>NC_060080.1:51239375-51542812 GCF_922984935.1 Meles meles | reverse complement strand
AGACCAAAGGAGAACATTGAAAAAAGTGTTTATTCATGAAAACTGCTGAACAATGACTCTGTGGTGTTCTTCCCTGGGGCTACCTCCCAAACCTCCAACTCCACCCACCCTCCACTCCTCCCTCCCTCCCACTGGTTATATTGGCTTGTCCTAAAAATCAGCAGCTTCCCCACCATTAGAAGCCAATGGGAATGGCGTTTTTAGGAAAGTAGAAAACTCCAGATTAAGGAAGGAAGGAAAGAAGAAAGGAAGAAAGGAAGGAAGGACAAACAGACAAACAAACAAATAAACAAATAGGTGAAACTACTCCAACTCTCCTGGCCTGAATATAGTCTGGGTTGGGTCAAAGGGTAGATTAGAGGACTAACCAGAAATTTAAGAGGAAAGTACAGAAATAAGACACCCAATAGCTCTTTGCCCATCCATAAGCTGACTGAGGCTGTGTACTCGCACAACAGGACACCCAAAAGGGACTAAGCACTCCACACATCCCTGGTTGACTAGGAAGCAGCAGGCACACATGTAGTAGAAGCGCTGGCAGAAAATTAAAAGCTCAGGCTGTTTTGAAAACTGCATGAATCTTTAAGGTATTCCATAGCTCACACACAAATCCACTGACAACAGATAGAAACGTTACTGGCTCAAGTCTGAGCACAAACCTTGGACCAATCTTTAGCTGATGACTATCCTTTAGAAATGAAAATGAAATAAATACATTTCCTGATACACAAAGACCAAGGATTCCTTGCTACCAGTTCTGTCTTGAAAAAAATCCTAAAGAAGCCAGAAAGGAACTGACAACAGAAACTAACTTGAATTCACAGAAGGAAATGAAGAGCATAATAAATAGTAAATATATGTAAAATATAAAAGACTAAATAAATATTTCTTTCTCTTTTTGTCTTTTAATTTCACTAAAAGAAATTTTTTTAAATTATTATAATTCTGTATTGCTGGGTTTATAAAATGTACAGATATATGACAAAAATAGCACAAAAAGGGAAAAAAGAAATGGAGCTAAGTTGAAGCAAAACCTCTACTACATATTCTGCCAAAACTACATGAGCATTGACCTAAAGTAGACTGATATGTTAAGATACAGATTATAATCCATAGAGCAACCTCTAAGAAAAAATAACTCAAATTATACCATTAAAAAAAAATCAACAGAAGAATTAAAATAGTACACTACAAAATATTTAAGACAAAAAAGAGAGTAAAGGATAAGAACAAAAAGACATGAAAAACAGAAAAATAAAAGAGTAAAATTCATCCATATTAATAATTACATTAAATGTAAATGGACTAATAAACACTCCAATCAAAAGGCACAATGTCAGACAAGATTTTAAAAAGTATGAGCATAACAAATATCACGGAGGACATGGGGAGATGGAGAGGAGAAGGGATTTGAGGGAAATTGGAGGGGGAGATGAGCCCTGAGAGACTATGGACTCTGAAAAACAACCTGAGGGTTTTGAAGGGGTGGGGGGTGGGAGGTTGGGGGAGCCAAGTGGTAGGTATTATGAAGGGCACACATTGCATGGACAATTGGGTGTGGGGCAAAAAAACAATGAATTCTGTTACACTGAAAAGAAAAAAAAAAAAAGCATCTGCCTTCAGCTCAGGTCATGATCCCTGATGGAGCTCTGCATGGGGCTCCATGATCAGTGGGAAGTCTCCTCTCCCTCTCCCACTCCCCCTGCTTGTGTTCCCTCTCTCCCTGTGTCTCTCTCTGTCAAATAAATAAATAAAATCTTTTAAAAAATAAATAAAATAAATAAAAAATAAAAAGTATGATCCAATTAAATGTCCTCTACAAGCAACACGCTTTAGATTCAAAGATACAAATGGATGAAAGTAAAAGATAGAATAAGGTATACCATGCACAAAGTAACCATAGAAATGCTGGAGTGCCTATATTAATATCAGATATAACAGATTTTAAGAAAAGAAACATTGCTGGTTATGTAAAAGTGAATACTGCTGGTAATGGAATAGTAAAGGGGTCAATATTTATCTGATAAGTAGGGAAGCTTCTGTAAGCATAAGAGAACAAATAAAACTAAAATTGATAAAGTTGACAAAGTAAAAACAAAGTAAGTTATATATTAAAAAGACATAAGAATAAAGACAAAACAAAAACTTGGTAAAGATTATTTACAACATATAAACTTAAGTTTTTTTTTAAAAAGTAATGAACAAAGAAAAATCCCAGAAGAACATAAAAAAGGCCAATATATGGGGCATGGGGGACTGGGGGGTGGGGGGGAGTTGAACAGATATGTGAAAAAATGCAAATCAAAATGTGATTTTGTCACTCAAACTCCCAAAGAGTTCTTAGAAGATAATGGGTATTATTTTTTTTAATTTTTTTATTTACTTCTATTCAGCGTAACAGAATTCATTGTTTATGCACCATACCCAGTGCTCCATGCAATACATGCCCTCCATAATACCCACCACCTGGCTCCCCCAACCTCCCACCCCCCCCCCCGCCCCTTCAGAACCCTCAGATTGTTTTTCAGAGTCCATAGTCTCTCATGGTTCGTCTCCCCTTCCAATTTCCCTCAACTCCCTTCTCCTCTCAATCTCCCTATGTCCTCCATGTTATTTGTTATGCTCCACAAATAAGTGAAACCATATGATAATTGACTCTCTCTGCTTGACTTATTTCACTCAGCATAATCTGTTCCAGTCTCATCCATGTTGATACAAAAGTTGGGTATTCATCCTTTCTGATGGAGGCATAGTACTCCATAGTGTATATGGACCGCATCTTCCTTATCCATTCGTCTATTGAAGGGCATCTTGGTTCTTTGATAATGGGTATTATTATCAGGGGTTTCAATAAAGGAGAATTCACTGCTTTCTGGTAAACAAATTTGTATTAATGATACAGTTTTCACTGAAGAATTTTACCAAAACAAGCATTCTAACCAGTTGCATTTCCAAAAAGAAATATTAGATTTATAAAAGCATGTAAGCCTCTTGAATTGTAGGTATTTACATTAGTCAATAAAAAAACTAATCTAGATGTCTAATAACAAGGAATTGGTTAAATACATCACGATACATCCATGTGGTAAAAGACAGCAAAATGTTTACAATATTGTTGCATAAAAGCTATTGCAAAAAATAAAATTTGTAAGTACAATTGTAACATTTTTCACAGCCATAATTATGCATACATGTATAAATTATGAATATATGTGCATGTATGAGCTATATATCACTAAACACATACATACACAAATACATAAGTACACAGAAAATGACTAGAAAAATAGATACAAAAATGTTAACCATGATTTTTTTTTTCCTTTGGATATACACATTACGGGTGATAATTTTTCTTATGTTTTTAGTTTTTAGTTTCCTAATTTCCTAACGTCCCATGATATATTTAGTATAGGAAAAAATTCAGTTCCAATCTTATAAATAAAAAACTGATCACTCTATTTTGATTTTAAGAATGAATTTCACCAAAAAAAAAAAAAAAAAAAAAAAGAATGAATTTCACAGTAGACACTTAAGCTTTCTTGCTCCAATGTACTTAGTACCACAAACACCAAAGACTAGAGATTGGCTTTACTATTTTTTTTTTTTAATGTCTTGACCTCATATGTTCTAAAAATCAAAATCTTAGTCCAAATAAATGGAAGGGAGAAAGATTTATTTCCCCAATTTAGAAATAAAAGTAAAAATATAGTTAATGTGAATTGGTAGCTTTTATAACAATTTTACAGACTCAAAAACAGTACAATTCACATGGTTCAGTGTAAACAGAATGGTGTTTATACTGCAATTAGGTATGAAGAACTATGTGCAATAAAATGCAGTTCCTCTAAAGAGAAACCTTAGAATGGATAGAAAGCCAGAAATTAAGCCAAAAAGATAAACATACTTTGGGGTTTAGTTATATTTTGGAACATTGTTTATAAAATGAGAAAAATCTAACAATGTTGCCTGCGGACACAGACACATACACTGATGAGACACATGGCTGCATGCTGAAAACATCTGGTCTGTCAAATAACTCCACATTTTTCAAGGCTAATTAGTACAAAACCCAGGGATTCCTGGCAACAAAGAATGTCACCTTATTTCCCCATTGTCCTTTCCCTAACATATTCATGTTCCAACTATGAGAGACCAATAAGATTATTCAAATTTCTGGTGTATTTTTTTTTCTGGTTTATTTTAATATCAGTGACAGGTTAAAGAATGATAGCCAGCTAGACACCTGTATGGCAGACACCAAAAGAAAAAGTTCTATTTCAGGCAACCAAGGAAATCTAAAACCAGATTTTGACATTATTTTTGACAACCTCTAGACATTATTAAAACTGAATCAAAAGCCAAATTCTTAAGTTTCATTTGCACGCATGTCCCCCTCATTACACTCCGTAATAGAAACGTGAACAGAAAAAAGTAAATGAAACAAAAGCAGGGAATATAAAAGAAAAAGGAAGGAAAAGACATTTAAATAATCCTATAAATTGGGTAACTAAGGTCAGAATAACTTAGACATAGTTGAATGCTATGTGAAAAGAGAATGTTAATTAAATTAAATTATGGCAAATTAAATTATGGTCCTTTCTTGCCATGGTATGGAACTCTTTCAGAATAATAATTTTTAAAATTCTAATAAATGATCTTTTAAAGCAGATCACAACTACCCATGAGAAATTTTTATAAATTCAAAGTATGATAAGAATATGAATAAAAGCTTTCACCACGGGCACCATTAACAAATACTTATCCTTTCGATGTGTTAGAGGTAGAAAGATGGTCAGATATCTTTCCTTAGGGAGCACAGAACCTCGTAGTATTAACACTATTTATAGCTAAAAAACAAAACAAAACTAGGCATCCAGCTATGAAGGAGTAACAAACAAGGAACAGACACGAACTCCCGATCTTAAAAAGCAGAAAAACTGATTTGGATAGTGGACATTCAGTGGTCTCTGAAAAAAGGGAAACAAAAAAGATGAGTTTCAGTTTCAATAAATTACCCAGGTTATCTACCTGAGTGTGATTTCTAGATCATGGGCATAGTCAGAGAAAACACAGCCCAGCAGCTTAGTGGAGTTAAGTCAGAGACAGAAGTCTAGGAAAACTTGACATAACTTAAGGTTGTACAGACACAAGGAAGATACATGATAAAAACTTCAAGGATCTCAGACAATGCAGAAAAACCTTGATGAAAAATCTCTGGGGATTCCTGAGTTACTCAGAGTAGATGAATACTACTCTGAACTACTCCTGGAATGAAGGTGCAGCTAGCAAAGATATAAAATGGGATTTGGGGTGCTTGGGTGGCCCAGTCAGTTAAGCATCTGACTCGATTTCAGCTCGGGTCATGGTCTCAGGGTTGTGAGGTTGAGCCCTGTGTCAGGCTTGGAGCCTGCTTAAGATACTCTCTGTCTCTTTCTTCCTCTGCACCCCTCCCTGTCTAAATAAATAAACAAATAAATAAATAAAAATGGGGTTTGATGAGATCAAACAGATCTGCAAACAACTATTTGCCGAAACAAAGAGCAATCCTCTAAGAAAAAAATAACCCTCCAAAATCCACACTCAGCAACATAATATGATAATGTTCATTATCTAATCAAAATTACTAAACATGATAAGAACCAACAAAATTGACCTATAACTAGGAAAAATCAAGTCAGTCTGCAAACAGAAACCCAAAAATGTCAGAAGTGACAGAACTATCAAAGAAGTACATGAAAGAAATATCAGAGCCATATACATGTATTTTTAAAAAGACACAAAAATAACAAGAAATTAAACATTTTAAAAAATCCAATGGAACTCTAAAAGATGAAAAATATATTACCTGAAATGAAAATTCACCAGATAAGATTAAAAGAAGATTAGACAGTACAAAAAAGAGAGATCAGTGCACTTGAGCACAGGAATAAAATCTATCAAATATAAAGCATGGACAGAAAAAAGACTGGGGTGGGGGGGAAACAGATCCTCAAGTCACCAGGGGAATTACATGAAGCTGTTCAACATAACATGTAACTGAAGTCCTAGAATGAGGATGGGAAAAGGACAGAAAAAAATGTTTGGAAAACAAGTACCTGAACTTTCCAGGGTTTATAAAAACTATAAAGCTACAAATCCAAGAAGCTAAATAAACCACAAGCAGGATAAATTCACACATACACACATGTACACACACATACATACAGCAACAAGCATCAAAATCAAATTGCTAAAATCAAATGATACAGACAAACGCTTTAGAACAGCTGAAGACACATTAAATACAAAGTGACAAAAAACACATACCCCTCCCTCAGAATCTACATAAATGAGAGGACAAAGAAATAATGTCTTTTTTTATTTTATTTTATTTTATTTATTTGAGAGAGAGACAGAGTGAGAGAGAACATGAGAGGGGAGGTCAGAGGGAGAAGCAGACTCCCCATGGAGCTGGGAGCCTGATGTGGGACCCGAACCCAGGATCATGACCTGAGTTGAAGGCAGTCACTTAACCAACTGAGCCACGCAGGTACCCCGAAATAATGTCTTAACTAATAAATCTGTAAACCTAGAAATGAATACCCTTCAAAAATATTTTTCTTTTTTTTTTTCATTAAATTTTTTTTTCAGTGTTCCAAATTCATTGTTTATGCACCACACTCAGTGCTCCATGCAGTATGTGCCCTCCTTAATACCCACCACAAGGCTTACCCAACCCCTCATCCCCCTCCCCTCCAAAACCCTCTCTATTTCTTAGAATCCACAGTCTCTCATCATTTGTCTCCCCTTCTGATTTCCCACAACTCACTTCTCTCCATCTCCCAATGTCCTCTGTGTTATTCCTTATGCTCCACAAGTAAGTGAAACCATACGATAATTGACTCTCTCTGCTTGATCTATTTCACTCAGCATAATGTCCTCCAGTCCCATCCATGTTAATACAAAGTTGGGTATTCATCCTTTCTGATGGAGGCATAATACTCCATTGTATATATGGACCATATCTTCTTTATCCATTAGTCTGCTGAAGGGCATCTTGGTTCATTCCATAGTTTGGCGACTGTGGCTACTGCTGCTATGAACATTGGGGTACAGATGGCCCTTCTTTTCACTACATCTGTATCTTTGGGGTAAAAAACCCAGTAGTGTAAGTCATAGGGTCAGAGTCACAGGGTAGCTCTATTTTTACTTTCTTAAGGAATCGCCACACTGTTTTCCAAAGTGGCTACACCAACTTGCATTCCCACCAACAGTGTAAGAGGGTTACCCTTTCTCCACATCCTCTCCAACACTTGTTGTTTACTGTCTTGTTAATTTTGGCCATTTTAACTGGTGTAAGATGGTATCTCAATGTGGTTTTGATTTGAATCTCCCTGATGGCTAATAATGATGAACATTTTCGCATGTGTCTGTTAACCATTTGTATGTCTTCTTTGGAGAAGTGTCTGCTCAAGTCTTCTGCCCATTTTTTGATGTTTTATCTGTTTTGTGTGTGTTAAGTTTGAGTTCTTTATAGATCTTGGATATTAGCCCTTTCTCTGTACTGTGATCTGATCTTCTTCCCATTCCATGGGTTGTCTTTTTGTTTTGTTGACTGTCTCCTTTGCTGTGCAGAAGCTTTTGATCTTGATGAAGTCCCAAAAGTTCTTTTTGCTTTTGTTTCCTTTGCCTTTGGAGACGTATCTTGAAAGAAGTTGCTGTGCTGGAAGTCGAAGAGGTTACTGCCTATGTTCTCCTTTAGGATTCTGATGGATTCCTGCCTCACGTTGAGAGCTTTTATCCATTTCTAGTTTATCTTTGTGTATGGTGTAAGAGAAAGGTCACGTTTCATTCTTCTATACATAGCTGTCCAATTATCCCAGCACTATTTATTGAAGAGACTGTCATTTTTCCCCTGTATATTTGTTCCTGCTTTGTCGAAGATTATTTGACCATAGAGTTGAGGGTCCATATTTGGGCTCTCTGTTCTGTTCCACTGATCTATGTGTCTGTTTTTGTGCCACTACCATGTTGTCTTGGTGATCACAGCTTTGTAGTAAAGCTTGAAATCAGTCAACATGATGCCCCCAGTTTTGTTTTTCTTTTTCAACATTTCCTTAGCAATTTGGGGTCTCTTCTGGTTCCATACAAATTTTAGGATTATTTGTTCCAGCTCTTTGAAAAATGCTGGTGGAATTTTGATCGGGATGGCACTGAAAGTATAGATGGCTCTAGGCAGTATAGACATTTTAACAATGTTTATTCTTCCAATCCATGAGCATGGAATGCTCTTCCATCTTTTTGTGTCTTCTTCAATTTCTTTCATGAGTGTTCCGTAGTTCCTCGAGTACAGATACCTTACCTCTTTGGTTAGGTTTATTCCCAGTTGTCTTATGATTCTTGGTGCTACAGTAAATTGAATCAATTCTCTAATTTCCCTTTCTATATTTTCATTGTTAGTGTATAAAAGAGCAACTATTTTCAGTACATTGATTTTGTATCCTGCCACATTACTGAATTGCTGTATGAGTTCTAGTAGTTTAGGGGTACAGTCTTTTGGGTTGTCCATATAAAGTATCATGTCATCTGCAAAGAGAGAGTTTGACTTCTACTTTCCCAATCTGAATACTTTTTATTGCTTTTTGTTGTCTGATTGCTGTTGCTAGGACTTCTAGTACTATGTCAAAAATATTTTTCAAAAACAGAGGTGAACAATAAGATACTATGTCACACTCACCAAGATGGTCATAATCCAAAAAAACCAACCAAACAAACAAACAAAAAAACCCGACAATAATAAGTACTGACTAGAATTTACAGAAATTGGGAGTCTTCATGTGCTGAGAGTAGAAGGTAAAATGGCATATCTGCTTTGGAAAATAGTCTGACAGTTCCTCAAATGATTAAACATAGAGTTACCATGCGATCCAATAATTCCACTCCTAGGTATGCAGCCAAGAGAACTGAAAACATATGTCCACACAAAAAACTTAAAAACAAAAATTCATAGCGGCATTATTCATAAAAGCCAAAAAGTAGAAACAACTCAAATGTTCATCAACTAATGAATGGATAAACAAAATGTGGTATATCCATACGATGGAATATTATTCAGCAAATTAAAAAAATGAAGTACTGAAAATGGTACAACAGGATGAACCCTAACAACATTATGTTACATGAAAGAAGAACCACACATTGTAGGATTCCATTTATATGAAATAACCAGGATAGGCAAATTTACAGAGACAAAGTAAATTAGCAGTTCCCAGGAGCTGGAAAGGTGTAGGGAGCAGGGGGACAGACAGGAAAGAATTGGGTACTGACAGCTAAGGGGCTCAGAGTTTCTTTTGAAAATAACATAAGTATTCTAAAGTCAATTGTAGTGATGGTTGTACACTCTGTGAGTACACTAAAAGCCACTGGATTACACATTTTAAATGGATGAAATGAATACTATATAAATTACATCTCAAAAAAGGATACTTTATTTTATTTTTTTAACTCTTTATTTTTTATTCTTTTTTCTTTATTTTTATTGTATGTTGAACTAATTAACGGGAAAATTTAAAACTCAATTCTTTTTTTTTTTTAATTTTTTTTTTTTTATAAACATATAATGTATTTTTATCCCCAGGGGTACAGGTCTGTGAATCGCCAGGTTTACACACTTCACAGCACTCACCATAGCACATACCCTCCCCAATGTCCATAACCCCACTCCCCCTCTTCCAACCACCCCTCCCCCCAGCAACCCTCAGTTTGTTTTGTGAGATTAAGAGTCACTTATGGTTTGTCTCCCTCCCAATCCCATCTTGTTTCATTTATTCTTCTCCTATCCCCCTAACCCCCCATGTTGCATCTCCACTTCCTCATATCAGGGAGATCATATGATAGCTGTCTTTCTCTAATTGACTTATTTCACTAAACATGATACCCTCTAGTTCCATCCATGTCATCGCAAATGGCAAGATTTCATTTCTTTTGATGGCTGCATAGTATTCCATTGTGTATCTACACCACATCTTCTTTATTCATTCATCTGTTGATGGACATCTAGGTTTTTTCCATAGTTTGGCTATTGTAGACATTGCTGCTATAAACATTCGGGTGCACGTGCCCCTTCAGATCACTACGTTTGTACCTTCAGGGTAAATATCCAGTAGTGCAATTGCTGGGTCATAGGGTAGTTCTATTTTCAACATTTTGAGGAACCTCCATGCTGTTTTCCAGAGTGGTTGCACCAGCTTGCATTCCCACCAACAATGTAGAAGGGTTCCCCTTTCTCCGCATCCTCGCCAGCATCTCTCATTTCCTGACTTGTTAATTTTAGCCATCTGACTGGTGTGAGGTGATATCTCATTGTGGTTTTGATTTGTATTTCCCTGATGCCGAGTGATGTGGAGCACTTTTCATGTGGCTGTTGGCCATCTGGATGTCTTCTTTGCAGAAATGTCTGTTCATGTCTTCTGCCCATTTCTTGATTAGATTATTTGTTCTTTGGGGGTGTTGAGTTTGCTAAGTTCCTTATAGATTATGGACACTAGCCCTTTATCTGATATGTCGTTTGCAAATATCTTCTCCCATTCTGTCAGTTGTCTTTTGGTTTTGTTAACTATTTCCTTTGCTGTGCAAAAGCTTTTGATCTTGATGAAATCCCAATAGTTCATTTTTGCCCTTGCTTCCCTTGCCTTTGGCAATGTTCCTAAGAAGATGTTGCTGCGGCTGAGGTTGAAGAGGTTGTTGCCTGCGTTCTCCTCAAGGATTTTGATGGATTCCTTTCTCACATTGAGGTCCTTCATCCATTTTGAGTCTGTTTTTGTGTGTGGTGTAAGGAAATGGTCCAATTTCATTTTTCTGCATGTGGCTGTCCAATTTTCCCAGCACCATTTATTGAAGAGGCTGTCTTTTTTCCATTGGACATTCTTTCCTGCTTTGTCGAAGATTAGTTGACCATAGAGTTGAGGGTCTATTTCTGGGCTCTCTATTCTGTTCCATTGATCTATGTGTCTGTTTTTGTGCCAGTACCATGCTGTCTTGATGATGACAGCTTTGTAATAGAGCTTCAAGTCCGGAATTGTAATGCCACCAACTTTGGCTTTCTTTTTCAATATTCCTTTGGCTATTCGAGGTCTTTTCTGGTTCCATATAAATTTTATGATTATTTGTTCCATTTCTTTGAAAAAAAATGGGTGGTATTTTGATAGGGATTGCATTAAATGTGTAGATTTAGGTAGTATAGACATTTTCACAATATTTATTCTTCCAATCCAGGCGCATGGAACTTTTTTCCATTTCTTTGTGTCTTCCTCAATTTCTTTCATGAGTACTTTATAGTTTTCTGAGTATAGATTCTTAGTCTCTTTGGTTAGGTTTATTCCTAGGTATCTTATAGTTTTGGGTGCAATTGTAAATGGGAGTGACTCCTTAATTTCTCTTTCTTCTGTCTTGTTGTTGGTGTAGAGAAATGCAACTGATTTCTGTGCATTGATTTTATATCCTGACACTTTACTGAATTCCTGTACAAGTTCTAGCAGTTTTGGAGTGGAGTCTTTTGGGTTTTCCACATATAGTATCATATCGTCTGTGAAGAGTGATAGTTTGACTTCTTCTTTGCCGATTTGGATGCCTTTAATTTCCTTTTGTTGTCTGATTGCTGAGGCTAGGACTTCTAGTACTATGTTGAATAGCAGTGGTGATAATGGACATCCCTGCCGTGTTCCTGACCTTAGCGGAAAAGCTTTCAGTTTTTCTCCATTAAGAATGATATTTGCAGTGGGTTTTTCATAGATGGCTTTGATAATATTGAGGTAAGTGCCCTCTATCCCTACACTTTGAAGAGTTTTGATCAGGAAGGGATGCTGTACTTTGTCAAATGCTTTTTCAGCATCTATTGAGAGGATCATATGGTTCTTGTTCTTTCATTTATTAATGTGTTGTATCACATTGATTGATTTGCGGATGTTGAACCAAACTTGCAGCCCTGGAATAAATCCCACTTGGTCGTGGTGAATAATCCTTTAAATGTACTGTTGAATCCTACTGGCTAGTATTTTGGTGAGAATTTTTGCATCTGTGTTCATCAAGGATATTGGTCTGTAGTTCTCTTTTTTGATGGGATCCTTGTCTCGTTTTGGGATCAAGGTGATGCTGGCCTCATAAAATGAGTTTGGAAGTTTTCCTTCCATTTCTATTTTTTGGAACAGTTTCAGGAGAATAGGAATTAGTTGTTCTTTAAATGTTTGGTAGAATTCCCCTGCGAAGCCGTCTGGCCCTGGGCTTTTGTTTGTTTGGAGATTTTTGATGACTGTTTCAATCTCCTTACTGGTGATGGGTCTGTTCAGGTTTCCTATTTCTTCCTGGTTCAGTTGTGGTAGTTTATATGTCTCTAGGAATGCATCCATTTCTTCCAGATTGTCCAATTTGTTGGCGTAGAGTTGCTCATAGTATGTTCTTATAATTGTCTGTATTTCTTTGGTGTTAGTTGTGATCTCTCCTCTTTCATTCATGATTTTATTTATTTGGGTCCTTTCTCTTTTCTTTTTGATGAGTCTGGCCAGCGGTTTATCAATCTTATTGATTCTTTCAAAGAACCAGCTCCTAGTTTCGTTGATTTGTTCTATTGTTTTTTTGGTTTCTATTTCATTGATTTCTGCTCTGATCTTTATGATTTCTCTTCTCCTGCTGGGTTTAGGGTTTCTTTCTTGTTCTTTCTCCAGCTCCTTTAGGTGTAGGGTTAGGTTGTGTACTTGAGACCTTTCTTGTTTCTTGAGAAAGGCTCGTACCGCTATAGATTTTCCTCTCAGGACTGCTTTGCTGTGTCCCACAGATTTTGAACCGTTGTGTTTTCATTATCATTTGTTTCCATGAATTTTTTCAATTCTTCTTTAATTTCCTGGTTGACCCATTCATTCTTTAGAAAAAAGGATATTTTAAAATAGACAATGTGGGATGCCTGGGTAGCTCGTTGGTTAATACTCTGTCTTCAGCTCAGGTCATGATCCCCGGGTCCTGGGATTGAGTCCTGCATCAGGCTCCCAAGAAGACTGCTTCTCCCTCTGCCTATCTCTGTCTCTCTCTCTCTCAAAAATAAATAAGTAAAATCTTTTTTAAAAATAGACAATGTAAAAACTAAACAAAAAGAAAGCAGCAGTGGGTATATTAATACCAAACAACATATGCCTTTTTGAAAAAGAATATTACTAGAGATAAAAAGGAAACTTTCATAATAATAAATAGGTCATCTCATCAAGAAGATAAAACAATGCTAAATGTGCACAAACCCAATAAGAAATCTTCATAATACAACAACAGTGAGAACTGAAAGAACAGAAAAAAGACATTTGCAAATCCACAATTGCAACAATCTCAACACTCCTGTCAGCAACTGCCAAATAAAAAATCACTACGATGCAGAAAACCTAACAACACTATCAATCAAGTATATCTGAATGATAATTAAAGAATGTCCTACACAAACAGAATACACATAATTTTGAAGCATACATGAAATTTTCACCAAAACAGACCATATGCCAGACGATTAAAACAAGCCTCAGCACAACTGAACCATGTACTTGTGATGCAACTTTGTGACAATACTAATAGGAATTTCATGTCATACTGAAAAAATAATAATAATAATAAAATAGAATAAGACAAGTCTCAACAAATGTAAAAAAGGTTGAAATCATACATTTACATTTATAAATACAATGACCTATAATTATTAATCAATTTTTAAAAATCTAGAAATCTTCTACTATTTGGAAATTATCCAACCCATTCCTAAATCATAAGCAGATTAAATTTTTAAAATAAAAAAGGAAATTAGAAAATATTTCAGATAAAGAAATTTAAAAAAAAAAGAACTTTAGGCAGCCATAATGTTTAACAGTTACATGTGGTTTTCAATAAATGCCTGGGGGGGGGGGAATATTTCAGATAAATGAAAAAAACACATCATAAAACATGTAAGATGCAATTAATACACTGCTGAGAAAAATTTACAGATAGCTATATTAGAAAAGAACCAAAATCCACCTTATAAAGCTAGAAAAGAAGAAATTAAACCCCAAATAAGTAAGAGAAAGAAAATACTAAATAGCAGATATCAGTAAAATAGACAACACAAAAATATTAGGAAAAACTCAATAAAACCTAAAGATGCTTTTTTTGAAAAATAAATTACTGAAAAACCTCTAACTAGAATAATCAGAGAGACAGAGAAAAGACTTATCAACATAAGTAATGAAAAAAAAAGCTTTACTATAGATCTTACACATGTTGAAATAATAAGGAAGTACCTAGAACAATTTTTGTTAATGAATTCAACAACTTGGATGACATGACAAATTACTTGAAAGACACAAATAAGCAAAATTTACTCAAGAAACACAAAATGCAAACAGCACTGTATTTATTTTTTAAATTAAATTTGTAGCTTAAAAACCTTCTCACCAAAACCAAACAAACAGATCTCCTGGTCCAAGTGGCTTCACTGTTGGATTCAACCAAATATTTGAGGAGGATAATGCCAATGCTATACAAATACTTCCAGAAAATTAAAGAGGAAATACTTTCCTTATATTTCCTTATATTCTACAAGGCCAGCATTAATCTGAAGTCAGTGACATTACCAAAACAAACAAAAATAACACTATGATAAATATTCTTCATGAACACAGATACAAAAATCCTCAACAAAATTTTAACAAAGCAGGGGCGCCTGGGTGGCTCAGTCGGTTACAGTCTAACTTCAGCTCAGGTCATGATCCTAAGGGTTCTGGGATCGATCCCTGAGTTGGGTTCCCTGCTCAATGGAGCACCCGAATGCCCACTCTGGATCTTTCTCTCTCTCTCTCTCAAATAAATAAAATCTTTAAAAAAAAAATCTTTTTAACAAAACAAATACTGCATCATATAAAAAGGATAATATAGCATGACCCAGGGGGATATATAACACAAACCCAAGTTCAGTTTAACAGTCAATAAATTAATCATATAATTCATATTAATAAGCAAAAAACAATTTTCAACATATGATCAACTCGAATGATATAGAAAAAGCATTTGACAAAAACAATGTTCATTCCTGGTACAAATTTTCAACAACCAGAAATAGAAGGAAATTTCCCAACTTTATAAATGGCATATACAAAAAAACTACACCTAACATTGTACTTAATGGTGACATGCTTTCCCCCTAAGATCAGGAACAGGGCAAGGACAGTCACTACTTCTTTTCAACATTGTACAGGAGATTCTAGCCAGTTCAGCAAGACAAGAAAGACAAACCAAAAAGAAAGCTTTCCAACTGTAAAGAAAGAAATATAACTTTTAATTTTCAGACAAGATGATCATCTACACAGAAAATTCAACAGGTTAAACCACCAAAACTGCCATAATTAATGACTTTAGAAGGTTTCAAGAGATAAGAAAAACATACAAAAAATAAAATAGTGTATTAGTAATAAATAACTGGAAATTGAAATTTAAAAATCGAGGGTGCCTGGGTGGCTCAGATGGTTAAGCATCTGCCTTGGGCTCAGGTCATGATCCCAGGGTCCTAGGATCAAGGCCCACATCGGGCTCCCTAGGTCAGCAGGGAGTCTGCTTCTCATTCCCCCTCTGCTCTCCCTGCTTGAGCTCTCTCACTCACTCTGTCAAATAAATAAACAAAAATAAAATCTTTCAGGGCGCCTAGGTGGCTCAGTGGGTTAGGCCTCTGCCTTCAGCTCAGGTCATGATCTCAGGGTCCTGGGATCAAGCCCTGAATCAGGCTCTCTGCTCAATGGGGAGCCTGCTTCTCCCTCTCTCTCTGCCTACTTGTAATCTCTCTCTCTCTTTGTCAAATAAATAAATAAAATCTTTAAAAAAAAAAGAAAAGAAATTTAAAAATCGATACCATTTAAAACAAGTATCAAAAAACATTAAATATTTAAAGATAAATATGACAAAAGATACATAAGACTTACTCACTGAAAACTACAAACATTGCTGAAAAAATTAAAGGAAGATCTAAATAAATGACAATATCCATATCAGTTGGGGACAGAAGGAGAAGACAGACCAGCATGTTACACAAGGGACCCAGTGAAGTAAGGAGGATGTCCATATTGAAAGGTAGCCTGGTACGGAATGTCAAAGCCAGTTAGGGATGAGAAGGGCAGTCAAGCAGAAGCATGCCAGAGTATTACAGCTCAAGAGAAATAAGGAGGATATAATACAGGGGGGAACTTAATGTATAGTTATAGCAAGCTAAAGAGTTGCAAGACAGCAATAATAGGTAATCAGTTTCATAAAAGGAACTAACCTAGTAAGTAAATATTTTACAAGTAATGAGGGGTGCCTGAGGGGCTCAGTCCACTAAACATGTGCCTTTGGCTCAGGTCATGATCCCAGGGTCCGGGAATCAAGCCCCTCACTGGGCTCCCTGCTCAATGGGGAGTCTGTTTCTCCCTCTTCCTCTGCCTTTCCCACTGTTCATACTCTCTCTCTCTCTCAAATAAATAAATAAGATCTTTAAAAAAAAAAAAAAAAGAGTAATGAAAGCCAGGGTACTCAGTAGTAATGAGCACACCAAGCGCAGAGATACTGGTTTCTAAATAACATTCTCTACTTAGAGAAATCACTGATTCCAGAGCTGCAGCAGGCAAAGTACAAGATAAATCTGAAAAATCTCTCCTTTTGTTAGTAACAAAGTACTCAAAAAATTATGAGGACATATAAAAAAGAAAAAAACACAGAAGCCAGATTGAAGGGGCCACTCTGGTGCCATTCAGAATAATTTGAACAACAAAATAAATAATATTTACAAATTATGACTCATCAAATAAAATAAGAATAACTATGAGTCCATACTGACATAAAGAACTTAAAGTGAAAATTCAATGAAAAATGATTAATTTATATAACTATAAAATACCTCCCCAAAGAATTTTTCATTACAAATCTAAAAAAGAGCAACTTCATAATGGAAAAGAATCAAAGGGAACATCATCACTGACAGGACAGATCAAATTTATGTGCGACCTGGTAAGACACAATGAGAACACAGCAACACTTTTGTGATATCCCAGCCAAAGACATACAATGTGAATGTAATCATGAGGCAATATCAGACATACCCAAACTGAGGGGCATTCTAAATAACTGGCCTGTAATCTTCAAAAGTGACAAGGTCATGAGAGTCAAGGAAAGACTGAGGACAGCTCCAGGCTGAAGAAGAATAAAGAGACAAGACCACTAAATGCAACACATGTTTTTAACTGGATTCTTTTGCTGTAAAGAACATGACTGAGACAATTAGCAAAATCTGAACTGGGTATGAGGGTTAGAGGCTACTAATATATCAATGTTAATGTTTATTCTCTCTTGCATTGTGGCCACAAAGAAGAATGTCTTTATTTGTAGAAAATGACACCAAAGTATTTGGGGATGACAGGGCATCACATCAGCAACTTACTTTGTAAGGGTTCAGAAAAACACATAGCTAAGCTTTAAGTACTTAATAATGTTTAAAAATAAAACTTTTTAAAGACCACAAGATAAATGACAACAAAATTTACAACCACTATATAACAAAAAGTACTAACTTTAAAAATTAATAGATAAGCCATGCATTGAAAGCAAATATTTGCAGGATATTCCTAGTAAGAGGAAAAGGTATCCAAAGTATCTAATGAATCCTTATAAATGAACAATAACAACAAACAACCTAAGAAAAAAATGGACAAAATATATGAAAGAAAATCCAAATGTCCAAAAACCAGTATTAGTAGTAATTGAAGAAGTGAAATCATAGAACAATTATCTATCATTTCACAACCATCAGACTGAGACCAAAAAGTCTCACGATACAGATGTTACTTAGAGGTGGAGTAACAGACCTCCACAAAATGCCAGTGGGAGTCTAAACTGATAGGCTGAATTCACTTTGGAGAATAATGCCAAGTCGAATACATGAATGAATGCGTGGACATCCTCTCTTTGATCCAGCTGATCTCCTTCTAGGGATAAACCCTAGGCCAGCAGAACGGGCACTACCTGAGAGCTTGGTAGAAAATGAAGAATCACAGGCATGAACCCAGACCTCCCAATCAGAATCTACATTTTTTTTTTTTAAGATTTATTTTTATTTGACACAGAGAGGCAGCAAGTGAAAGAACACAAGCAGGGGGAGTGGGAGAGGGAGAAGCAGGCTTCCCGCTGAGCAGAGAGCCCGATGCAGAGTTGGATCCCAGGACCCTGGGATCACAACCTGAGCTGAAGGCAGATGCCTAATGACTGTGCCACCTAGCCTCTCCAGAATCTACATTTAACAAATCCCCATGTAATTTGTATATATAACAACATTTGAAAAGCACTGTTGTTAAGAAACTTTGAATGTGTGAACAGAGACATGACCAAGAATATTTACTGAACCTCTGTCTGCACAGGAAACAACTGGAAACACACCAAATGTCTTTCACAGTATCAGTGAGAACAGTTATCCTACAGTAACAACAATCCCAAAAGTCTCAGTGTCTTAAAGATTTAGAACTTACTCATATTACATACATCCATAACAGGTTGGCAGGAAAGTTCTGTTCATTAGAATTACTCAGGGCTTCAACCAACATCTTGAAAGTTACCATTTCTCATAACCAAGGGACAAGAGAACTCTGGAGGGACTTGGGCTAGAAATTAACTTCTAAGCCCAAAAGTAATATTCATCACTTCTGTTCACATCTTATCAGCCATCTTATCAATTCATATTTTATCAGTCACACAGCCCAAGGGAGCCCAGGAAATATAATCCTACTATGAAACAGATGAAGGTTGAGTTAGAAATAACTGGTGGACAGCACTTATGATAACCACTGGAAATGAGAGCAGAAATGTGAATTATTCACATAATGGACTATTATAAAGGACTAAGGTAAGTGAACATAAGGAAAATAAACTCTTCACTAGTATGTAAGCCCCATAAGAATAGATAATTTTGTCTGTTCTCTTCAGAGCTGTATCCCCAAGAACAATGCCCAGCATACAGTAAGTACTCCATTCATCTTTGTTGAATGAGTGAATCTCAAAAAAACAAGGACAGAGAACCATTCATGTAAGTGTCTTTTAAAACACAATACAATATATGATTTGTAGACATGGACTAGAAAGACACCATATTTAAAAACACGGACTAGAAAGACACCATATTTATGATACTGGTTTCCTTACAGGAGTAGGGAAAGAAATATAGCTGAGGAAAGGGACATAAGTTTTATCTGTAATTTTTTTTTAAATGTCTCTCTTTAACTCTCTCTGTCCATACATGTTTATCTACTTTCATATATATTTACATATATAGGAATCAAAACTGGAGAACTATTAATATCTTAATTCAAAGAACTTGGTACACGGTTTGTTTTTATTTTTCACTATAAACTTCTGTAATTCAAGAACTTCACTAAAAGGTTATCAGGGAAATAATACTATTCATATCTCACTGAACAGAACTTTTCATACTGCCCTACCTATGTTCTTGTATGTGAACACATCCTCTTGGGGAAAAGAAGGGAGTCTAAGAAATTCAAAAAATTTTGATGCTTTAGGCTTTAAAATTCTTGAAATTTTAGTCCTTTTATTCACAATATTTCTATTGTTATTTCAATATCACATTTCAATTCTATACTTTTTCCCTCAAAACCTAGGTAAAAATCAACGTTCCAGAAAAGTATGTCCTGTTTATCGCAGCTTCACACACCCCTTCATACTGCAGTACACTCCACGGTAGAGAGGGTGGGATGCTTACTCTAGCTTGGGAAGAAGAGCGAAAGAGTCATTACATTCTCTCCTGAGGAATAAAACCAGAGGAAAACAACACACAGGAGAGTAATCCTCTGAACTTAATCTTGCCTTTGCTCCCTGTGATGATTAAGTTTATGTGTCAACTTAACTAGATCATGGTACTCAAATATTTGATCAATTATTATTCTATATTTCTATGAAGGTATTTTTTTAGATGAAACTATTGACACTTAATCAGTAGACTAGAGTGAGTAAGATTACTCTCCATAACTGAGGGGGGGGCTTCACTTAATCAGCTGAAGACCTTAACAGAAAAAAGACTGACTCCTCCAGGGAGAAGGAATTCTCCCAGCACACCACCTTCAAACTCAGGCTACAATATCTATTCTTCCCTGACACCTCACCTACCACCTTATTCTGCAGATTTTGGACTTGCCAGCCTCTGTAACCTTGTGAACCAATTCCCCAAGATCAATAAACCAGTCAATCAATCTCT
Organism: Meles meles; assembly: GCF_922984935.1. Taxonomy (NCBI): domain Eukaryota; kingdom Metazoa; phylum Chordata; class Mammalia; order Carnivora; family Mustelidae; genus Meles; species Meles meles. The sequence goes on along the minus strand of NC_060080.1, from coordinate 51,522,546 downwards.
CTCTCTCTACACACACACACACACACACACACACACACACACACACACACACTCTACTGATTCCGTTTCAACGAAGAACCCGGACTAATTCATCCCTATACCAGAACCAGTAACTATTTTTTTTACTACAATACTAAACCAAAGCATGTTACTCAAATCAACTATCACTAAAAGTTTTACCCGTGAAAGACCAGGTCTTCTAAAAACCAAACTATGAGTAGTGGGTTTGTTCTTTTTTAATTAAACATAATACATGACAAAATACATTAGCATACCATACTAGCATGTAAATAAGTCTCAGGATGAATCAGCAGATATATATAAAAGGCTAGAGAAGATATTATATGGACTTAATTATTTCACGACAGGTTATGCAAAATATGGACCTTAAAAATTCAAGATAAGATGTTCAATAAAAAAAAAATCTTACCTTTTAGTTTTCATCTGGTCCCTCAGTTTGCTATACATCTCCAGGACTTGAAAGAAAAGGGAAAAAAGAGCACACAAGCGTTATTTAGAGAAAGTGAGAAACTTATTAAAGCTAAAGGAACTGCATCAAGAACCCTAATCCATTTCTAGTTCCTCACCTGGAAGACACAGCATTAACTTATCAACAGTGGCTGAAATATTTCTCTGTTGTAGTCGACACTGCTTCAGCTCTTCCATTGCTATTACCAGCTTGGCAAGAGGAAAAAAAAACGAATTATGCCAGTAGCTGTAAATAAAAAGCTTTCAGTCACATGTTTCCACACTGTGTTCAATTCATCAGAAAATCCCAGACAGTTTCATAGAAAGACCTGCCAAGTGAACTAAGAAACTGCCCTTCTCAACTAGTAAAACATTCCTGCGTGGTTGCCCATTTTCTCCCCAAGATACATACTATACTGGAAAAGGCTAACTGAAATGAAATCCTGAAATCTAGGAGCTATTCAGAAGAAAAGAAAAAATTTGCAGATTTTCTCCAAACTTTACTCAGACTCTTCAACATTTATGGTTTCATCAAATCTTCTGAGAAGACCCTATGTTTCTTTCATCACTGCTAGACTCAAGGGAAACAATCCTCCCTATATAGCTTCAGTTGAGTCTTAAAAATTATCTTCAACTAAATCTCTATTTTAACAAATAAACCACACGCTTAGAAGTTATGGCTTTTCCAAGAGTTCCAGTTTAGTGAAAAGTAATTCATTTTCCTTCCCATAGCTGTTTTAAAGGCTTCCATCTGAAGTCGTACCACAGTATAACTGGAAGAAAATGCACTCCACATAATTTCAAATATGTGAGACAAACTTTCAAAAAGCAATAATCTACATAAGCCTCTTGTAGTATTCATCCCAAACCTATACCTAAACACATTATCTACCGAGATTCCATGAAAAAAGAGCAAAAGAGAACTGCTCTAAGTCACTGATAAAACAATCAAAAGCTAATCTTAAAAATTATTAAAATTAAACATTAAATAATTACTAGCTGGTAAAAAAGGTACATGATACAACAGTAATGGACTGCAAGTCAGAAAGCAAGTTTTAGTCCCAGCCTTGCCAATTACTATGTAACTGTTAGCAAATCATCTGTTTTAGCTTCCTCACCAATAAACAGGGATAATACCTGTCCTGCCTCTGTGATAGGCCTATCATGAGGATCAAGTGAGAAAAAGGGTATAAAAAATCTTGTAAACTGTGATGGTTTAAATGGTGATTATATCAATTAACAGAATCATTGATACACTTTTTTAACAAATATTTATGGAGCACCCCCTTTGGGCCAGTCACTGTTTAGGCAGGTAGAGGGAATACAGCAATGAATAAAACAAACAAAAATTCCTGACTTCATGGAGCTTAATTTCTAATGGCAGGAGACAGACGAAAAACAAACATACAACTAAAAATATACAATAGTAGAGCATGATAGGTGCAGTGGAGAAAAAAAAAGGAAGAAAAGTACAAAGAACACATGGGTGAAAGTAAGTCTGCAATTTCAAATAAAAGAACTCATTAAGGAGGGAACATCTGAGCAAAGTCTGAAGTGGGAGAATATTGGTGAAAGAGCATTCCAGACGGAGGGAAGAGCACTGGCTGTATTATGACTACTTGTGATTTAATAACATAGTGAAGAGTTGGTGGGAATGCAAACTGGTACACCACTATGGAAAACAGTGTGGAGGGTCCCCAAAAAATTAAAAATAGAGCTACCTTATGACCCAGCAATTGCACTACTGGGCATTTACCCCAAAGAAACAGATGTAGTGAAAAGAAGGGCCATCTGTACCGCTACGTTCATAGCAGCAATGTCCACAATCGCCAAACCATGCAAAGAGCCAAGATGCCATTCAATAGACAAATGGATAAAGAAGATGTGGTCCATATACACAATGGGATATTACTCAGCCATCAGAAAGGATGAACACCCAACTTTTGTATCAACATGCATGGGACTAGAGGAAATTATGCTAAGTGAAATAAGTCAAGTGGAGAAAGTCAATTATCATAAAAAATGGTTTCACTTATTTGTGGAACATAAGAAATAGCATGGAGGACATTAGGAGAAGGAAGGGAAAAATGAAGGGGGGGGCAATTGGAGTGGAAGATGAACCATGAGAGACTATGGACTCTGGGAAACAAACTGAGGATTTCAAAGGGGAGTGGGATGGGCAAATGGCTCCACCTGGTGACAGGTATTAAGGAGGGCACGGATTGCATGGACCACTGGGTATTTTACGCAAAAATGAATCATGGAGCACTACATCAAAAATAAATGATACTGTATGGTGACTAACATAACACAATTTAAAAAAAAAAAAAAACCCCAGTGAAGAAATCTACAACTTCTCTCACCAAGTTTTCTAGTGGTTATATTCATATAATTCAGAGAAACATTAGGGGAAGCAACAATTAATGTCCAAGATCCTCCAACAAACTCCTGATGGTCTTACAAGTCACTATATCAAGAATGCAGTCATCAAAAGAGAATGACAGGAAACAGAGAAGATTTTTTCAAAAGGTAAATGGCCTTACTTCCTTTCCCTCATGTTGCAGTTTTCTATTAGTATCCGTCACTTGATTCTGTGGAGAAAAGACAATTTAAATTCATAAAAAGCAAACATTTAGACAATTGTTGGGTAAGATCACATTTTAAATGAAAAGACTAAACTCAGTTACTCAGATAGTTTTGGTTTCCCAACACATCTTGGTTTAATGGCATTCTCTTGGGTCTAAATTATATCAACTTTTCTACCATATGATTTTTTGAACAACAAAAAGAAAAATTTAGTGAATGATGTGTTCAGCTTAGAATATTCCAAACTAAGATACAAAAGCAACTAAAGATCACACTTTAATTTTGGAAAGAAAAGAGAAAAAACAGAAAAAATAACTCAAAGAATCTCACCATCTCCATTATGTGTACAAAGAACAAATTTTGTCATAGATACTATTCCTCAACTCACCACTGTATTCCTGGTGTATTGGGTATAAACTGAAGTTTTTAACTCAGGCCAAATCTTCCCTATTTATTATCCTAATTTTGGAAAATATTTTATCTTGGGGCACCTGGGTGGCTCAGTTGGTCAAGCGTCTGTCTTTGGCTCAGGTCATGATCACAGGGTCCTGGGATGGAGCCCCAACTCAGGCTCCCCCAGCAGGGACCCTGCTTCTCCCTCTCCCACCCCAACCCCCTGCTTATTCTCTCTCTCTGTGTCAAATAAATACTAAATTCAATCTTTAAAATTTTTTATTTTAATTTTTTTGGATCATTAATTCTTAACAGTTCCTAACATTTCCACTTTCCCATTTTTCTAAATTAATTTCTCCATCAGATACTCAAAATTATGTAAACAAGCCTTAAAATTTATCTAGAGTTTGTAATATAAAGGAACTAGTACCAAGTTTTTTGATATCCACTTTCAGAGACTTGACTGATATAAAAAAATTAAGTACACAGAACAGTAATTTCCTGAGCAGCTCAGATAGTATCAAAACATGAGCAATATTAACTTTTAAAGCTTACTTTAATAGAGGCTTTCTACCCTTCCACCAATAATTGCCATTCCTTACACTTTGAAGGAGTTCCCTTAGCCCAGTGTTTCCTATTATGTCCCTTAGCACACCAAGAAATGCTGGTTAATAGGTACTCTGCACATGCACAGAGAGGTGCACACCCGTGCGCGCGCGCACACACACACACACACACACACACACACACCCCAAATACATATGGGATAGTCCACTCAACAGGTTAGTTTATTCAGGACTTTTTTTTTTTTTTTTTTTAAGATTTTATTTATTTGGCAGACAGAGATCACAGGTAGGCAGAGAGGCAGGCAGAGAGAGAGGAGGAAGCAGGCTCCCTGCTGAGCAGAGAGCCCGATGCAGGGCTCAATCCCATGACTCTGGGATCACGACCTGAGCTGAAGGCAGAGGCTTTAACCCACTGAGCCACCCAAGTGCCCCTATTCAGGACTTCTTAAAGCCTTTAATATTCTACATGCTCTGTGAATGCCCAATAAGGGGATATCATTACAGAATGTTTCCAGTCTTTTTTAACATAATACCCTCTTATTAAGGATCATCTTAAGAAACTAGTTTTTCAGGAACACATGTCCAAAAACTTTGCCCTAAACTATATACTACACCTGGACTACCGTTTTCAGAGCCAATTATCACTCACTATACCCGGACACTATATACTATACACCATACCTAAGTAATAGCTGTCCCTCAAATATCTGGAGAGCTATTAGAAGAAAGGTGCTGTCTAAAAATAGTGCTTATTACTTAAACTAATAAATGGATATTACTAGAACACAGGATTAATATCAGTTTACTATAAGAAAAAGCTTTTAAGTAATGTGAATAAAAATGGGGTGGCACGCCTTGAAATGTGTACTGCTATCTCCCCCTTCGGAGTGTTTATTCAAGAATAATTAGTTGTTTAGGGGCGCCTGGGTGGCTCAGTGGGTTAAGCCTCTGCCTTCAGCTCGGGTCATGATCCCAGAGTCTTGGGATCAAGCCCAGCATCGGGCTCTCTGCTCAGTGGAGAGCCTGCTTGCCGCTCCTCTCTCTCTCTGCCTGCCTCTCTTCCTACTTGTGATCTCTCTCTGTCAAATAAATTTTTAAAATCTTAAAAAAAAAAAATTAGAATCAGTTATTTAATACTAAACTAGAGACACATAAAATTCAACGTTCCATAAATACTACTAAATTCAAAATCAGTGTCTACTTTATTTACCTTACAAAAGACACCACATCTAAATTTTTTTTACCTCAAACTCATTGTGAGAAATACATTTTGCATTGCAACCAGTACAAAAGTATAGGGCACACATGCATGAGCACACACACACACACACACACCTGAAACAAACTTCTCAAGAAAGTGTTCATCCTCACTACGTGTAATACACTTTATTGCTTTCCATTCTGTTCTGTTCTATCTCACTTCAATTTTTATTAAAAATACTGACTATGGCCCACCACTTTGACCTTGTGCAAACAATGGTTCTAAAACACTCCATAGAAGCCTAACCAATGCCTCTAATAAGAAGATAATTACCACTTCATCAGTATTTTAACATAAAAATGAAAATAGAGTATATTGCCTATCTAGCCTGCTACCTCTTGATGCAGAAAACATAAATATGGACAGAGATAATATATATACTATGAATCAAAAGAAATAGTGGGCATCCTAGAGAGTGTAGTTTCTTTTCCTTGTTATGTTAAAACAATACTGACAGTAGTTAATACTTAACTTTTTGCATTTTCTAAACTCTTTCCTAGAGCTCAAGAATCCGTAATTTTCATAGCTTCCTAACGCAGGCTGAATGTCCCCCCTCCCCACTTCGTACCCCCCCTTCTAGGGTGTGCTGCTAGACTCTAACACCCTCAGGTTTCAGAGGAGATGAGCGGGAGCCTGCAGCAAACACCGGGAGCCGGTAGTCTTCCTGTCATGCTTTCTCTCAGGGGCAACCTGAGTAATTTGAAGGCATCTACAACTTGAAACAGATTGGAGGAAGGAAGAGGAGAGGAGCACCAACCAGCAAGGGATACCAGCAACTGGTGAGCATTATGGGCAACGTTCAGGGAAAGTACCCCAAGAAGGAACTCTACTACGTGACTACTTCGGTAACCAGAGACAGGGCTTTGGGTCGCCCGTCACGGATAGGGGGCCCAGGGAGCAGAGGGAAAAGTCTGGAATATACACGTCCAAGTAACACAGAAAAGAACAGCTTGAAGGGAGAATGGAAAGCTGGGATGGCTGAGTGAGGACAAACAGCATACATGGCTCCTGGAAGGAGCCTCCTACCTTTGTTTTCAAACATTTCAGATACTTTTGTCCATCTGAAGCCTCAATTGTCCATTTCAGCCCCCCCAAATTCAGCACTTTTTATTTAAAATATAATCAAATTGTTCATACTTTTTAACAGCTTTATACATTAAGCAAACATTTCTAATACTTTCTCATGTAAGATATCCCTCTAAAATAAACCATAGTTTATTAGTCTTTTAAATGAATGTATCATGACCTATTTTACTCATCTTCTACTAAATGACTTTAGGAACATTTTAAAGTTTTACACGTTAGAGGGCAGAGGGAGGAAAAAATGAATAAAATAAAATAAAATAAAAGCTTTATACATCAAAAAAATCATATGAATATCCTTATACATGCATCTATAGCCTCAGAATAAGTCTTAGGGCATCGTGGGTGTCTTGGCCAGCCACCTCGTAGTTTCAGCTTGGGTCATGATCTCAGTGTTGAGAAATCAAGCCCCACACTGGGCTCTGCGCTCAGTGCAGAGTCTGCTTCGGATTCTCTCTCTCCTCCACTGCTTGCCCCTCCCAGACCCTTGTGGGCATAAAACAAAATAAATAAAATCTTTAAAAAAAAAAAAAGAGTAAGTCTTCAAAACAATGTGGAATTTTAAGTATTCCTAAATAAAATTGCTCTCTTCAAAGGTTGTAACAATCTACACTCCAACCAGGCATACTCTGGTTGACTAGTATCATATCTCTAATCTTAAATATCATTTTTCTCATCTCTATCATTTTATCAGGCAGCATTTTACTACGCTTCCATTCTTTTAATTTTCTAAATTGTAGAGTTCCCTTGTATTTCTTCTTACATACACTGTATATTAATGTATATTTCTGTTTCCTATTAGAATGTTCATATTTTTCCTTTTAATTTATATAGATCTTTCTTCTATGTTACAGATATTAGTCATTTCGGCAAATGTATCTTTAAATAGTTTTTACTTATTATTTATATTTAATTTTTACCTTATACATAGAAAAGATTCTTTCATTTTAATGTCATATCTATCAACTTTTTTCTTTCTGGCTTTAGGAATTTTGCTTAGAAATGTATTCCTCACTCCCAAAATCATACAAACATTCATCTATACTTCCTATTAGCTCCTGGATGGTTTTGTATTTTACACTTAACTGTTTCGTTCATCTGAAATTAATGTCGGTATACTGAATGAAAAGCAGGTTAAATTTAATTTCAGCTAAAGTAGTTAAGCATTAAGCATAGTAATAACAAATCAGAAGAATCATTACTTTGGGAGAAAGGGTAAAGGGAGCAACTAAGGATACAAAAGAGAAATTTAATTGTGCTGGCAACAACATACTTCTTAAGAAGGTTAGACAGTTGTTGTACAGCACCATAAACTCTTATTTGGAACCTTGGGACCCTGTGTTTTAGACTTCAGAAATTTGGAGATTTTGTAAAGATAATATGGTACATACTGTATATTACATAACACCCCTACCCAATGGATAGTAGGACAGGATCCCGCAATCAAACACATTAATATTTGTGCAGCAAAAGACAAAATTTTACATTAAATAAAACATATTAAGAAGCTTGATAGCTTCATGCAGGTTAGGTTTTACAGACAAATTAGCTCTTTTTTTTAAAGTTTATTTATTTATAAATCTTTTTTTTAAGATTTTATTTATTTATTAGACAGAGAGAAGGATAGCAAGAGAGGGAACACAAGCAGGGGGAGTGGGAGAGGGAGAAGCAGGCTTCCCGCCAGGCGGGGAGCCCAATGTAGGGCTTGATCCCAGGACCTTGTGATCATGACCTGAGCTGAAGGCAGACGCTTTACGACTGAGCCACCCAGGTGCCCCAAGAGTTTATTTATTTAATTTAGAGACTGGGGAGGGGGAGAGGGAGAGAGAATCCCAAGCAGACTCTGCTGGGAGCACAGAGCCCAACGCAAAGCTCAATCTCACAACTCCAAGACGATGACCTGAGCTGAAATGGAGAGTCAGACCAACTGAGCCACCTCAAATTAGCTTTTAAATCATTGTAGCTTTAAATAATCCACTTTCCTTCTCAATAAAATCAGTACTTTACTTTTCTTACCAATGTATTCTTTTTTATGAATTTTATACTCACTATCAAGTTCACCCCATGCCCCGGAAAATTCTTTTGGGATTTTAATCCGAATTCCAATAGGAGAAGGATGAGGAAGAGGAGAAGGAGAAAAAGATGAAGAGAAAGAAAGAAAGGTGGGGGGGTAAGAAAGGAAGAAACAAAGAGGAAGAGAAAAAAAATAAGGGGAGGAGGGAAAGTAGTAAGGAAGGTAAAACATGGGAGGGAAGAAGGAAGGGAGAAAGGGAGGAAGGAAGGAAGAAAGGAAGGAGGGAAGGAAGGAAGGAATTAGAGCCATAAGGACCAAAAAGAAAGAAAAAAGTTATTACTTATAGAGCATATGAGTGTTTACATAGAAAACTCAAAAGAAGTCCACACAAAACTTATTAGAAATAATAGAAGAGGGGCGCCTGGGTGGCTCAGTGGGTTAAAGCCTCTGCCTTCGGCTCAGGTCATGATCCCAGGGTCCTGGGATCGAGCCCCACATCAGGTTATCTGCTCAGCGGGGAACCTGCTTCCTCCTCTCTCTCTGCCTGCCTCTCTGCCTACTTGTGATCTTTGTCTGTCAAATAAAGAAATAAAATCTTAAAAAAAAAAAAAGATTAAAAAAAAAAGAAATAATAGAAGAGTTTAGTGAAGCTATCAAATTTAAGATCAAAAGCAAAGTCAATTATCTAAGATAAGGAACCAGACCAATATGGCTGGTCTCCTTCCTGAATTTGAATCTGTCATATCAAGAAAGAATTTCCATGCTTTGGTAGAAGATATCCCACAGCTACCACTGATTTGTTTTCCTGGGGTCTTGGTTGCTCTGCTGCAAAGACTTCTACAACCCTGTCATGCCCTACCACCCTGTCATCCTACAGTGATGCTTTTATCTGGCAAGGAAGTACATGGATGACCTGAAGAATCAACTGGGTTTCTATTTGAAATGAACTGTTACTGATTCTGTTGCTGGTTCTCATCCACATGCAGTCATCCAAAATAAGATTTAACTTAGAAGAGTATTCTTTTTAGCTAAAATAATCCCAATGATCTATGTTTCAGTACAAATTCCTTCCTTAGTTTCTTTACTACAAACATACAACCTGCAATGTATTCCCTACTCCTTTAATGCTAATCAAAACCCCAGCAGAGAACAGAAAAACAAGTCCCTCTTGGAGCCTTCTTACTTTGAGTTTCTGAGCTTCCCCTCTCACTTTCAGCAGTTCAGTTATAGAGTCCACAAAGCCTTGGTAATGAAAGTTGCACATTTTCTCAATTTCCCGGTCATGATTGCGGATGCGAGTTTCAAGCTTCTCCATGAATCGTCCATGTTCCTCACCATCATAGACAGACCTTTAAAAAAAAAAAAAAAAATCACTTGAAGATTATACCAGATTTACTTCTAAGAAAGAGAAATAGAATTACAAACCCAGAAGTGAACTTATTTGGAGATTTCATACTGAAGGTACATTAACCACAGAGTAATCCAATGATATTAATATTGCCCCAATTCTAGATGAGGCTTTTTTTTTTTTTAGGAAAACAGAAATTTTGCTTCCTATCTGTTCAAAAATACTTAAATATTTGACAGTACTCATCACAGAATTGTTGTCATAAAATGAAAGGACTGAATTACAACTTCTTTGCAACTTTCTTTCTGAAACTTCCCTAGAAAAACTCACTTCTGGATAAAGCCACTACCCAATCACGCCGTAACTATACCCAAGAAGCTGATGCTGCCGGAGAAAAACAGCTGTGCTAGGTTGACTCTGTTTAGCTATATAAGCACAAATCTACATTGGCCATTCAATAAATATTGCTAGATAATACTACTAAAACTATCCCCCACCACCACCATCACCACCACAAAATCACTTTGTAACTTCAAAAACTATGTGTGAGAACCTTACTTTGTCCCTTCCTCAAATGTCCATCCCCTCCCTCACTCTCAGCTGCTGATGTGACGACACATTTCAGAGGAAAAACAGAAAGATATTTCTTCTCCCACTAAAATCAACCAAGCTTCTTACCTCAGTAACTCCTGTAATAATGGAAAAAGTGTTTCAAGCTCTTATCTGTCAATCTTTCTTGTTGTCTCATGAACTTAATACCTTCAATTATTCCCTTTTATCCATCCTGTACAGCATACATTCCCCCAGTCTGCTAAGTCATTCTCATGGGCATAAAACATGACTTAAAGAAACTGTCCTTACCTATACATTTCCCTCCAGCTAACAATCCTATTTCCATGCTCTCCTCCCAGCAAACCCCTCTGTTGCTTCCTCACCTCCCAATAGTTAGCATTCATGTTGCTCCACCTAATAGCAGCATTTGCTGTAATATGATACAATCTTCTTGTATCATACTTCTCCTTCTTGAAACAATCTTTTCTCTAGAATTCAGTGATATCACAATAGTGTGGTTTTTATCCTTTCACAGACAAGCCTTCTCAATCTCCTTTCTGGGCTCCTCCTCCTCTAGTCCCTTTCTAAATATTCCTAAAACAACATACATTTTCTAACTATGCTCTCTTACCAAACAATGTCATCTAATGCCATGGCTTTAAAATACCATGTACATAATAATGACTTCCTAATCTATACCTTTAATTCAGAGCACTTTGACGAGCACTAGACTCTCAAATATCCAGCGACTATTTAACAATTACAACTGGATTTTTAAAAGCTATCTCAAATTTTAAAATCATCTATCACCAAAGTATCTCCACTCCCAAACCTGTTCTTCCCCAAATCTCTCCACCACTCACCCACCTCATTACAACTAAGGGCACTCTCCAGTTGCCCAAATCAAATATCCAAATGCAGGAATTACTCCTAATCCACCATCCTAATCCATCACACACCCCATCCAAACGATTAATAAATTCTAACAACTCAACCACCAGAACATATCTTAACTGTGGACTGCATCTCATCATTTCCACTAAAAACCTAGTCCAAATCTGTATCATTGGCACAAGGTAATAGCTTCCCAAAAGTTTCTCCCTCCCCCATCTCCCCACCTCCATGCAGACACCCTCCACACAGCAGTTAAAATGATCTTTATAAAGTAATAACTCAGATGTTATCCCTCTGCTTAAATCTTTCTAATGGTTTCTCTTCACCAGAAGAATAAAAATCTCACACCATTACCATAGCTAGTAAGATCCTACACAATCTAGCCTCTGATATCTCCCCAACCTCATTTCTCTCTAGTTCCCACCCCACGCCACCCTCTGTCCTCTAATGTTCTAGCTACAATGACTTTTTTTTCAAGCCTCTTCTTCCCTCACAAATTTTATTTTTGCAGTTCTTATGCTAGTAATATTCATCTTCTATATCTTCAAACAACTTTCTCATTCTCATCATCCAGGTTTGTTGCCTATCTCTCCCCCCAACCCATCCCAATTAGTTATAAGCTCCAGGGCAAGAATTCTGTCTGCAGTATTCTTCACTGTACCTCTACAACAGTGCCAGACAGGTAGTAGGCAATGAGTAAATATTTGTTGACTAAATGAGTGACTAATATAATCTCTAAAACCTCTCTGACATCTGACATTTGTCTAACAAATATACATTTGTTCATTGCCAACACCTTGGGGTGCTAGAATCATTTGCAGGTACTAGATCATGACCCTGATCTTGTATAGTCTCAGCAGATTAGTTTCATTGCCCAAAACTCAGCAGTAACTACAGATAATACATACACAAATTTGGCTTCCAGTAAAAATTCTGATCACTTACTTCAGAAAACCCGCAGCAATCTAGATTCATTCTCCTTCTTTTGAAATAGTAAGATCTTCAAATACATTATAAACAATACCCACTTTGACAATTAAGACACACTATAGAATAACCAACTGCCTAAAGGAGCTATCTGAAATACAGACGGAGGGCAGAATCTAGCACTGGCATTTCAACTAACCTCAAATAAGCATAAATTTCCCCTTCCAAAGAAAAGGAAAAGGTTTCCCTGTGAAGATACTAATATTCTTTGCCACATTTAGAAAAGCAATAACCAATGGAAATGTATCAATCTAAATGACATGAGCAGATAGTATTCAATATTAGACAACTCTCTGGTTCCAAATTCAGTTATAGCTTGACTATACTTCTAAGTAGCATACCTACTTCCTTCTACCACGTAGAACTTCTCTTCATTTCTCCTTTCCAAAGATCTATATTAATATCACAAAAGATAACTCAAAGAGAAGAAAATCTCCAAATTAAGAAATTTGTAACATGTTAATAATACCTCCCTAGCAACATAGTTCCTTGAACTTCCTATTTAAAAAAATATAAATCAAAGAAAGGAAAGGTGGATTTTAGCTGCCTAACTATATAGCCTTGGTTTTAGCAATGCAACTAACCAGCTATGAATCTTTGAGCAACTCAGTTAATCTCTCTGACCCTCAGCTTTCCCATTAAGAAAATAGGAAGCAATCAGTTACAAACTCTCTTAAGTATCAACCCACCACGAAGTGTCTACAATTAACTTCCACTTTCAACTTAAGTCAATAAACTGTAAAATCATACATTTTTCAGAGAAGTGTTAACAGGCAGTAGTTCAAAACATCTTATGAATTCTCCACATCCTTATCACTAGCCTTTAACTATTTCTCCCATCTTAGGGCCTTTAGGAGTCTACTATTCTCTTTAATTATAATAATGCTGAATAACATCAAAGGGTTTTAGCAAATCCTTTGAGGATCTTGAGTGTTTAAAAGGTTAGAATAAATATAAAACCCACATATTTAAAACAAGGGTGTTGGGACTATATGTAACAAACTTGTGTTTCAGGGTTCCAGATCAAGAAATCCACAATTTCCAGATTTAATGTATATATAGGGAGAAGTACATATATGTAATTGTAAGAGAAACTGACCCATAGTTTCCATCTGGTTATCAAAGAAGTTAAAGAAATCACTGATTTAAAAGTTTTGTTTCAAATTGCCCAGCATAGGAAAAGGCAGTTATAGATCACTACTTAACAGCCCAATTTCTACCAGCAGTTCAAGTGTATCTCACCCTTAGTGCTAACCAACATATCTATTAGATAGAGAACATTAAAAATAAAATTCTGGAAAGGTTATAGACCTACAGAAGTTAACCTAAGATTCATTGTCAACATTGCACTTGAACAAAGACTAGCTTCCCCACCCCCACCCCAACCTGGAATAAACGACTTAAACTAGAGAAAGACTGCCATCTAGTGATGACCCATTTCTAACATCCCTTGAAACTCCAACTTGATGTGGCCAAGAGGAACTGCTTAAAGATCTAAAACTTATATTCTGTAATATCTCCTCACCAAAAACTTATAAGTAGTTATTAAATGATACTTTATATAAAGCACCCTAATATTTAATCTTCCATATGTAATATAAGGCAGGATTTTTTAAAGATTTTTTTTTTAATTTATTTATTTGTCAGAGAGAGAGAGCACAGGCAAAGGCAGAGAGAGAAGCAGCCGAGCAAGGAGCCCGATGTGGGACTCGATCCCAGGACGCTGGGATCATGACCTGAGCCGAAGGCAGCTGCCCAACCAACAAGGAACCTGAAACCCAAGAAAATGAGCCACCCAGGCGTCCCTAAGGCAGGATTTTTTAAAATTTTTCATTTATTTGAGAGAGAAAGTGCACACACCAGTAGGGGAGTGGGGACAGAGGGAGAGGGACAAGTAGACTCCGTGCTGGGCAAGGAACCTGATATAGGGCTGGATCCCACAACCCTCAGATCATAACCTGAACCAATATCAAGAGTCAGACACTTAACTGACTAAGCCACCCAGGCACCCCTCTAACATAGAGCAGGATTTAGAGAAAAACTCCATGCTTTCGACATATCTTTGCCACAGGTAAATAAGACTGTCTATGAAATAAACAAACTGTACCACTGGTTTCATTATTTATCATAATCCAAAGAATATTCTAGTACCTGGTAAAAGGTAAACAAGAAGAAATGTTTGAGAATGAACAAGTTTTTAAAGTCTAAATTTTGATTCAGTCACATAAAGGCTTCCTTGTAGAGTCTAATTTCACACACACTCAAAACACAAAAACAAAAAACAACCAAACAAAAACATGCACGCACAAACGCACACACAGAGGTTTCTACAAAAAGCAACATGTTTTACTCTAGTGGCTCTCTGATGCATACTTTCACACATCCCACCTAGATTTCATGGGCATTTTATTTTTTTTTAAGATTTTATTTATTTATTTGACAGACCGAGATCACAAGTAGGCAGAAAGGCAGGCAGAGAGAGAGGAAGAAGCAGGCTCCCCGCTGAGCAGAGAGCCCGATGTGGGGCTCGATCCCAGGACTCTGGGATCATGACCTGAGCGGAAGGCAGAGGCTTTAACCCACTGAGCCACCCAGGCGCCCCTGATTTCATGGGCATTTTTTTTTTTAAGATTTCATTTATTTATTTGACAGAGAGAGAGAGAGATCACAAGTAGGCAGAGAGGCAGGCAGAGAGAGGAGGAAGCAGGCTCCCTGCGGAGCAGAGAGCCCGATGCGGGGCTCGATCCCAGGACCCTGAGATCATGACCTGAGCCGAAGGCAGCGGCTTAATTTACATTGAGCCACCCAGGCGCCCTTCATGGGCATTTTAAAAGAGAGATTTCAACTTCTAAAATGGTACTTCAGGAATTCTATTCAACAACTATTTATCATTCCCCGGTAATTAATCATTACAGGACTAAGCCATTTGCTACAGCCTACATCAGCTCAAATCTCTTTGTCCAAAGAGAAAAATAATGTTATGAGCATATGTTATCTCATTTAAATCCTATGAACCTTATAAATTAGACAATATTCCCATTTTATAAACGAGGAACCTGAAACCCAAGAAGATGAAGCAACCTGACAAATTCATACAGCTAGAAAGTGTCCTCTGTGGTACATCGGTCAGTCTCCTTTTTTAGCAAAGAAAGCAAAAAAGTCCCATGAACCCCTAAGATGTTAGAGTTGGAAGAGGTCTTGGAGATTGAATACAAAGCTCTCATTGTAAAATGGAGGAAACCGAGGCCAAAGAAAGTTAAAATGCCATAGTCAAAATTACATTGCTTGTTACTAATACATCTGGACCCGACTCCCAAAGAAAACACAGTTAGGAAAAGCTAATATCAGACACGAAGCTTAAGTGGTTTAAAAAAAAAAAAAAAAAAAGACACACACACACACACACACACTTCTACTTCAGGATGAGTCAGTTGCCTATCCAGTCATGGTTATTCCACCCCCATGCCAGAGACCAGCTAACAGGTGATACAACTTTCACCAGTGCAAAGTAAGGAGAAGCCTTGAAGTGAAGATCCAAGAAGAGGTTTTCTTTCCTGAAGGACGAAGGAAAAGAAACTGTTTTCCTACTTCACACTTTCCTATACAATGCTTGGAGAGGCAGCAACCATCCCAAGGTGAGAGGAGATACTGCCCACAGTCTGAGGGTGACAAGGGGGAAAGATGGAAAACACGTGGGTCCTTGATGATGAACCAATGCTGAAGCAGTCCCATTGGATGTGAGTTAATAAATTTCCTATTTTAAGGGAGATTTCCAATTTTTAGGAAGTTTCCTATTTCCACTTTCCCTCAATATTCTGCTACTTGGAAAGGAAAGTATCCTAAAAGCACAGTGTTGTTTAGTCTTCAAAGGCAGCGGACAAATCAGAGAAAAGTCAACAGCAAATCAAAGTCTACACAGTGCCAAAGAATCCTGTTCCCAGGACTGCTAGACTGCTAGACTGCTCCTCTCCATTTTCTTCCAAGAGTTAACTCCCATTCATTCTTCAAATCTCAGTTTGCACTTTACTTTTTCTAGGAAAACTACACTAGCTACACAGACTCTGTTATGTGTTCCTCTTCCATCACAGAATTCACAAAGAAACTATTCTGTCCCAGGACCCTGGGATCATGACCTGAGCTAAAGGCACAAGCTTAACCGACTGAGCCACCTAGGCATCCCAAGAAACTGTATTTTGATTGCCCACTCACTTGTCAATTTCTCCTCACTAGAACATTAATATCCTTATGGGCAGAGACTGTGTCTTGCCCATTTTATCGCCAGCTCCTAGCACAGAGCCTGGCACAGAGGAGATCCTTCATGTATGATGAAGATGGGGAAAGAGAAGGAAAGGTAGATGTGGGTTTCTGATTGTCTCAAAGAGAGATGCAAAGCATATCACCTCCAACAACATTTAGCTGTTGAAATGTTTTTAGAACCAAGGAGAACTTCATGACACAAAGACCGAACATTTTTTCTTTTTGTTTTTGATTAATCCAAGAAAAAATTCCAGAGTTTATTCTGGTCTTTTCTTTTTCATATATATTTTTCTTAACTTCTGTCATGGTTTTAGTCCTGAAACATTTTCTTCTCGTTAAGTTCCATAAAAGCATCATTAGTATTTCTGTTTATTCCAGAAGTTAAAAATAAAGTGGAAAAACAGATTTGAGCATGATGTTGAAAGAGAAACTGCAGAAGGTCAAGCGGAGTTTAAGATCCCTTCCTCTTCTTACTTCAGTTTATCTATCACTTTAATTCAGGCCTTACTATGGCAGTTTGGATGCTCAGAGTCCGTAAAGGTGAAAGTAGATCGCTGTATATCATCATCATCAAGGACAGCCGAAGCATATGCTAGTTAAGGAGGTCTAAGCTGAAGACCACACCCAAGTGTTCCTGCGCTTCCACAGGAGCTCAAATACATTCAAATCCTTTCATCCTGCCGATACCAAGGCTTACAACTGGCTTCACCAAAATAAACCGTGCAACCAAAAGTATGTTAGTGATGGAGATCTCCCTCAAGGCAGAAAGGGAACCCCACATTTCTATGATGGTTATTTTCAGAGGGATAAAAACAGGGTGGAGAAGTTTCAACTCGCACCTAGCCAAAGAGCCTACTAAAAAACCAGGTATTGTCTAAACAGCACAGGAAAGTGGAGAAGGGGAACTTGTCACAAAACGTCAGTCAAATCAACAACAGTATTAGAAAATAAACTAACGAGGGCACCTGGGTGACTCAGAGGGTTAAGCCTCTGCCTTAGGCTCAGGTCATGATCCCAGGACCCTGGGATCAAGCCCCACATGGGGCTCTGCTCAGTAGGGAGCCTGCTTCCTCCCTCTCTCTCTGCCGGACTCTCTGCCTACTTGTGATCTTTCTCTCTGTCAAATAAATAAATAAAATCTTTAAAAAAGAGAGAGAGAGAATAAACTAATGAAAGCAAGGAAACTCCAAATTAAAGATAAAGAGACCATAACGGCTACATAATGATAATGTCACACTTATTAGAACAATTAATCACCCTAAGTAACTGAAGACACGTATTAATTGAAGAAATTCCACATTTAATATTATGGGTCCAATGACAGAGATCATAAAGCTATTAATACAGAGGAACAAACCAAATAGAAGCAGGGTGTTGGAAACACCGAAATAGGCCCAGGCTCTTTAGGCATATAGATTTAAAGTAGGCCTAACAAAAGCAGACCAACCAACTTCCCCAAAATCACTAAATCAAACTATATAAATAATGTTACAGATGTCATTTGTACATGTGTGTTGTGTATAATACACATGTACATGTGTATGCGCATTGCAGAGTGTGTATGCGATATATATGTGTGTGATGTACACCCATATGCACAAAACACACACATATACACACACCTTTCTGATTTTCTGAGAAAGAAGCAGACTTTCCAACATCACATTCAATTCCTGGTCCAATTTCACGTGTCGGGGCTTGTTTACTGACACCCCACAGCCAAAGTGACCACAATTTAAAGCTCTATAAATCTATAAGCAATTTAAGACCCTGAAGAAGGGTGGATAAACAGTATCAGAATAGTTTCCATCCTAAAAAGGAAGAGAGAACAAAGTAGGGAAAATAAGATCAAGTGCCACGAACAATATGGAAGATTGGAAGAAAAAACTTTCTACTCCTAAACTCCCAAAATTGCTGGGATTAAGTTTCTAAATCTTTTTTAGTGCATGGCCAAGGAAAAGGCAAGACGAGAAAAATTTTCAGAGGCTAAAGCAAAACTGGAACAGGAATCCAGATTCGACCAATCCCCTAAAACCTAATGCTTCTATTTGAGAGCCATATACAGAAAAAGAAACCCACAAAAGGTGAGAAGCCCAAATCAGAAGCCTCCAAATGAAAAAAGCCAAGATACCCACAGGCTATACCCTTAATGAAAGAAAGGTAGAAAAACTCTTCCCCATAAGAATTAAAGGAATCAGTAGTTTTATAAAGGGAGGCTGAAAGGAAACCTACCTGTCTGGGACTTGATCTTGGGTAGGGAAAGGGGGAAATCTCTCATGATAATATGAAACCACAAGATGGCCTTTTCAAAGAAGAGAAGCCCAAACTCATACTATTAATACTACCGTTGTGGTCTGAGAGATCTCAAATTAAGAAATTTATTTTAGGGGTGCCTGGGTGGCACAGTCGGTTGAGCACCCACTCTTGGTTTCAGCTCAGGTCTGATCTCAGGGTTATGAGATCCAGCCCCAAGATGGGTTCCATGTTCAGTGGACAGTCTGCTTGAGTTTCTCTCTCCTTCTGCTCCTCCCCCTGCTTGCACACATGCTCTTGCTCTCCCTCTCTCCCTCTCTCTATCGTAAATAAATAAATAAATAAATACTGTTAAATTAAAATCTCTGTTCTGATCATTTTCCTTCTGGCATCCTTTCTCTTACTCTCTTTCTCCTTTCACAGCTAAGATTCTTAAAAGAGCAGTCTATACCCAGTGCCTCCACTTCCTCAGATTGGACCTGCTCTTCAACACAGCGTAACCTGTTTCTTCCCCATATCACCCCAATGAATCTATTCCCGCTAAGATTAGTAAAGGCCTAGTGTGCTTTTAGAGCCTGGGTGGCTCAGTCAGTTAATTAAGCATCTGCCTTTGGTTCGGGTCATGATCTCGGGGTCCTAGAATCAAGCCCCACATCATACTCCCTGCTCAACAGGGAGTCTGCTTCTCCCTTTCCCACTGCCCCTCCCTCCTGCTTGTGCACTCATGCTCTCTCTCTCTCAAATACATAACTAAAATCTTTTAAAAATAAATCAATTAAAAAATAAAAGCCTATTGATGGCTGCATTAAGAAACTATGGACTCTGAAAAACAACCTGAGGGTTTTGAAGGGTCAGGGGTGGGAGGTTGGGGGAACAGGTGGTGGGTAATAGGGAGGGCACGTTTTGCATGGAGCACTGGGTGTTGTGCAAAAACAATGAATACTGTTACGCTGAAAAAAATAAATAAATAAAATGAAAAAAATAAATAAATAAATAAAAAATTAAAAAAATAAAAGCCTAACTGTCAAATCAAATATTCACTCTTCAGCTCATCATTTACTTGACTCCTCTTTTGTATGCACCACCACTGACCATGTCCTCTCCTGAAGTATCTATTCCCAGGGTTTCCATGACATTCCCCTTCTCGGTCTCCACCAATTCTCCTTCCTTCTGGCTCTCAATGCTTGTTTGGCCTTCATCTCCTCTCACTCTCATGTATACATGCTCAGAAGTGTCACAAATACTTCAATTTTTACTATAAATTAAACATCTCTGGCTCCCAAATCAGTAATGCCAGGGCATATCCTGTCAAATCCTATAAGCCCAAATAATCAACCACCATTCATTCTCAAAAACATCTCAAAACTGTGCATGTCAAAAGCTGAAATCATTAGCCTGCCACCCAAACCTCCAATTCCCTCCTATATTCGCCACCTCAGTTGAAAGTACCAACATTCATCCAGTCACCCAAGTTAGAAATATGTAAGTTAACCTTGACTCCTCATTCCACCTCACACCTCTCTCCAGCTCATCAATCACCAAGACCAACTAATTCTGATTCCACAACCTCTCTTCCATGCCGTTCTTCCTCCCTACTCTCCCTTGCCACTGCTCTGGCTCGTGTCTTATCTCTCTTAATACCTGTTTCATCCCCCTCCGTATTTCCCTAACAATCCTTGTTTGATACTTCTTTCACAGTAATCTTTAATGAAGTATGATCGTGGGGTGGCTCAGTTGGTTAAGCATCAGACACTTGATTTCTGCTCAGGTCATAATCTCAGGCTTGTGAGATCGACCCCCATGTCAGGCTCCGTGCTGGGCGTGGAGCATGATTAAGATTCTCTCTCCCTCTGCCCCTCCCCACATCTAAAAGAGTAAAATAAAATTAAAAAGGAATAAAAGGAAATATGATCATGAAACACACATACACACTCCCCCTTTTAGAATTAAGTCCTGCCTCAGGATCAAGTCAAAGTCCCCAACATAATACATAGGCCCTCTCCATGTGCAGACTTCTCTGAACACTCTCCTCGTTCTCTCTACAACTCTACTTGAAGTTCCCTGAGTGTACTCAGTACTCTCTCTGCCCACAGTCTTCTTACTATCACTTTAGCTGGCAAGCATCCTTCAAGACTCGCTCAAAATTCACTTCTGGAAAACCTCCCTCCTTACTACAACTCCCATGACCTGGTATAGAAGCTTCCTTCCTTACCAATTAAGTAGAACCTAAGCAACTTTTGGTAAAACCTGAGAGAATTTAAGCTTTGGGGTCAATGCCCCCTGACAGTGAGCACTAGGAGTTCATTCTTTGAAGATGCATCCTGAAGGTTTTACTTTTCTCCTACTTACTGATAAGCTGGCATTAGGCATCTTTTCCGCAAGAAGCCAATTTCAACTATTCTAAAAATCCACTGCAGCCTGTAACAGTCCAGTTTATCGAGGAAAACACGTAAAAATCTATTTTTAAAAATGAAGAAGCAAAATCTGTTGAAGCACCCAGCACTGTCCCTGGTCAACAATCGATACAGTATAAGCAGTAAACCTCAACAGCCACAGCACCCACAATGACCACCTTGCCCTCATTTTGACACCGTGTCAATGTAAACTGGCCCTGAATCTATGAAACTATGTGTGGTTTGAGGTAAATTTCACCAGAGGTACTATCATCCCGCTTTGCCTTCAAGTTTTTCAACAAATGCCTCGTATTATTCTAGAAATGAATGGGCACCACCACTAAGGGCATTCACAGATGGAAAGCTGAGTCAATACTCTTCAGTTTTGAGATGTCTATTTGTTCGTATTTTTGAGAGGGTACCTCAGTACCAAGCACTCTACATCACAATGACTTATTTATACGTCTATCTTCCCTACTGGACCTTGTGTTCCTTGAGGGTTTACTCCTGGAACAATGCCTGTACCCCCAGGGCGAAGGCACTGAGTCAAAAAGTGTCTCAAGCAGTGCCTGAAAAATGTTCCAACATTTAAACTTTCTCCAAAGACAAACACTAGCGTAAAAAGTAAAATTTCTTACTTGAAAAGTAAGTTCAAGTTCTAGCAGCGCAATAACTTGGACCTTCAGTTAAAATGCAAGAGAGGAAAAGGAGGAAGAAAGAAGGAACTTAGAGAGTTCAAGGAAACCTACTGTAGAAGTGTCTGGGAATAATTTGTTATTTCCCCAGCTCTCCTCTAACCTTCTCTGGAAGCTAGGAGAAAGATGATTAAACAGCAACAAGACTCTGAAGGGAACTGGTGTTTCTGGCCCTTGTTGCCAGCAGAAGGGGGAGGGTGACAGCATCCCTAAGGGCTTTTAGAAAAAATTGCTTCCAGGTGGAAAGTTTTTATGGTACTGTGCAGCCTAGAGCCATTTTTTTGCTTTCCTTCTTAACTGCTGATGATTAAACCATGGACAATCAGGCTACAACAATGGAAACAGTTAGATAACTCCCAAACATCATGGTTATATGCTCCAAATTACCAACTGAACTCTCAAAGGAGAGAAAAAATTTGTTGGCAAAGTCTTTCTTTTTTTTAAAGGGGGAGAGTGGGGTACAGTCTGTTAAAGATTTGTATTTTGGAAAACATAAAAGTAGTCACGAACTCTGTATCATTATAATAAACCTCGATCTCATACCCAGACTAGACACTGTAATGTACAGTCATGGGGACCTGAACAAAGGACAATGCTAAATCTCCTGTTATTTAGCCATTTTTCATCATTGCAACCTGGATTAAGCGTTCTATTAAACAATTATCATAGGGGTATACAGAGAAATCCCACCACATATCACGTAGGGCAGCAAAGACAATTTATACCTGATCATGGTTCTGAAATGTCTGAGGTGTATGTATGAATTTGTAATGATGGCTCAAGAACATCAGGGGAAAGTTACTTATAGAACCAACTCAGAAGAAAAGCAAGGAAATTTGGGGCCAATCATTCAAGCACCCAGCAATGGAATCTAGAAAATCTTACTATACCAATATCACCCATCCATTAAAAGGATAAATCCAGCTCAAAACTATAATAGTAAAAGTAAGCATTTTAAAGATATATCCAAGCTCTCTGTTGAACATTCTGCATAACTAATTCACTTACTCTCAAAGATAACCCTACTGGAGTAAGCCTTACCGTCATTTCACACAAGAAGCCAACTTTCTGACACTGCCCATACACAGAAACACTCATCTTCCCCAGGCAGCCACAATTACATCAAGGATAAGATGAAAGGAAAAGGATGAGAGGGAAAAAGAGGAAGATGAGACAGAGGATGAGGGCAAGGGGGAGGTGAAACATAAACACACCAAAATGATACAAATGGCAATGTGTGGATAATGCAGTTGTGACTTTTTTTTTTCCTACTTTTCTGTAACTTCAATTTTTCTTTAAATAAACATGTATTCCTTTTATCATTAAAAAAAACGGAATGAAAAAGAATGAATACTGTTACGCTGAAAAAATAAATAAAATGGAAAAAAAAAAACGGAATGTATCTTTAAAAGTCTACAATCACACCTGGTTCATTATAGATAGACATTCAATAAAATGTTAACTGAAATAAAAACCAAATAAAAACAATCACTTCAGGGTAACCTGGGGTTTAATGTTTAATAATTATCCAAAAATCAAATACATGTAAAAAAAAAAATAAAACAGAATGAGAATTTCTTCTCACAGTCTATCCCCTACAAACCTAAGAAGGAATCACTGCTGGTCAGAATTTTTAAAATTCAGTACCTTTTCTATATTCTAACCTCTTCTTACTGATGAGAATCTCAAAATGTATTTAAAACATAAATATATATGATCCCCTGAAATTCTCAATTTGAAAATTGATGTATGGAGCTTCTGGGTGGCTCAGTCAGTTAAGCATCTGCCTTCGGCTCAGGTCATGATCCCAGGGTCCTGGGATCAAGTCCCACATCAAGCTCCTTGCTCAGCGGGGAATCTGCCTCTCCCTCTGCTATTCTCTCCCTCCCCCCTGTCAAATAAATAAATAAAATCTTAAAAAACAAAGAAAGAAAGAAAGAAAATTGATGTAGCAGTTTCCTAAAGCCCTTCTATTTCAACCGTGAGGCCAGCCAATTAATGTGAGCCTTCAAACGGGAGGGGAATAGGGGAGCCTCAATGGTTATTATGGAATCTCTGATCTATTACTAAGTTTCCATTAGAGATCAATGCTGTGTGCTTTTTTCATAAAAGAATTTGTTTAAGGACATTACAGTCTACCCCATTTTAAAGATCTTTAAAATAAAAATGTTCAGAAAAAGGGAGTTTCAGAGATGATCCAACACAAATTCACAGACACGAGTTCAATTTTTTTCTAGATATCTTAATCACATACTTCTCCAGCTTTTGCTAAAACATCTGTGATAAAAGAAAGTTCATTATGAGGCAACTGTTCCCATTTCAATGGCTGTTGCAAAGTTCTTATTCAAAAATAAAATCTGCCTTCCTATAATTTTCACCATCTATCTTATTTTTGCCCTCAAAGGACCACTGAGAAGAAGTCCTTGATCCCTCCCTTCCCTTCACCAGACTAAACAATCTCAAATTATTCAACTATTCCACATATAAACAGCCTTTCAATTCAGGTTTTTACCCTCTGGACACATTCCAATAGTCAACATTCTTCTTAAAGTGTAATAAAACAGGCAGTATGGGACAATGGTCAAGAGCACAGGCTTCAAAGCCAATACTTCCTGGATTCAAGTTTGGTTCTGCTACCTATTAATTGTGTGACCTTGGGCAAGTTATTAAACTTCTCTATATTTAAGTTTTCACATCTGTAAAATGCAAATAATAATAGCAATCCACTTCTCACAGTTGTGTGAAGATTAAATGGCATAATAGAAGTAAAGCATTCAAAACAAAGACTGGCACACAGAAAGCACGCTATAAATATGAGCAATTTTAAAATCAAGCATGGTCAAGCTAAGAAAAAAAAAGACAACTCTTCTTTAACTTTTTTATTCACCTTCTATTAAAATAGTCTAACAATAATGCTTTAACAGTTTGGGCAGTTATATCATGCCACATATTGAGCTCAAAGTCACATAAAATCTTTCAATTTACTTGTATATATTGCTATCCTCACTCAGTTGATCTCCTAAACCTACAACTTACTGCCTATTACAATTATAGTCTACTTTTCCAGTCTTCTGAGATCTTTCGAGATAATGATTTTGTCATTCCACCTTCCATTTCCACATTTCCCATTGTTATATGGGTACATAAATATTTTCACAAAAGAAAACTCTGTTATGGAGAAGGGCAGAAACCGAAGCAACTCTAAGAGCTAAGACAGGAGATCCCTAGAAAACACCAACATATAAAACTGTGAAATTATCTGGTTCCATGTTAAGGGGGAACAAGAGACCATTAATCACAGAGAGTCAGGTAGAAAGCTTGAAAAAGTTAATGTTCAGTCTTAAAAAAAAAAAAAAAAAAAAGTCCAGGTTATAGAAGAAGTCCCCAACACCACTTCCTTTAGCCAACATTCAGCCCCCCAACTGCATCCAACTTGGAGAACACTTGTCATGAGCCAAAGCTTTTAATGTCCCTCCCTTTTGAAGGCACAGTGGAAACAATTCCCCAGAACAAAGGAGTTGCGTCAGAGAGCTCTCTGCTCTTTCAAGTTGGAAGGACAGTTGATTCACACCATGTGTCAGAGAGAAACACCAATTAGAACACCAAGTGAGATAAATTTTAGGCCCTCTGAGCTGTTTAATATTAAACTGTAATAAATCATCTTTACAGCAAATTATAAACAAAATATTTTGTTTACCCTCCCTCTCATATGCATCTTCTCTTGAAAAGAAATTCTAAGAGAATTCATAATTCCAAGGTCACATATTCTCTATCAAGAAATCATTTTCAAATGTTAGCATCCAGAATCAACGATCTGGTTCAGACTTCCAAAACAATGCTCTGACATATCACAATTTCTCCTTGCCATATGGCCTTCTGTGTTCCAAAACAGGGTTAGTTTGGTGATGGTCATGGTCTTTGATTAAGATCTCACTTGTCATTAATTGTCTCTACACTAAGTCATCTTAGTGTCGATTCCAGTTAATAATTATACTTTATACCTAAACCATGAAATCAAATATATGCCCAACTACATAAATGATATTACAATGATGTTTAATATCCTGAAAGAAAAAAACAAAATCTAAAACAACCTTGATCTATGTAGATTCATTTGGGAAAATGGCCCTAAAACAATCAAATTAAAATTTAACAGAATGAGTGATACCAAAACTCAAAGCATAAAATAAAGGTTGGGGAAAGACGAGCTTAACGTGTTAAGAAACATGTTTCTGAAAAGAGAGGTTACTAAAACTACAGGATTGGTTCAATAAAAGGAATTAAGGAATTATAATGAGTAACTGTGGGGAAAGTAAATTGCCTAACAAATTAAAATTTGTTATCATTTCCCTGAGGTCTAGTGCATGTTTTCACCATTCATCTATTATCAATTATCTGTTACCAATCAATCTGGTCTGGATCTTAAAATTTCTTAAAGAATCTGCTATCCTATACAGGCTAACTCTGAAGTCAACAAAATAAGGATCCAATACGGACCCAACATCACTAAAAAAAAACAAAGACTGCTCACCAATAGAGAGTTACGTTTGGCTTACTTCCCCAAAGTTATGAATATTACTATTACATTCTACATCTCCAATCTACAGAGTAACTTCATTATTTATTTCATAAGGAAAAATGGGGACAATTTTTTTCGATGTTCAAGAAACACTAAATGGAAAGAAATAAACTTTTAAAGGACAGGAGAAACTTGACTATTAAATAATAGAATAAAATTACCACAGCAAGTTAAATAGAAACCAATGCTACATTATGTAGGTTAGACATTTTTCCATCATAGGTTCATTTAATAAATATTTACTGAGAATTTACTAAAAAGAAAAAGACAAGAATGTTGACCTTTGAGGGAACTCATACTGTAATTAATAAGGAAAGACAGAAGGAAACACAAAGGCAATTATAAACCTGTACAGAAATTAATGTAATGGTTAAATCTGTACACTTAAATCTGTAGACTTTGCATTATAATAATGTAAAATAATGTTCAGTGTCAAAATAAACTAGTCAGAAAACGATTCTTGGAGTTGCTGAAAATCAATAATAAAGGAGGGGAAAGAAGCCTTAAAAGCAAACAGAGGAGGAAAACAGGGCACATTACACACAAAGAAACAAAATAAAATTACTGCAGACTTGTCATCCAAATTATGGAAGCAAGCAGACAGTGGAAAGATATTCTTAATGTGCCAAAGAAGAAACTGTAGACCTTGACTTCTCTACGCAGCAAACATATTCTTCAAAATCTAAGGACAAATTTTTTTTTTAGACAAATAAAATCTGAGAGAATATGTTGCCAGCAGACTGGCACTATAAGAAATATTAAAGGAAGCTCTTGAAGCAAAAAGAAAATGAAATCAGTTCAAAATATGGATCCACACAAAGGAATAAAGAGCACAGGAATAAAAATTTTTATCATATTTTACTTTCTTTAACTATAACAATATTTAAACCAAAAATAGTTAGCAATGAATTGTAGAATTTGTAACATATATAGAAGTAAAATATATGTTAGCAGTAACTGAAGGTCATTGGGGTAAATGAAAATACACTGTTGAAAGGATCTTGTGTTACACATGAATAGGCAAGATATCATTTGAAGGGAGACTGTTGGTTAATCAAATCAGGCTGCTATAACAAATTATCATGGACTGGATGGCTATTTTTTAAAGATTTTATTTATTTATTTATTTGAGAGAAAGAGAGAATGAGAGGGAGGGAGAGAGCACAAGACACAGGAGAGTCAGAGGGAGAAGCAGACTCCCTGATGAGCAGGGAGCCGGATGCGGAACTCAATCTTGGGACTCCAGAATCATGGCCGGAGCCAAAGTCAGCCACTTAACCAACTGAGCCACCCAGGCACCCATGGACTGGATGGCTTAAACAACATTTTTTTTTTCACAGTTCAGGAAACTAAGAAGCCCAAGATCAAGACACTGGCAAATCCAGGGCTGGGTAGGGGTTCGCTTCCTGGTTTGCCAGAGAGCCATCTTCTCATTGTATCCTCACACTGCAGAGAGCAGAGAAAGACCAAGCTCTCATGTCTCTTCTTACAGGGGCACAAATCCCATTCATGAGGGCTCCATCTTTCCGATCTAACCACCTCCCAAAGGCTCCACCTCCTAACACCATCACACTGAGGGTTAGGAATATTAACATATGAATATTAAAGGGACACAAAATATTCAAGCCATGGCAACCGTGATGATGTTGAAGATGCATATTGTAACCCCTATAGCAAACACTTAAATAAATAAATAAATTAAACAAAAGGCAGACCTAATAAGCCAATAATGCAGTACCCCAGAATCCTAAAATATATTTGGTTAATCTCATTCAGTTGAAGAAAGTAAGGAAAGAGAAAGGGGGGACCCAAAAAATGAGGTAAATGAAAAATAAATAGCAAGATAATAGATATAAGTCAAATAGGTAATTAGATTAATATAATGGTTTCCTCTTTTCCTGCTTTCTTTTTAACTGAGTACACCTTCACTTTCCTCCTTCCCATCTTTTCAGCTATTGTTGTCATTCCTTTGTGAAGTGCTTTGGTGTAGTTTTGTTGCTTATGTTTATCCTGCTTAAAGATCTTTAAGCTTCTTGGATTTCTATTCTAATTTTCCAGGAAAAAAAAAAAAAAAAACACTTTAAATGGTCCTAAATGTTTCTGGTTTTAATTTTCTGGAGGTAAGCCCATATCTGTAAAAACTATGATAATACTGCTACTTTCTTTTTTTCAGTTTTATATATCATCTACTTTCTGCTATAATCAGATCAAACTCACCTTATTCCATATGATATCTCTCCCTCTCTTCTCAATATACTTACACACTAAGGTAATCAGAAATTAAAGGAACAAAATGCTGGGAAACCAGGAGAAAATTAAGAAGAGCTGAGCCTACATTCTTTAGTCACTTTTTCCCCTCAAGGCATTTGCTAAATCTGTGCACAAGTAAAGAAGCTAAGTTTCCAGTGAAAAAACTGAGCAGAAGGCCATGACTAAGAGGTACAGAAATCAGTTTTCGACAGTTTTTGTAGAGCTGAAGTGACATAAATTAGAGACTTAAGAGATAAAGATCCTGGAGAGGAAAAATGGGAAGAAAACAACACTGTTCTGTGCTTCCCTGAGCACACTTGCTGAATTCTTAAGCTACACGGGGCAAAGGCTAAGACGACAAGAAAACACAGGACAGGGCATTAGGTAGTTTTGAGGTATGGAGGAAATAAAGATTAGCTCTTTATGCACCTGGAAGAGGGGGCCCTAATCACCACCCCAAGGCTCTCTGTGATGTGATATCACAAGGCAGTACTGAACCAGGGATAACCACAGCCTTACCAAAGCCCAACCCTGGATTTAGCAAGATCTGACTGGACTAGGAAGATCACTGCCACTCTATCTGCCTTACAAACAAAGAGGGAGGAGGAGTAAACCTCTTCTTAGAGAAGAAAAGGTTATCCAGAACCTCCAAAATGTTGGTTTTTTTTTAAGATTTTATTTATTTATTTGACAGAGAGAGATCACAAGTAGATATAGAGGCAGGCAGAGAGAGAGAGAGGGAAGCAGGCTCCCCGCTGAGCAGAGAGCCCGATGCGGGACTCGATCCCAGGACCCTGAGATCATGACCCAAGCCGAAGGCAGCGGCTCAACCCACTGAGCCACCCAGGCGCCCCAAAATGTTTTTATCCTCATTCAGTCCAAAATCACTAGGCATGCTAAAAGAGAGGATCACATGACTGAAAGCCAAGATCCACTGATGACCCAGATATTGACATTATCATGAAAGGATTTTAAAATGGTTATGATTAATAATAAGAAAAAAAGAGAAAAAATTAATAAAATTGATAAGATAGAAAATTTCACCAGAGCCTTAAAATCTATATTATTTAAAAATTGAGGGAAAAAATTCAGAAGGAAAAACTATGATTTTTTAGAATTAAGAATTGCATAGGTTTATCAGCAAGAGAGGATAAATGAAGATAAATCAATAGAAAATCTCCAGATTGGGGGAGCCTGGGTGGCTCAGTCATTAAGCGTCTGCCTTAGGCTCAGGTCCTGATCCCAGGGTCCCGGGATGGAGTCCCGCCTCAGGCTCCCTGCTCGGCAGGAGGCCTGCTTCTCCCTCTCCCACTCCCACAGCTTGTGTTCCCTCTCTTGCTATGTCTCTGTCAAATAAATAAAATCCTTAAAAAATAAAAATAAAGCTTAGAAAAAAAGAAAGAAAATCTCCAGATTGAAGCAGGAAAAGTTAAATAAAAGGATGTAAAACACAGAACACTGTAAGAAACATGACGCATATGGCACTCAGTCAAAAGGCCCACCCCAGAAGTTCTCAAACTTTTTCACCTAAGGATATTTTCATACTTTAAAAAAATACTGAGGGCCTCAAGAACTTTTGTATATATGGTTATATTCATTGACATTTGTCACATTAAAAATTAAAACTGGGGCGCCTGGGTGACCCAGTTGATTAGGCAGCTGCCTTAGACTCAGGTCATGATTCCAGGGTCCTGGGACTGAGCCCTGTATCAGGCTCCCTGCTCGGCAGAGGGCATACTTCTCTCTCTCCCTCTGCCTGCTGCTCTGCTTACTTGTGCTTTCTCTATCTGTCAAATAAATAATAAAATCTTTTTTTTTTTTAATTGGGGGAGACAAACCATGAGAGACTGTGGACTCTGAGAAACAAGCTAAAGGTTTTGGAGGGGAGGGGGGTGGGGGGTTGGGTGAGCCTAATGGTGGGTATTGTGGAGGGCACGTATTGCATGGAGCACTGGGTGTGGTGCATAAACAATGAATTTTGGAACATTGAAAAGAAATAAAATAAAATGAAAAAAAATTAAAACTAAAAAAGACTTTTTTTACACATTTTATTTATTTGAGTTAGAGAGACAAAGACAGCATGAGTGGGGGAAGAGAGAGAAGACAAGCAGATTCCTGCTGCACATGGAGTCCGACTGGGAGCTCTATCCAAGGACCCTGAGATCATGACCTGAGCCAAAGTCTGATGCTTAACCAACTGAGCCACAAAGGCACCCTAAAATGAAAAAAGAATTTAACCATAAGAATACACAAACAGGGGTGCCTGTGTGGCTCAGTGGGTTAAAGCCTCTGCCTTCAGCTCAGATCATGATCCCAGGGTCCTGGGATAGAGCCCCACATCAGGCTTTCTGCTCAGTAGGGAGCCTGCTTCCCTTCCTCTCTCTCTGCCTGCCTCTCGGCCTACTTGTGATCTCGGTCTGTCAAATAAATAAATAAAATCTTAAAAAAAAAAAAAGAATACATAAACAGTATCACATCTGCCATTAAAACAATGTTATCTTCATATATCATGTAGCCTCTGGGATACTATATTATAATTTCTGCAGAAATGTGAGTAAAAGAAGCAAAAATATCTTAGTGATATTACTTCTGAATTTGTGACTTCCATGAAAGGAGTTTCGCCTTTCTGTTACAGGGCAGAAACAATATCTGAAGATACCCTAGTCCACTATTTCCCAAAACTAATGAAAGACATCACTCCATTGTTTCAAGCCCTACAAACCCCAAGCATGATAAATACAAAGAAAACTATACCTAAACACATCATAGTAAGACTGCAGAAAACCAAAAACAAAGGAGAAAATATTAAAGGAACAACAATAATATTAAGAGCTGACTTTTAAACAGAAAAAAAAAATTTGTCAAGCAACAATTAAATGATACCTTGGCAGTTCCTCAAAAAAAAAAACAAAAATGAAATTACCATGTGATCCAACAATTCCATTTGTGGGTATGTATACAACTGAAAGCTGGGACTCAAAGAATTATTTCTACAGCTATGTTCATAGTAGCATTATTCACAAGCCAAAAGGAAGAAGCAACCCAAGACTTCACCTACAGATGATTGGATAAACAAAATGAGATACACAT
The DNA here is from genome assembly GCF_922984935.1 of Meles meles. Taxonomy (NCBI): domain Eukaryota; kingdom Metazoa; phylum Chordata; class Mammalia; order Carnivora; family Mustelidae; genus Meles; species Meles meles. Next base: position 51,490,877 of record NC_060080.1, on the reverse strand, counting down.
ATGATAAAATATTATTCAGCCTTAAAAAGGAAAGAAATTCTGGCATATGTTACAACATGGATGAACCCTGAAGACATTATGCTATATGAAATAAACCACCCACAAAAGAACAAATACTGTATGATTCCACTTGTAGGAAGTACCCAGAATAGTCAGATTCATAGAGACAGAAAGTAGAACGGTGGCTGCCAGGGGCAGGGGTGAGGGAGGACTGGGAGTCACTGTTTAATGTGTACGGTTTGGGAACATTAGGGAAGTTCTGGAGATGGATGATGGTGAGGGCCATACAACAATGTGTAAACAATGAATGCCACTGAACTGTCCATTTGAAAATGGTTAAAATGATAAATTTTATGTTACATATGTTTTACCATAATTTCAAAAGAATTAAGGTAATTTTTACCTTTTTCATACAAACTTTTCATACAAACAAGCAAAAACAGGAAAAACGTCACTAGGAAGCTTGCAGAAATGTTAGAGAGAGTTCTCCATGCAAAAACGAAGTAATCTCAGAATGAAGCACAAAATGGTGGAAGAAATGAAAATCAACCAAAAAGGGTAAACATTAATGAATGCTGACTCTACACAGTAATAAGGATAATGTCTTATGGGCACTATATGACACATAAAATCAAATCCATGACAGCAATAGCTTAAGAGGTAGGAGAGAATAAATTAAAACAAAGTGTTCTAAGTGTCAAGGAAGTGTCATGTGTCAAGGAAGTAACACTGGAGTGTCAAGGAAATAAACTGGAGTGTCAAGGAAGTAATCAAAGTAATAATTTATATTACACTCTATGAGTCAAAGATGCATGTTGTGATCCTTAGAGTAATTCCTAATGATTAAAAAGAAACCAGTGGGGGCACCTGGGTGGCTCAGTGGGTTAATCCTCTGTGCCTTCAGCTCAGGTCGTGATCTCGGGGTCCTGGATGGAGCCCCTCAGCAGGCTCTCTGCTCAGCGGGGAGCCCGCGTCCCCCTCGCTCTGCCTGCCTCTCTGCCTATGTGTGCTCTCTCGCTCTCTGTCAAATACATAAATAAAAAATCTTTAAAAAAATAAGTAAAGGGGCCCCTGGGTGGCTCAGTGGGTTAAAGCCTTTGCCTTCGGCTCAGGTCATGATCCCAGGGTCCTGGGATCGAGCCCCGCATCGGGCTCTCTGCACCTGCTTCTCCCTCTCCCTCTGCCTGCCGCTCTGCCTAATTGTGCTTTCTCTCTCTGTCAAATAAATAAATATTTTTAATTAATTAATTAAATAAATAAAAAGGAACCAATGAAGGGGGGGGGAATTCTATTATCAAGAAAAGAAAACCCAAGATTTTTCAGCTCAACCAAGCTCTCTTTTGAGTATGAAGTCTATATACAGAGAAGCCATTCTGAATATATAATTAATTGAAAAATTTGTTCACACAAATCCTAATTAAGACAACTACTAGAGAAGGAACTCCAAACAAACTAAATGACAAGAGAAACTTGAACCAGAAAGGCTGGCAATACTGGATGAACATATTTAACTGCAACTTGAAGACAAAAACAATATCAGATAAACAGTGATGGAACACAGCATGTAAAAATTATACAACTAATGGGGCGTCTAGGTGGTACAGTCGGTTAAGCATCCAACTCTACATTTCAGCTCAGGTCATGATCTCAGGATCTTGAGATCAAGCCCCACATCTGGCTCTGCCCTCAGCATAGAGTCTGCTTAAGACTCTTCTTCCCTCGGGGCGCCTGGGTGGCTCAGTGGGTTAAAGCCTCTGCCTTTGGCTCAGGTCATGATCCCAGCATCCTGGGATCGAGCCCCACTTCGGGCTCTCTGCTCAGCAGGGAGCCTGCTTCCCTTCCTCTCTCTCTCTCTCTCTCTCTCTCTCTGCCTACTTGTGATCTCTGTCTGTCAAATAAATAAAAATTAAATCTTTAAAAAAAGAAGACTCTTCTTCCCTCTCCCTCTGCCCATCCTCCCCACACTTGCTGTCTCTCTCTCTCTCTAATAGATAAATAGAATCTTTAAAAAAAAAAAAACTTATACAACTAATAAAAACAAAAAAGAAAAGACAAAGTAGCATAAGCTGGTAGACTGCTTCATACCTAATAACTAGGAGTCAAAGCCAAGGAAATCAGGTACAGGTCTACAATCCCTAACCTAAAAATCCTTGCAACAGAAATGTTTCATAATTCAGAATTTTTCAGATTTTAAAAAGTAAATACTGGGCATTTTATAACATCCCAGTGAGGTCTTAAGAAGCATTCTCTAACCTATCACATTAATATTGCTGCAGAAAAACACAGGAATAGTTACACAAAGATAAGTACAAAGACTATCACTATCTCAGATCAACACCTGTCAGGTTTTGTTGCCAACTGATTTTAGACAAGTTTGACAACAAATGGTTTTCTGGGCCTTTGGATTTTTGAACCACAAATGAGAGATTATAGACTAGCAGAATTCTAAGCATACCAGACTATAAAGTAAAACACTACAGTAACATTATTGACTAATATCTCGTGGTAAAAGAAAAGAGAAAGAAAAATAAAATACAGTGAATAAATACTATCTTAAAAAACAGAGATGGAAAAAAGAGGGCACTAAGGATACAATACTAAGGAACCACAAGAACAAAAATACAATTTCTTTTTTTTTTTCTTTAAGATTTTATTTATTTATCTGACAAAGCACGAGCAGGGTGAGGGGCAGAGGGAGAAGCAGACCCCCTGCTGAGCAGGGAGTCAGGGCTCAATCCCAGAACGGCAGGATCATGACCTGAGCCAAAGGCAGCCACTCAAACAACTGAGCCTCCCAGGGACCCTCAAAAATACAATTCCTTTTTTAATTCAAAGAAAAAAAGATCCTGAGATATGGCTTCACAGTAGTATCTTCCTCCCTGCCCCCTGTACAAAAACAAAATAAAAATAAAATTAAGAAAAGAAAAAAAACAAGCACTTCTTTTACTTAATACTAAGTTATTGTTAGGTGACTACAGTACTCTAAATTCCCAAGTTGTTTCACTTGCAGAGTAAATTGCTGGTGAGCATAAAAATCACTAGGGGGCAGCAGAGTACAAAGAGTGTCCCTGAAAAGTGGTAAAACTTTCAAAGTACTTAACAGAGTACCAATTGCTCAAAATATTTTAGTCATTCTCTAGAACAATAAAACACTCACCGATTACCCTGTAAAATCTGCTTCTAAGAAATTCATTATATTACTGAATAATTTTTTAATTTTTATCTTTACAGAATTTCACATTGCATGGGTAGTACAGAGAACTTCTGTATATACAAACTTTACGCAGAATTCACCAATCCGTGAGTTTGCTACATTTGTTTTATCATTTTCCCTATATATGTGTGCATGCATTTTTGTTTTTCTGAATCACTACATCACATACATTGTACCCTTAAAACTGCAATGTGTATTTCTTCTCTTACCTAGAACTATAGCGGTTATCAAATTCAAGAAATTTACATTGATAGAATTATAAGCTATGCCACAGTCTATATTCCAGTTTTTTCAACTGTTCCGATAATGTTCTTTAGAGCATTTTCAATTTCTTTCTGAAGGGTGTCCAATCCAGGATCCTGTATGAGATTCAGTTGTCACATCTCTTCGGTTTCCTTTCATCTAAACCAGCAGTTCTCAACCTTTTTAGACACAGAACCCCATTACATTATTAACAATTGGTACCCTAGAGAACTTCTGTTTACATGGGAAATATATATATATATATATATATATATATATATATATGCTGTATTAGAAATTCAAACTGAAAGTACAAAATATTAATTCATTCAAAATTAACAACCCATTACACATGTTAAAGAACATATTTTATGCCTCCATCAGAAAGGATGAATACTTGGGGGCGCCTGGGTGGCTCAGTGGGTTAAGCCTCTGCCTTCGGCTCAGGTCATGATCTCAGGGTTCTGGGATCGAGCCCCGCATCGGGCTCTCTGCTCAGAGGGGAGCCTGCTTCCTCCTGTCTCTCTGCCTGCCTCTCTGCCTACTTGTGACCTCTGTCTGTCAAATAAATAAATAAAATCTTTAAAAAAAAAAAAAAAGAAAGGATGAATACTCAACTTTTGTATCAACATGGACGGGGCTGCAGGAGATTATGCTGAGTGAAATAAGTCAAGCAGAGAGAGTCGATTATCATATGGTATCACTTACTTGTGGAGCATAAAGAATAACATGGAGGACATTGGGAGATGGAGAGAAGTGCGTTGGGGGAAATTGGAGGGGGAGATGAACCATGAGAGACTATGGACTCTGAGAAACAAACTGAGGGCTCTGAAGGGTGGGGGTTGGGTGAGCCTGTTGGTGGGTGTTAAGGAGGGCATGGACTGCATGGAGCACTGGGTGTGGTGCATAAACAATGAATCTTAAAACACGGAAAAAAATAAAATAAAATGTTTTTTAAAAGAATATATTTTATGAGAGATAATTATATATTCCAAAACAAATAAAAAATAGAAAAGTTTATTTCACATTCATGCAAATCTCTTTAATGTCTAGCTTAACAGGCAAGATCTGGATTCTATGGCTAATTCTGCATTTAATCCATTGCAATGTAGGGCTTCGGTTGCAGGATATGAAGAAAACCCTTGCATGTATACAGTTGGAAAAACTACAATGTATTTTAAAGGTTATACACATACACACACACACACACAAACTTATGATTTGTGTGTATATGCATATACACATATATACACAAATTTATGATACAACCTCAAAACCTTGTGAGTTTCAGAATAGAATCCACTGGTCTTACACTCTGAATGAATCTTTTACCCATATATGATTTCGTAACATCAGACATTGGTCATCTGAAAAATACTGGTTCACTGGGTTTTGTAAGTCTTCCAAATGTTGATATATTTCACATTCCAAATGTTGATATATTTCATGTTGATATAATATCAAAAACTTATATTCATTAATATCACACCCAGTCTCATAAGCAAAGTTTTCTAAATACTAGAAATCTTTAGGAGGGCAACAGGCCACATCTATGAAAATATAAAGGGAATAATAGTAAATCCTACACAAATAATAAATCGGTCGTGCTACAGAACACAATAATAAAGATGCACTTAAAATCTAATCATGGTAAAAAATGTTACAGTATCAGTGTACTTCAGAATGGCTCAAAAAAAATTAGTGACAACTCCAAATCTCCAAAGACTGGTTAAACTTTATCTCTTACGCATTACTGGTGGGAATGTACAAAACACTACAGCCACTCAGGAAAACAGCCTGGCAGTTTCCTAAAAAACTAAACATACACTTACCATAAAATCCAACAACTGCACTCCTGGGTATTTATTCCAGAAAAACGACCACTTACGTTGAAAACAAACAAACAAACAAACAAACAAACAACAACAAAAAACACCAGAAAAATCTGTATGCAAATGTTCGCAGAAGCTTTATCCAAAATACTCAGGAAAGGTTCTTTCTCCTCTTGAAACCAAATATGTGTTGTCTTTACCAACACCAATTCTGATTCCCTGACACCAAGGGGATGTCTGACAATTCAATTCTGACACTAATTTCTGGAGTAAATGTCAGACCCCACAAGTTGAGGAAGAATGCCCCACTTCAGACACCAGCCACACAGAGGGTACCCAAGTTACCCACATTTCTGTCTGAACAACTACAAACTCAGGGGTTCCTATACCCCTCTCTTCCAGTTCAGGTTTAGTAAGTCACTACAACTCACAAAACTCAGGAAAGCACTTACTTACTTACTACTGTATTATTTAAAAAGATATACCTCAGGAAGAGCCAAATAAAAGAGATCTGTAAAGCAAACGTGGGAAAAAGGGTGTAGGGAGCTTCCATGCCCTCTCCAGGCACATCACTTTCCCAAGCTTTCTGATGTGTTCATTGGCTCAAAAGCTCACCAATCCTTTCTTTAGGGAATTTGATCAAATCACTGGTCATTGGTGACTGGACTCCAGCTCCAGCCTCTTTCCCCTCCCCAGGGGCTGGGGAATGGGGCTAAAAGCTCTAACCCTCTAACAAAGGATATGTCTCTCTGGTGACCAGCCACCATCCTAAAGCTATCTAAGGGTCCACCAAGGGTCACTTAATTAGCATAAATTGAGGTATGGTTGAAAGGGGTTAGGAATAACAAAAGATGCTCCTATCACTCAAGAAATTCCAAGAGTTGGGGTGCCTGGGTGAAGCCTCTGCCTTTGGCTCAGGTCATGATCTCAGGGTCCTGGGATGGAGCCCCACATCGCATGGGGCTGTCTGCTCAGCAGGGAGCCTGCTTTACCCTCTGTCTCTGCCTGCCTCTCTGCCTACTTGTGATCTCTCTCTGTCAAATAAATAAAATCTTAAAAAAAAAAAAAAAAATTCCAAGAGTCTTAGGAGCTCTGAGCCAGTAACTAGAGACAAAGAACTAATATATATTTCATATTGAACCAATATATTTAATATTGTAGCACAGTTAAGAAACTGGAAACAGCCTAGATGTCCTTCCAAGGGAGTGGCTAAGCTGTGACACTGTATCACGGAATACTACTCAGCAACAACAAGGAATAATTAATACATGGAACTACGTGAATGAATCTCCAGAGAATTACACTGAGTGAAAAGAGAGTCTGATCCCAAAAGGTAAAAAACACATATTGTATGATTCCATTTATACAACAATTTTGAAACAATAAAACTTCAGAAATGGAGCGAGATTAGTGGTTACCAGGAGTAGGCTGGGGCAGCAGGGAGGTGCCTGTAATCATAAAAGGGTAATTCAAGGGATCCTTACGGTGATGAAACTGTTCAATATACTGACTGTGGTGCTACATGTACCAACTTACATGAGATAAAACTGTACAAAACTAAATACATATACACAGATGACCTCATGGTAGACATAGAAGCCTGACTAATACTGGTGAATTGTATCATGTCAACATCTTAGTTGTAATATTCTACTACTGTTTTACAGAAAGTTATTACTGGCAGGAAACTGGGTAAAGAGTACATACGATCTTTCTATTATTTCTTACAACTATGTGAACCTACAATGATCTTAACAGAAATAGCAATTTTAAAAAATCAATACTATATACCTAAAGAAAATTCAGAATACTGTTTTTGTCATTTTGGTGTAAGAAAGGCCCTTTTAAGCAAGACATAACACTCAGAAGCCACAAGGGGAAAAGACTGTTAGATTTTACTACAAGAGTATGTTAAAGTTCTGTGTAAAAGTCAAAAAACAAAATGAAGAAATGTATTTATAAAACATATAATAAAAGATTGATATACATGATATATAAAGATTCCTACAAATCAGTAAATAAGAGCAAACAACCCAGTAGAAAAACCTGGAAAAGGTTTATGAGGTTCCAACTGATAGAAGAAATAAAACTAGTCAATATACATAAGAAAGATGCCCAACTTCTTTGATCATTAAAATTGTGAATAAAAACAAAAATCGAATACTATATAATAGTGCTGACCAGCACCAATAAATGTTAGTCAGCTTCCTATCCCTCTTGCCCTCAGGCTTTGCCAGGAAGGAAGCTCAGTATTTTGGATGCTGTATATGAGCAAGTCCCAGCAGTCTGGAACACAGCAAGAACTCAGTTAAGTGTTTATTCAGTGAATAAATACTTATTCACTCCTCAAAAGGAGTGGCTCCTCTAGAGTCAGGGGCAAAAATGGCAGGGTAAGAAACTCCAAAAGTCCATCCCGCCACAAGAGTAATGAATGAATAAGCTTATTAATAAGAATAGTCAGTCAGGGACCTGAGTGGCTCAGTCAGTTAAGCATCTGTCTTCAGCTCAGGTCATGATCCCAGGGTCCTGGGATGAGCCTATGTCAGGCTCTCTGCTCAGCGGGGAACCTGCTTCTGCTCCCCCTGTTTATATGCACGCTCTCTCTCTGCTGAACAAATAACTAAATAAAACCTTAAAAAAGAGAGAGAGAGAGAGAGAGAGAGAAAGAAATACAGAAACAACAACAAAAAAGAATGGTCAGAATCAACTCTCTCAGAATTCCTGATACTAATCAAAGGCTTGCTGTGACCAAGGGAATGATTAATCAATAGAAACAGCTAAAAATATCTCCATCAAATGATTAGTTGACCACTAAATAAAGCAACAGATGCTTCAGAGGCCACACTCAACAAATAATACAGACTTAACAAAGTTCTGAAAATTCAAACAAGTACAACCAGCAGCAAAAACAAACCCTGGAAAGGGTTATCACATGATGATATTCAAACTGCCTGGTTTTCAACAAAAAATTATGAGGCATGCAAAGAAATAATAAAGTACAGACCATGAGCAGGAAAAAAGTAAATGATAGGGGCGCCTGGGTGGCTCAGTGGGTTAAAGCCTCTGCCTTTCGCTCAGGTCATGATCCCAGGGTCCGGGATCGAGCCCCGCATCGGGCTCCTTGGCGGGGAGCCTGCTTCCTCCTCTCTCTCTCTCTGCCTGCCTCTCTACTTGTGATCTCTATCTGTCAAATAAATAAATAAAATCTTTAAAAAAAAAAAAAAAAAAAAAAGTAAATGATAAAAACTGTCCCTAAAGAAACTAAGATTGTGGATTTACTAGCCAAAGACTTCAATCAACTATTTTAAATATGCTCAAAGAGCTAAAAGAAACCACAAAGACCTAAAGGAACCATGAGAATAAAATAGATATATATATAACCAAATAGAGGATATCAATAAAGAGATAAAAACTACAAAAAAAAAGGGAATTCTGGAGTTGAAAAGTGCAATAATTGAAATAAAAAATTTACTAGATAGGTTTAATAGCAGATTTAAGCAGACAAATAATCAACTACTTGATGACAGATCAACAGAAATTATCCAGTCTGAGGCACAAAAAGAAAAAATATTTTGAGGAGCAGAAAGAAAAAAGAAAAGTGAAACAGCTAAGACATTTATACCAACATACACACTATGAAAGTCCCAGAAAGAAAGGAGAGACAAAAAGGAACAGAAAGACTATTTGAAAAAATAATGTACAAAAATTCCCAAAACTTGATGAAAGACATGAAAATATGCATTCAAAAAAAATCAACAAACTCCAAATAGGGTAAACTTAAGAGATGCAGATTAAAGCACATTATAATAAAACTGTCAAAAGAATCTTGAAAGTAGCAAGAAACATGACTTGTCAGGTACTGGGAAGTCTCAGTAAGATTAACAGCCAATTTCTCATCAGAAACCATAGAGGTCAGAAGGTAGTGAGATGACATATTCAAAGTGTTAAAAGAGAAAAATGTTAACCAAGAATTAGTTATCTGGCAAAATTATCCTTCAAAATTGAGCAGAAATTAAGATATTCTTGGCAAAATAAAAACTGAAAGAGTCCACCACTCGTAAAACTGCCCTACAAAAAAAAATTCAAAAAGAATACTTTAGACTCAAATGAAAAGATAGTAACTCAAATGCACATGAGAAAATAAAGAAAATCAGTAAAGGTTAACTCCATGGGTAAATATAAAAGTCAGTATTAATGTACTTTGGGTTTATAAGTTGTCTTTTTTCCTATCTGATTTAAAAATAACTGTACAAAAAAAATTAATCTGTTTTGGTGAGCACATAATGTATTAAGACATAATTATGACAATAAAGGCAGAAGGAAATTATGTAGGATAAAATTTTTATATACTATTGAATTCAAGTTGGTAGAATACCATAATTTAAGATATTAACTGTAATCCTCAAGAGCGACCACTAAGAAAATAAGTGTAAAATATTAGTAAAAGAAAAGAGATGGAATCAAGTTATTAAAAGTAGAAAACACCTATTAATACAAAAGAATAATAGAGATTGAGGAATGGAAAAAATGTAAGACAAACGAAACAAATAGCAAAATGACAAAAGTAAATCCTTCCTTATCAATTAAGACAATAACTGAAAATGGACTTCTCTTTCAAACTAAAAGGCAGAGATTGATGAAATGGATTTAAAACGAAACAGGGCACCTGGGTCATTCAGTCTGAGCAACCAGCTCGAGGTTTCAGCTCAGGTCAGAATCTCAGATTCATAGAGCCGTAGGTTAGGCTCCATGCTCAGTGGGGAGTCTGCTTCTCTCTCTCTCTCTCTCTTTCCCTCTGACCCTACCCCCTCACACTCACTCTCTCTCTCCCAAAGAAATAAATAAATCTTTAAAAAATAATAAAATAGGGGCACTTGGGTGGCTCAGTGGGTTAAAGCCTCTGCCTTCAGCTCAGGTCATGATCCCAGGGTCCTAGAGATCGAGCCCCATATCGGGCTCTTCGCTCAGCGGGGAGCCTGCTTCCTCCTCTCTCTCTGCCTGCCTCTCTGCCTACTTGTGATCTCTGTCTGTCAAATAAATAAATAAAATCTTTAAATAATAATAATAAAATAAAACAAAACAGAAAAAACATGATCCAACAGAGACTCATTTTAGATCCAGAGAGACAAATAAGTTGAAATCTAAAGGATAGAAAAAGATACTCCATGCACACAGTAACCAAAAGATTAACAGGACAAACCAAAAGAAGCTAAACTTAGACAAAATAAACCTGAAGATAAAAATATTTGCAAAAGAAAGAAAAGGACATTATATAATGATAAAACTGCCAATCCATCAAGATGATACGATAATTATGAGATAAACAGTATAACAGTAGTAATATTGTCATCTCTACTCCAGAGGTTCAAAAAACTAGTACTCAAACACTAGTCTGCAGACTGCTTTCTCTACAATAATGTACTATCTACAACAGAAACAGAATCAACTCTTCAGTGTGTTAATAGGAATTAACATATTAATAATGAAAAACACTGTCATTTTGGGGCACCTGGGTGGCTTAAGTGGGTTAAGCCTCTGCCTTCAGTCAGCTCAGTCAGGTCATGAACTCAGGATCCTGGGATCGAGTCCCACATCGGGCTCTCTGCTCAGCAAGGAGCCTGCTTTGCCCCCCCCCCCACCCCCGTCTCTCTCTGCCTGGCTCTCTGCCTACTTCTGATCTCTGTCTGTCAAATAAATTTTAGAAATCTTAAAAAAAAAAAAAAAACTGTCATTTTGTTATTAATAAAGAGTCTCTCATTGATCTTTAGTCTGTTCATGCCAGTCATCTTTTCAACTCAGGAAAGGGATACACTAATTGCACTAATCAACAAATTCAAGCCAAAAACTGTAAATCATGACTAAGATTCGCCTTTAGTCATCTCACCTTCCTTCTGAACACATCACATCTTTGAGTTAACAGCTAGCATACTCAAACAATGTTTTTCCCAAAATGCCAATTTTCAGAGGAAAATAAGATCACCAGCAAACTCAAAGTTTATTTTCTTTAGTTTTGTGAGGTTTCTAAAAAGTTGAATTTCAGGGCACCTGGGTGGCTCAGTGGGTTAAGCTTCTGCCTTTGGCTCAGGTCATGATGTCGGGGTCCTGGGATGGAGCCCCACGTCGGGCTCTCTGCTCAGCGTGGAGCCTGTTTCCCCCTCTCCCTCTGCCTGCCTCTCTGCCTGCTTGTGATCTGTCTGTCAAATAAATAAATGAAAATCTTTTAAAAAAATTTTTAAAAATCTATAAAAAGCTGAAGTTCAAAACATAATATAAAAAACAGGTTAGTGAGAAAATCAGAATACAAAATCCATGACACCTATTCAAATACTAACACAATAAATATATACAGTGTCTATGTCCATAGTGTAATATGAACATTACAGTTTATAGTAATAAATATAGTAATAATACTCAGGGGTGTCTGGCAGGTTCAGTTAGTAGAGCATAGGACTCTTGATCTCAGGACTGTAAATTCAAGCCCCATGCTGGGTGTAGAGATTACTAAAAAAGTAAAATCTTTAAAAAATAGTAACAATAATAATATTTATTATGTGTTCACTACTTATAAAGGACCGTTCTAAACATTATTTATGTATTACCTTACTTAACCTGAAACCATCCCATAATATAGGGTAATAGTATTACTTTCATTTTACACAAAAAGAAACTGAGCCACAGATGTTTGCCAAGTCACAGAGCTGTGATTAAGGTGTAAGTACACTGACACAGAATCCCACAGTCATCTATTTCTCTATCTGCCCATAAAAATAGGTCTGTGTATGTATGTATGTGTGTGTATACATATATATATAATGTACATATTATAGCTTGCTGCCCCTCATACAATAAACATATTATATAACATTATAAATACACATTATATATATATATACACACAAAACTTTATTGCATATATACATATATGTATTTTTCAACTACACAGAAAAAAATGTTAAAAATGTAAAGCACATTGGGGCGCTTGGGTGGCTCAGCTCTTGATTTTGGCAGGATCGTGGGATCAAGCCCCTTGTCAGGATCCACGCTCAGTAAGGAGTCTGCTTCAAATTTTCTTTCCATCTGCCTCTGCCCCTCCCCCCCCAAATAAATATGTAAATCTTTAAAAAAAATGTAAAATGCACACTGCCAACAGGTCAATACAAGAGTCCCAAATCGCGGTCTTAAACCTAACACCAGCTTCACCCTATGTTCAGATGCTTGCTCATGGTTTTGCTGAAGTTAATTCATGCTGAGTTTCTGTCACCCACAACCAGAGTCCCAACCAATATAAACATGTATTATTTTCATAATCAGAAAAAAGGTAAAAAATATTTCTATACTATTTCTTTTTTTAGTCTATATGTAATATGTTGTATTATTAAAATATAAACTCCAAGAGAAACATAATGAGTAGCTTAAAAAGCAACAAAAACATGCCTGCAATACACTGAATCAAGATTCTCAAATGCCCTTACCACAATATAATCAAAACAAGTTGAAAAATCATTTCTTTCACTAAAGTAAAACAAGATTAAAAGAATAAGCCCTTCCACCACTTTACAAAATAACCTGATTATACAGGGGTTTTCTACAGCATTTACTGTTGTTATTCTATATTTTTTTTTCTGTGTATCTTCAGAACAGCATATGCAGGATGACGCTGCTTTTAGGAAACCTGAAGGATTCAGCACAGTAAAATATATTAAATATACTTACAGTATAATACGCAGTAAAATATATTTTAACCTTAAGTTGCAGCTATATACTCTTAGTTGGCAAACTGACAAAAAGTTTCTGTCAGCACATCCATAGCAGATTAAGTAACAGGAAATGGAGTAAAACCTAAGTCTGTTTTTCACTTTAAACTACTTTAGGCTATCTGACACCAAATTTCATTGAGTTGATGGAAGCATTTGATGTATGTGTTTTAATTTAAAAAGAGAAACTCCAAGAAAGAAAGGAGGAAGGAAGGAAGAAACTGGTGCTCAGCTCTCAGAACTCCTTTGACAATGACGTTTCCTCACCTATGTAACCGCTGAAATCACCAAAAATCAGAAGTTGCTACTAAGCATTAAACAGGACAAGAATCTGAGGCATTACCACTTTTTCAATTAAAAAAAAAAAAAAAAGCCTCCAGTCAAATTACTGTCAGTCAGGTCTTCAAGGACTGTAGCTTTTTTTTACAGAAATCAAATTCCTGACTCAATTACTGCTCCTAGCCCTTCTATAATTACTGGCAGATTAATCTTTTTATCAGGAAGTTCTTACCTACTATTCTTCTGTCCCTTGAAAGAAGTCCCAAATCCTGATTCTATACTGAGGATTCTAAATAAAATCTAATCTAAATCTAATAAAATCTAATAAAAATCTAAATAAAATCTAAACACCTGAGCCTAACAGTCTAGTACTTTCACAACATTACCTGAACATTCCCATCCACAGTTTCTTCAGAAGACTCCTCTCCATCAGGTTTCCTCCTCTCCAAGCAAGCTGAACTTCTTTTCTTATAAACAGCCTGATTGCCAGGATGGGCTGCATTTGGCTACCATAACAAGTAACCCCAAAGTATCAGTGACTTAAAACAACAAAAATTCACTTCTTGCTGATGGCATATGTCCACTGGGGGTCAACAGGAGACTGAACTCCACAACGTCCTCACTCTAAAAGCAGCCAACATCTAGAGCAGTTGTCAGAAAAATTTTTCTGTAAATGGTCACAGAAAATATTTTCAGCTTTGTGAGACATATGGTCTCTGTCACAACTATTCAACTTAGGTGTTATAGTGCAAAAGCAGTAACAGACAATACATAAAGAAATAACACAGTTACACAGGTGAGGAAACTGGCTCAGTTGGTAGAACATATGACTCCTGAACTCTGAAGTTGTGAATTTGAGCGCCACATTAGGCGTAGAGATTACTTTAAAAAACCCTTCAGTGTGCCTGGCTAGTTTAGTTGGGAGAGCATAGGACTCTTGATCTCAGGGTTGTGAGTTCAAGCCCCACACTGGTTATAGAGATTATGTAAAAAAAATTTTTTTAATTTAAAAGAAATTAAAAAAACAAAAATCTTAAAATGAAAATAATAATAAAGACAGAAATGACTATGCCTATTTTCCAATAAAAGTTTATTTACAAATACAGGCAACAGACATCTTTGGCCCACATGCCAATCAGACCACTGCAGGTTACTACGGCTGAGGAAGAAAGGATAGTGAATGCATGAACTCTTTAAAACCTCTAGTTTGAAATGACTCATGCCACTTCAGTTTGCATGTCATTGGTCAAAGCAACTCACATGGCCACACCTTAGTCCCAAGGGGCAAGGTCATCATAACAAATGCCTGGGAGGAGGAAGAAATATTGGGTAGATAATCCTAATGAATATCACAAAGTATATTTTCTTAAGACATATTTTGTTGTTTCTGCCCACTAGAATGCCCAATCCTTCCTTTCTCTACAAACCCAAATCCTAGCCGTCTCTCAAGGTTCAGTTTAAATGTCACCTTCTCCAGAAGCATTCCCTGAGTCTCCCAAGTCTATGTCTCTCATCAGCTCCTGAAGCCCTCCTGTCTAACTTTCTTGAGTGTTTTCTACTTTAACAAATTCAATTGCCTTAGGACAGATATTGTGTTATTTATCTCTGTGTATTCCACAGAACTTAGTACTATGCCTTAAGAAGGGGTTCAGTGGAAGTGCTGCTGGTTTCTCCATCTATGATTTGCTAATTTTAGGATTTTTTTTTTCAGATTTATTTATTTATTTGAGAGACAGAACAAGTGGGAGGGGCAGAGGGCGAGAGAGAGAGAATCTCAAGCTGATTCCATGCTGAGCACAAAGCCAGATATGGGGTTCATCATTTGCAACAAATGATGTAACCCTTAAATAAATATAGGAGAGCTATCAGTACAAAGGACAGCAACCTAAGACCATAAGTGAAGAGGTCACATAAGATGCATGTATCAAGAAATCGTATCTTCTTTGAAAGAGAGCCACAAATTGAGCTGTTAAGTATTCTAATAGGCCAACAGAAGCAAGATCCATCTTACCAATCACCATATCAATAAGATAAATAGTTGTTTAGGATAGGCATGAAATTAAATAAGACCCTTTAAATAAAATTTTTGAATTTTTTTCTTTAAATAAAGTAAGACATTCTGCAAAGCAACAAGCAACAGACCAAGAAATGTTTTTTTTTCTAAATAATAGAGCTAGCATGCGGAAGATACTGAAAGAATAATAGTAGTGAGTAAATGTTCATCTAAGGATATATTATGTCTTCTGCACCAACCTAGATGTCAGAAGATTCTATGACAGCTTATAACCTAGCAGGTGGGGAAACGAAACATAACATACATGATATGGCAGCACGTACTAAGATTATACCATAGTCCAATCATTTATGGAGCTCTTATAATCCAGACTCTGTGTAAGACTGAAGATAAAATAATAACCAAGGAACCATTATCTCTAATTTTCAGAAACTTGCAAACTATCAGATACAAACAGCTATACAAACAACTATAATACAGCATAATGAATACTCTGATGAAGATTTTTATAAAGTATTAGGGAAACCAGGATAAAAAAAAATAATTACTTCTGTTTCTAAGGAGAAATCAGAGACAGCTTCATTGGAAAAGTCCTTTTAATGCCACAACTTGACTATGAAGAGCCTACAGTAGGCAAAGATGTGATGTGGATTTTAGAAAAAGCTTATGGCAATGGTACGGAAAATGAACAGACCAGTAGACTATACACTCTGCTAGGGCAAGACCATGCCTGTCTTGTTTACTGCCAACACCCTTAGTGCTGAACACAGCAAATCACACACAATAGACCTTGTTGAGTGTACAGTTGTTGAAAAAATTGGAAAGGAATGAAACAGAGACACCATTACGGAAATTAATGTCCAAGTAAAACATAGGGCCTGAATTAGGCCAATAACAGGTGTAAGTGGGGATGGCATCAACACTGAGTTAAGTCTTTATTAAAATGCTACATTTTATGGCTTATGAACTATAGGAACTTAGAGAACACAGCTATAGAGACTAGAGAAGGTATCTGGTCCACTAAGAAACCTCATAAAGAACTCTAAGTTAGAACAACTATCTGACAACCAAAAGTGTATTACATATTATTGGAAAGTAAGCCTTTCAACTAGTTTGACTGTGAATTCACCTCGGAAGATCTTTAAAAAGTCTGTACGCCTCGGAGTGCCAGGTAGCTCAGTCTGGTGTCTGATTCTTGATTTCAGCTCAGGTCACAATCTCAGGGTCATGGGATCAAGCCTCACATCCGGCTCCATGATCAGCACAGAGAACCTGTTGTCCCTCTCCCTTTGCTCCTTTCGCTCTCTTTCTTACTCTCTTTCTCTCAAATAAATTTTCTTTTTTAAGCCTATATGCCTCAATCTTCAGGTTTCTCTTTTTTCATATTCTCTGTAAGAGACAGTTTTAAGGAAAGTTAAAGATTATAATTTATTTTTAATTACAACGCAAACTTCAAGAAGGTTTCAGTTAGGATACGGAAAGAGAGTACTGGTTTAATTTCTGTGACATAGCACTACAAATTCAAAAGACTAAATGGAAGACCCATCAAGCCATCTGAGCTGGATAAAAAAGACATGATTAAAAGAGTTTTCTAATACTTGATATTCACTTGTTTCCTATTCAAGCATGATGTTAAAAGAAATAATTCATAAAAGGGATGAGATCATTCTTACCTTACAGTATTTTCCTAATACAGCATAATGGTTTTGATAGAACGGAGCAGTCGAGAATGGAGACACTAGATTCAGACTCCCTAGGTTCAAATTCCAGTTCCCTTGCCTAGTCAAGATCCCAGCATTAATCAACCTCTTGTGCTTGTTTCCTCGTTTACCTCACAAAGTGGTTGTATTATATGAATTAATCTGTGTAAAACTGCTAGAGCTTACTACAAAGTACTCAATAAATATTAACACCCTTATCAAAAATAATATCTAGTACAAATACAGAGGGTTTTTTTCAAATACGGGTATTAAGTTGAATGTGAATTCTAGTCATTTAGCTCATGTGTGAGCCTCGCAAACTACCATACATCAACATTTCAACTGGCAATGTTCTAGAAATGGAGACTTTTAACAGTATATATCCTTCAAGAGCAAAGAAACTTCCCCAGATTTCTACTGTTACTACTGGCAGAATCCTGAGGAAATTACGATCCCTTTTGTTGCTTCAGCTTCCTTCTTAGATCTTCATATGAGCTTTTTCTCCAAGATCCTGAGGTGAGTCACAACCTCTCCAATGAATTCCTGATTTAGGCTCTTTTATGAGCTGCGCCTGGCTGATTCTGGGTGTGGTGCCGCGGCTGGCACATCCCTTCTGAGAATGCTGATGTGGTGAAATTCGGCTGTATTTAGGCTAGTTTACCTTGTAATTTCCACTGTTTCTTTACCAGGATGAGCAAAAACAAAAAACCTAACTATCACTTAGTATTATCAACCCCTGAAATCCCAAAGGAACAAAGTTCTTCGTCAACTATCCTCTAAGAAGCAGTACTAACAAGTCCCACCCAGACTGCCAGTCATGTGAGACTTAAATAATTTATCCAACGATTAAAGAACCATTTCTCCTGAGATCCCTAAGTCAAATGTACCTGATGGGAGTACCTGGGGGGCTCAGTCGGTTAAGCATCTGCTTTTGGCTCAGGTCATTATCCCGAGATCTGTATCAGCCTCCCTGCTCAGCGGGTGGTTCTGCTTTTCCCTCTCCCATGCCCCTCCCCTGCTCTGTGCGCTCTCTCTTTCTCTCTTTCACTCACTCTCTCAAATACATATATAAGTATCTTTTTAAAAAAAGTACCTGATGTACTGTCATCACAGTGACCTGAAAATAACAGAGTTTTGGTGTTTGTTTTTTTTAATTAAAAAATACTTCTTCTCTACTAACTACTACTGTGTGACTTTGGGCAAAACTCTTACTTATCTGAACCTCAATCTTCTTGGCTATAAAATGGGTATACTAGTATCTATAATGACATTATTACTACGCGAGCTAACGTACATAATACATCTAGCTCCAATCAATAAGTGCTAGTATCTTTCCAACCTTTCTCACCCTACATCATCCCCACTGCCAGGTATTATATCATGGGAAAGTTTGGGAGAGAGACTAGGATGGGTATCTGTCATTAGCTTGCTGGAGCACAACTTGGAGCCACTGGGGTTCTTGACCACAATTCAACATCTTCTGAGCTCGCTGTGAATTAATATCAGCATCCTACTTCTTCATTTTAGCTATGCCTCCCAAGTTCCTAAAAGGTATGAGTCATTTTATGTTTAATGTTTGAATGATCATTAACATCAGTATCAGCAAGAAAACAGCTTCACTTTATGACTCAGAAATCAAAATGTTTTACTTGTTGGCAGAATGCAAAAATCAGAACTACTAACTGATAACACCGAACCTAATTTTCTTTCAACCATATAAAAGCCAATTTGACACTCAAATGGGAAAATATACATAAAGTAAATATGGCAAATGTTAATAATTGATTACTGAATCTAAAGGGTTGTTCTTTCCCTTTTGCTGTAAATCGGAAATTTTGCTTAATAAAAAGTTGGGGCAGCAGAGAGTTGGGCAACAGAATTTGACATAATCATATACTAACACTCCTAGAGTCCAGGAAAAAATAATTACTCTTTACACTACCTAATTAACAGAAAGCAAAGTCTGACCGTGTCCTCTCTTTATAAATTTTACTAGGTCTAAAACCAATCCACCTAGATGTTCACAGACTCCCTAGGGCTGCAACACTCGAAGGAATGGCACAGGGCTACTCTAGAAATGGTGTTAGCCGTAAATAATGGCCATAATCCCCTTGCTCTCTAATCTTGAAATGGATTGGTCTGGGGGCACCTGGGTGGTGCAGTGGGTTAAGCGTCTGATTCTCGGTTTCAGGTCAGGTCATGGTCTCAGGGTTATGAGATCAAGCCCTGTGTTGGGCTCTGCACTCAGTGCAGAATCTGCTTGAGACTCTCCCTCTCCCTCTGCCCCTACCCCCTGTGCTCTCTCTCTAAAATAAGTAAAATAAATCTTAAAAAAAAAAAAAAGAAAGAAATGGATTGGTCTGTTGAGAATATTCCCAAACCTTCACAATGCATAATACCTCTACTCGAAGGGAGCATTAGAAACCATTACTGAGATAAATTTTTAAAATTTTAAAGCCAAGGGGGGTCTGGGTGGCTCAGTGGGTTAAAGCCTCTGCCTTCAGCTCAGGTCATGATCCCAGGGTCCTGGGATCGAGCCCCGAATCGGGCTCTCTGCTCAGCGGGGAGCCTGCTTTTCCCCCACCCCCGCCTGCCTCTCTGCCTACTTGTGAGCTCTCTCTGTAAAATAAATAAATACAATCTTTAAAAAAAAATTTTTTTTTAACCCAAGAAGGAAAATATTGAGTACAATCAAATAAATCTAAGAAAAACAGAACGGTGTGGTAAATAAAAGCAGTAAGTAGCAAGTTTCTACAACCTAAGTAGCAAAAAAGAGGGGTTTTTTTGTTTTTAAGATTTTTATTCATTCATTTATTTGAGAGAGAGAAAGAGAGCATGAGAGGAGAGAGGTCAGTGGGAGAAGGAGACTCCCTTCTGAGCAGGGAGCCCGATGTGGGACTCGATCCCAGGACTCCAGGATCATGACCTGAGCCCAAGGCAAGCCACTTAACCAGCTGAGCCACACAGGCACCCGAAAAAGAGGGTTTTTCTTCCACCTAAATAGAAATAAGGAAAAAACTGTATATTTAGTATCCCATCAATATTTCAACTGCCGGGAGACCTAATCTACAACATGTTCTTTAATATGTAATAATGTAATAACAATATAAAATATAATTACACAAAATATGTATAACTTATAATATAAGTATAATAATATAAACTATAAACAATTACATACTATATAAAATGACAAGATAAATAAAAAATAATAATATAAAAATAGGAACTTTTGGGGCACCTGGGTGGCTCAGTCCTTAAGTGTCTTCCTTCCTGGGATCAAGCCCCGCGTCGGGCTGCCTACTCAGCAGGAAGTCTGCTTCTCCCTCTCCCCCTCCTCCTGCTTGTGTTCTCTCTCTCTGTCAAATAAATAAATAAAATCTTCCCAAAAAAAAAAAATAGGAACTTTTTTAAAAGCTCAGTAATTAACTTATTAAAAGGTCACGCAAATAGTTTTTGGAACCTAAAGCCGTCCCACAAAAAGCTATGCTTTTGGCTTAGTCTGGCTTCCTAAAATTTTAAAGCTAAATATAGTGAACAAACTGTTCGTATCTCCTTTCTTAAGCAATGTAGGAGGCAAGACAAAAGCGGTCCATTTTAATCCAAAATGGCTCAGTAGAAAAACAGGAGTCTAGCAAATCAGACTAGAGGATTACTATTAGCACTAACAAGCAATCTGGAGCTGAGAATACACAACTTGATATCACTACAGCCTCTCTGAGTGGTATTTAAAAACCATTTAATTTTATCTTATGCTTAAACTGAAACCAATACTAACCATACATTCTGAACTGAAAATAAGCCTAATGAAAGTAAACTTAAAACCAAAGGCTATAAAAATGTTTATTAACAAACAATAATAATGAGAAAACAAATACAGCAGGGAAGGAGTCAATACCCAAAAGATAGACTTGGATAAGCAATCCTTCATGAAGTCATCTTTTTAAGCCTTAGAGCATACTGTAAGTCTAACTGCAAACTATCAAATCTGGCTTCACCACAGTGAACATCAAAGGCAGTGAATACATCATAAATCAACATGCAATGTACTATAGCAACCAACCCTGTAAAATTTTGCCTGTCATGTTGCATTCATTGATATTTAGATTCCAAATAATTTCCCCAAGTCCCAGCTTCAGCCTTTCAGATTAGATCCTGTTAAATTAGAATTAATCCTAGAGGCCTGGAATAAACTAAATTAGTTTAAGAATTAGTTTTCATTGCACAGCCATGGAAAAGGGAGTCCCTCCCTGGAAATGGATATAATCGAATGGTCTTCACTAGAACTTTCTCAGGGTATAACTCAGTTAAATACTTCTAAAAGAATTTACATGTCGACTGTATTTACATGTATTTCCTGCATTTCCTGCATTTACATGTACAATGAAATGTAGATGAACAGCTATTTTCTGATAACTTTCATGTCATTGGCAACAGCACAATGAAAACAAATGTTGATTCAAAGCCCAGCTCAACCACTTATTAGCCATAAAATGCTGAGAAACTTACCTAACTGACCTGTTGTAAGGTGGTGATAATGACACTTGGGTTAACTCTGCCTATTAGAGTTGAGTCTGGTCTCAGGGTTATTCTGAAGATTAAATACAATAGCATGCCCAACTAGCAAGGCATATAACACAAAGTAGCAGTAACATCCAAATAGTTTCCTTATTTTTATCATTATTTCTAGATTTTCTCCTTATTTCTACTCTACCCAATTCTTTTGAACTTTAGTCTCACTACCAAAAGCCAACAACATCTGTCAAGTTGCAGTGAGAGACACAATACAGTAAGAAAACACTACCGTTTCGTTTTTAGTGTTTGCTATTAGCCAAACTCCAAGTTAACTCCTTTGTATAGTTTATGTCACTTAATTGCTACAATTTTCACAAGGTGGTTATTTCATTTCGGTTTACAGTCAAAGACAGTGAGGCTAAGAGGTTAGATAATTGGCCTAGGATCACTGTGCTACCAGAATCGGTGCTGCTTTTGTCCTACACAGCCAGTATCTGTCCCCATCACTACCTCATTCTTCTCCCCAGAGGTCACCATTAACCCAGTTTATGAGGAACATTTCCTTACTCTTCTTTAAATTTTACCATACCTGTATGCACCTACAAACAATACGGTTGGTTTTGACTCTTCTTGAATATTATAAAAAGGAAATACAGAACCATATTCTGTCGTGCCCTGTTTCTTTCAGTATCATATGAATAATGAGATGAATCCATATTGCTCTATCTTGCCTATGGCTCACCTATTTTCTTTTTTTTATTAACTTTTTATTTTAATGCCAGTGTATTTAACATCCATTTTTGTTTTTGGACATCTGAATTGTTTCCATGTTTTAGCTCTTATGTACATTGGTGCTGTTACCATTTTCTTTACAGATAACCTGATGTGAATACACCAGAATTTCTTTAGGGCAGTGATCTTCAGACAGACATATACCTACACAAAGGGCACACCAAAACTTTCCAAATGGTAAGTAGGCATATAGTATCTCAAAAATCCAATTTCAGGGTGCCTGGGTGGCTCAGTGGGTTAAGCCTCTGCCTTCGGCTCAGGTCATGATCACAGGGTCCTGGGATCAAGGCCCACATTAGACTCTCTGCTCAGCAGGGAGCCTGCTTCCCCCTCTGTCTCTCTGCCTGTCTCTCTGCCTACCTGTGATCTCTCTCTGTCAAATAAATAAATAAAATCTTTTTTTAAAAAAATCCAATTTCAGCCCCATAACTTCCATATATATACTCTTTCCTAAAATTGATCTGCCTAAAAACAGGTTGCATTTATAATATAGTAACTTTTACAAATAAAGGCCTACTCTCCACTCATCCCAAATTATTATTACAATGCACTGGTTCTAAATATAAAACTCACAGAAAAAGAAAAAACTCACAGGAAGGTAAAATGTTTAGTCTTGAGAGGAAGGCAAATTGACAAGAATAATGTGATAAATTCTATAATAGAGATATGAGCAACATTCTTTCAAAGCAAAGAAAATGAACTACTTCACCACCTGGAGGAGATAGGAAAAAAGAGATGACAGACTACTGAAGCGGGCCTTGTAGAGTGGGTATGGTTTGCAGGTGGAAAATGGCTGGAAAGATAACACTTGCAAACAGGGCAATGAGATGTCACAGGAAGTGATTAGGGAGAGCTTCAAAAAAAATACCATTAAAGGAAGATAATTCAGCACTGGGAAGCTTAAGATTTGAACCAGAAAGCATAAAGAAAGGAAAATGCCAGAATAATTTGTACCTAGAATAACAAATATTACATGGGCATATTGGTAGATAGTACATAAGACATATTAACAAAAGGGACATGAAAGGGATACTCAGGGAAACTAAAACTCAGACTCAATCCCCTCACTGCAGCGATGGCCAGCAGGTACTGCCTGAAATCCCATTCCAAAAGAGAGGCGTCCACTGGTAAAGGCTGTTCCTTGACATTACATATCACAGATAAATACAAATTATGAGCAACAAATTGCCCTCCCACTAACCACTGCCATGCTGCTCAATAAACTCATTAACCATCGTGCCAATCAAGAAACCGTGTCACATGCTATACAGAGATGTCCTTGTTAGAAGCAGATCAATTTTGATCAAACACAGATAACCTGCCCTTTGACTTTTCATTTGGAGTCCATATTTGAAGCCATTGTTCCTCTATCTACGGCATTTTATATATATATGATACAACCCTCCAAACCTGCAGTCACATGAACCACTTAACCAAACTCAGCATAAGCTGCTCCAGAATGAAAAATAACTAGCTTTGAGGTGAACCTCCCTCCGGAGGTGAAGTCAATGTCAAACAATCCTAAATATAATCTTGAAATTTGGTGAATATCACCCAGACATTTTAGTGAGATGTGGAGCAACAAACTGGAAAAGAAAGTTTATGCACATAAAATCCACTAATAAAAACACTTTAATCTGTTCCTACCACTTTATAAATTTCTACTTCCTTTGTTCACTCCCTAGAGAAGGTGCTGACGGTTTATGACCTAATCCTAAGTACATGAATCATAAGTAACTGCTATTTGATAAGCGATCAAAGTAAACGCTGAGTACCCACCATGACTCATTTACTATAGTAGGCGCTAGAAATAAGGAATTCATAACCTGTTTGAGAAACGAATGTGAACATCTAAACATTATGAGCTAATCGTTATAAAAGAAATGTAAAAAGTGTGAAATGTAAAGAGAAAAGAAAGAAGAGGGAAGTTCTAATAGGAACTGAGTCAGGAAAACATCACATAAGAGATGCCATCTCACCTGGACCTTGAAAAATACTAGGAATTTACATAGTGGAGGGGAGGAGCGGGGAGGAGAGAGATGAAATTCTCCAGGAATGACAGCCCAGTGTGGCTACATCAGTGGTTCTCAACCCTGGCTGGAAAGGGGCAGAGTCTTAGACACGTAATTTTATATACCATTTCACAGAGGTTTCTGTGGTACAGCCAGGTTTGAGAAGCACTGGGTTAGAAAACCAGATTACTAGGGTCAGGAGACGGAGCCAGAGAAAGAAGAGAGCTAGAGGCTAGGCTAGGGCTAGACTGAAAAAGCTTCACAAGCTAGCTTTAAGAAGCCCTCCCAAGGGGCGCCTGGGTGGCTCAGTGGATTAAGTCGCTGCCTTCGGCTCAGGTCATGATCTCAGGGTCCTGGGATCCAGCCCAGCATCAGGCTCTCTGCTCCGCAGGGAGCCTGCTTCCTCCTCTCTCTCTCTGCCTGCCTCTCTGCCTATTTGTGATCTCTCTCGCTGTCAAATAAATAAATAAAATCTTTAAAAAAAAAAAAAAAAGAAGCCCTCCCAAGGGGCATCTGGCTGGCTCAGTCAGGGAGCGAGAGACTCTTGATCTCAGGGTTGTGAGTTCAAGCCCCATACTGGGTGTTGAGATTACTTAAATAAATAAAACTTTATTTAAAAAAAGAAGAAGAAGCCCTCCCAAAACTATTACAGAATTTCTTTGTGACCATTATTTTGGTAAAAGCGATCCTACATTTCATCACATTTGAATTCAGGTCCTGGGCCCCTACTGCCAAAAAGTGAGAATCTCTTTTTGTAAGCAGTAACTTAACCAAGTTTTTAAGCAGCAGAATGGCATAAAAACCATTCTTTCCTGCGGCAGGTAGAATAATGCCTGCACTGCCACCACCCCCTTCCCCCAGGCAAGATGCCCGTGTGCTAATCCCTAGAACTTGTCAATGTATTTATTAGGTTATATGGCAAAGTGGAATTAAAGTTGCTAATCAGCTGTGAGACAGGGTGACTAACCAGGATTACCAAGATGGACCCAGTGTAATCATAAAGGGTTTTGAAAGTGGAAGAGGGTGAAAAGAGAAAAAGATACGAGGAAGGAAACAAGGTCAGAGAGATGTTCGGCTGCTGGCTTTCATTATGGAGGAAAGAAGCCATAAGCCAAGAAGTGGAGAAGGCCTCCAAAAGCAGGGAAAGGCAAGGAAAAAGACTACTCCCCCAGAGTGTACAGAAAGGAACGCAGTTCTACTGAAACCTCAATTTTAGCTCAGTAAGACTCATGTCAAACTTTTGAATTATAAAACTACATTATAATAAATCTGTGTTGTTGTAAGCCAGTAAGCTTCTGGTAATTCGTCACAGAAGCCGTAGACAACTGATATACTTCCTTACTTAAAAATAGATTTAAGGGGCGCCTGGGTGGCTCAGTGGGTTAAAGCCTCTGCCTTCAGCTCAGGTCATGATCTCAGGGTCCTGGGATCGAGCCCTCTGCCTACTTGTGATCTCTGTCTGTCAAATAAATAAATAAATAAATAATCTTTAAAAAAATAGATTTAAATTCATCATCTCAGGTCCAGCTCAAATAACAACTCTTCTTCAAGAACTAAAAACTATTTTGCCTGCCTTTCCTTATAAATATATACACTTACCATATGATACCATAATTAGATGTTTATGTAATCCTCTTCCCCACCAGACAATGTGCTCTTTAAGAACATGGAGCATATTTTATTCACCCTTCTATCCTGAACACATATTAGGCACTAAATTATTATTTAACAAATGAATCTCTCTCCTCACCCTCATTTCTAGGTCCCTTCCTCCTGGCACCTGCTCAGAGTCCTTAATCCCCAGCCCCCAAAAAATCTTCCATCCAATAAATCTTTTTTTTTTTTTTTTAAGATTTTATTTATTTGGGGCACCTGGGTGGCTCAGTGGGTTAAAGCCTCTGCCTTTCGGCTCAGGTTATGATCCCAGGGTCCTGGGATCGAGCCCCTCATCGGGCTCTCTGCTCAGCCTGGAGCCTGCTTTCGTCCTCTCTCTGCCTGCCTCTCTGCCTACTGGTGATCTCTGTCTGTCAAATAAATAAATAAAATCTTTTTTTTTTTTAAGATTTTATTTATTTATTTGACAGAGATCACCAGTAGGCAGAGAGGCAGGCGGGGGGGGGGGGGGGGGGAGCAGGCTCCCTACTGAGATAACTATTGTTTGGGGTTCACAGTATCTCAAAATAATAGAATATTACACAGACATTAAAAATTATGAATACGGCTAGGACCTGGGTGGTGCAGTCGAGTGAACATCCAACTCTTGGTTTCGGCTGAGGTCATGATCTCAGGGTCATGGGATCGAGCCCCGCTTCAGGCTTCATGCTTCATGCTCAGCAAGGAGTCTGTTTGAGACTTTCTATCCCTCTCCCCGTGCCCCTCCCCAGCCCCACACTCTCTCTCTCAAATTAATTTTTTTTTAAATCATGAATACAACCAAAATAAGAATATGAAAATATATTATTAAATAATTTACTTAACCAACTAAAATTTATCATTTTATTTTTTAAGTATCTGTAAAGAATAAAATATATAGTTTATATTGATCACTCACAACACCCAGGCATTTTTCTAAGCACTATACCTGTAATAATCCATTTAATTTTTGTAACAACTTTTAATCACTCATTTAAATGATGAGTAACCAGAGGCAAACCTAAACTGATTCAACCAAGGTGACTTAGCTAGTAACTAATAAAGCCAGGATTCAAACCCAAGCAGTAGAACTCCAGAAAGACATGCCACTCTGCTTTTCATAAAATATCAAAATACCTGATAGTAGATTTATAGGAGAATTATAGTTCTAATTTAATTTAAATTTTCTTTCTTATATTACTTGGAAGTTAATTTCACAATAGTGAATGAATAGTAGTAATAATAGTAAAAATATTGACTATAAGATAGACCATTTCTCACAAGAACCTCCTATGATAGACGCTCTCATTAGCCCCATTCTACAGATGAGGAAAGTAAGGCACAAAAAGGAAAAGTAACTCACCAAAGATCACACAGTGAATATGTAACAGTCAGAAACTGAATCCAAGTAATCTAACTCCAGAGTCTGTGATTGGGCTCTTAACCGCTACACTATACCAAAATCTAGGTAATCAAGAGAAATGAGACAAAATGATTTCCACTACCTTTTATAAATTCTATGGTTCTAAACAGAACTGGATCTGAAGTCAAAGTAATATATGCTCTATAAATGATGTTAAATAGAATTTTACCAAGTACCTAAAGGAACAAATAATGTCTTCTTCCTTCTCATTCTACACTATGGTGATTTACAAATAACTTAGTTTTTCAGAACTTGATAAACGTAAAATGCATTGAAACATTCACAAACAAACTATCAAAACAGGCATTTGGCCTGTGATAGGTATAAAAGTTCCATTCAGGTATACACCTCAAATTAGGAAGCTCCTTTTCTCTGTAGAAAATGATGCTTAAGTAATAAAGCCAGCGAAGAACGGGCAGTTTCTACTGAGATACAGAAAGAAAAACAGCACCTTTACTATCAATATCTTAATCTCACCCTTTTAAATTTCTATTTTCCTGTGTATGTTACAGTATATATTTTCGTACTTGCATATAATTTATAAATGAATACACTTCAAGAGGGTGCATGTGTTCATTGTTTACTGATAGAAATAACCAAACAGACAACTCACAAAAAAAAAAAAAGAAAAACAATTTACATCACTGAAAAGATGATTTGACTTTTATTTTAAAGGTTTCCTTTTACACCCTAAAGTTTTCAGGATATTTTTAGCTGGTTAGCTGATCACCAGATGATTCCTAAAGCACTATGTTGACTGCTTCTACCTTGCAATAGGGCCTTTTTGTTTGTTTGTTTTTTTAAAGATTTTATTTATTTATTTGACAGAGAGAGAGATTACAAGTAGGCAGAGAGGCAGACAGAGAGAGAGGAGGAAGCAGGCTCCCTGCGGAGCAGAGAGCCAGATGCGGGGCTCGATCCCAGGACCCTGAGATCATGACCTGAGCCGAAGGCAGCGGCTTAATCCACTGAGCCACCCAGGCGCCCCGCAATAGGGCCTTTTTGAAAACTTTTCACAAAGGTTAAATGAAGGACAGATAACAGTTGTCATCTGAGGTCCTTTCATTATCATGAATCTAAAGATGTGTCTGGAAAAGTGTTTTGAGGCCTACCAAGATTAAATAATCTTATCAGAACTATGATGAAACTTGAGGGGTAGAGCTAATAACTTTCCATCCCAGAGCTATTAGAATTTTTGTCCATCTTAGATAAAACATTTTCTAAAGTTTCTAACATAAGAAGATAAAAGAAATTTGCTACCTTAAAAAACATTTCAGGTTCCAAATAAAATGTAGACATTGTTAGCAAAAGTGTTAATTCACAGTACCTTTTCTGGAGGTAAGCTGGCAATATTTACAAAAAAAAATTTTTTTAAGATTTTATTTATTTATTTGACAGAGGGAGAGAGAGAGAGAGATCACAAGTAGGCAGAGAGGCAGGCAGAGAGAGAAGGGGGAAGCAGACTCCCTGCCAAGCAGGGAGCCCGATGTGGGGCTTGATCCCAGGACCCTGGGATCACGACCTGAGCCGAAGGCAGAGGCTTAATCAGCTGAGCCACCCCGGTGCCCCTATTTATCAAAATTTTAAATGTATATCTCCTTTGATCTAACACTACCATTTTCTGGAATTCACAAAAAAAAAAATGATTAGACATCTATACAAAGATATACTATAAGAGCTGTGACTGCTAGAAAACTGGAGACAATGTATGTATTTATCACTATCAGTGGTTTAATAAATTGTGCAATCTATGTAACAAAATACTAATTTGATATATATCTGTGTCTATTGCATATTGGTGAATTTTAGAAGTAGGTTACAAAACATCAGGTATAAACAAAACTATCTTTTAATGAAATTATAAATTTTTTTTAAAGATTTTATTTATTTATTTGACAGAGAGAGATCACAAGTAGGCAGAGAGGCAGGCAGAGAGAGAGGAAGAGAAGCAGGCTCCCTGCTGAGCAGAGAGCCTGATGTGGGGTTCGATCCCAGGACCCTGGGATCATGATCTGAGCCCAAGGCAGAGACTTTAACCCACCGAGCCACCCAGGCACCGCCATAAATTTTTATAACTGCATACAAAAACATCTAGAATGAAGTTTACCAAAATTGGTTTACTGTATTGATAATGGGTTTTAAGCAATGTTTACTTTCATCTTTAAGCTTTCTTTATGTTTCAAATTTTTTACCCTACAAATATATTATTTTCAAAATCAGGAAAAATAATATCTTCTCATCTTGGAAAAAAAAGAATTCTAAGACTCTTAATAGTTTTCTCAAAGACAGAGCCTATAAATTTAAAGAATAAAGTGATCTTATCTTAGGGCAGTGGTCCTCAAAGTGTGGTACCTGAACCAGCAGCATCAATTGTCACCTGAAATTAGTTGGAAAAGCAAACTCTCAGGCCCCACTCCAGACCTACAGAATTAGAAACTCTGGGAATGGAGCCCACATTCTGTATTAGAGTCCTCCAGGTGACTCTGATCAGTGATCCAGTCTGAGAACCATTAACATGAACTCAAAACCTAGTGACCTGAAAGGTCAATTTAAACTCCGCTTGGGGGCACCTGGGTGGCTCAGTCAGTTAATTGTCTGCCTTTGGCTTGGGTCATGAGCACAGGGTCCTGGAATCAAGTCCCGCATAGGACTTTCTGCTCAATGGGGAGTCTGCTTCTCCCTCCGCCTCTGTCCCCCACTTGTGCTCCCTCTCACTCTCTCTAAAATAAATAAATAAAATCTTTTTAAAAAAAAATTTTTAAATAAAATAAGCACCTTTTGGTACTGTATGTCACATAAACCCAAACAAGTTTGGTCATGTCCCTACCAGGAGAGCCTACTTGCTGGTAAACTTTGGGGATAGAGACATCAAAAAACATTTGAAATACCAGAAGTAAAACTGTGACTAATCTTGATGCAAAAGAAACAAGTAACAAGACTCCAAATCCCAACCTTAGAAACAAAAGCACCAGATGGTGAATACTATCAAAAGCCTGGTGCTACTCAGGGCAACCTTCTGGAAACTCTGAAAAATAACAAATGAACTTGGAATCCCAGCTGACCACATACTGACAGAATCACAACTGAGTAATACCCAAACCTCTGGCAAAGATGTGAGGTTTATTCAACATACAATGGAGCTATTAACTGGATCCAAACATTAGGTCATCTCAACATGATAGGAACATCCATATTGAGGCCTCAGAGTCGCTAAACTGTGAACAAACACATCAAAAATAAAAATCCAAAACACTTTCATACAAATCCCCTTAAGAGCTCATTTCCCCAAGGGTGAGGAGAGGGGGATCGAGGAACACTGTCAGTATTAAGGAAAATGTGGAAGAAATAATAAACACAGGAAACAGGGGATAAATATACAGATTATGCACTTAAAATTATTGCATCTATAAATACAACTTAAAAAAGAGTTCTAAGTTTTTGTAGGGTCTGCACTTGCTCATATAGTATCTTTCCCCTCTTAAAGATACCTGCCTACCATCTGCTAGAAAATTGTCCCTAACGAATATATAAATCTACCTTACCTATCCTATCTCTAAATGGTACCACCTTAAATACGGCCCAGCTATGCACTGTACAACCTGTACAACTGTGCAAAGAAGCCATACTTGAAAATTAACCTAATTTGGAAGATACCTGAACCTCCATAGTGAATTATAGTCTTTTTTAAGCATTCTTTAAAAAAAAAAAAAGATTTTATGTATTTATTTGACCAAGAGAGAGAGCACACAAGCAGGGGGATCGGGAGGAGAAGCAGGCTCCCCGCTGAACAGGCAGCATGACACGGGGCTCTATACCAGGACCCTGAGCCAGAGCCGAAGGCAGTCGCTTAACCAATTGAGCCACCCAGGGGTCCTAGAAGTCTTTTAAGATGTCAGGCTATATAAAGTTCATAGAGATTATGCTGACAGGAGCCTCCCAGCTATGTACATAACTTATAACCTTCTCTTTCCAAGTAATTAATGATAAAACTGTATCTCGCTTTGGGGCTCCAACTTCAAGTAGATAAAGAATAACAGGTTGTTCTCTGACCCTTAGCTTCCATTAAACAGGATGAAGCTGCTTTGGCTCTGAAGTCTAACGTATAGGAAAACAAAACTAGTTTGAGAATTTTGTTGTACTCATTCTCTTCATTTGCTTGAGTCAGTTTTTTACTTGTTTTCAAAAGGCTTGGCTGCCTATTTTGTCTGTTATAACTCTGAGAACAAGAACACTACAACACACAGCAGTCTGATGCAGCCCATCCTAGAGCCATGGAGAAATGAGTAGTGTGATGACTAGCAAATAATTATTTTAGTGACAACATACTGATGTGAATGAAAGATTCGGTAAGATTTGTATTTGATGAACAGAATGTAATAATGCAGAATGGCAGCACCAGAAATAAATCTGCTCAGATATACAGCAACCTGGATTTGCAGCCCTTCTTTACTTCTGGACCAGATGGATGATCGTTTCTCCATCGTTTAACTCTTAAAAAGAACTGTTCTTAAAATTTGAAAAGAAAAAGAAAAAAAAAGCACTATTCTGGAGGCAATCTTCATGCATGACCGCCTCTGGTAGACTAGCAAACTTAAGGAAACGAGGAGGACTGAGGAATTTCCAAGTCTTTCTAGTAACTTCTTATAATAAAATGAAACGTTTATAACTCTGCTTCAAGTAACTTGAGAAATTTTCTCTCTGCTTCTCCCATCAGCAAGCTGTTGTAATTTAGAACTGATTCTGAGTTACATGGGACTCGTCCTCCTAGTCTATAAAAGACTGCCAGGAGCCAAAAATAAAACTCCTGACCAACCTTCTGTAGTGACATGGGAAATAAAACCACAAAAGGACACCTGAATTTCTGGCTTCATGGAGGGCTTTTGGGTTTTTGGTTTGGGTTTTGGTTTTTGGGTTTTTTTTAGAATTAAATAATTATAAGCTTCTGACTTTTTAAAGTCAGTCTGGTTAATAAGGGCAAATTCTGGGTCGTGCTGTCCAAAACTGGTAAGTAAGACGAGGACAGTTTAAAGCTGGTATACCTCTGGGAGATGGTTTTCCCAGCTTTTTATAATGCCAGAACTTGGTATATGAAAAGAGGCCACTTTCTAAAAGTTCCAGTCACAGGCTCCCATACTACACAATCAATTTAAAAGATCAAGCTAATAAAGCCCTTGGAATGATTTTCTTCCTCCAGAACTATTCAAGAACCACTTTGCCAAATTATCTACTTCACATGAATGGTCTTTTCTGATCGGAGAGAAGAGCCTGAGTCATTATTCTAAAGGATAACATTTTGCTCGTCCTCAAAAGAAAAAGAGTAGTACCTTATTAAATAATCCATTACAATTACATGCTAGCATCCTCAATAAATGCAATCTTGGGCTTCTCTAGTCAACATCATTCACGGAGCTGTCAAACTTAAGGCATAGCTATTCTAACACTGATCACAGAAATAATTAGAAAGAATATCAATTGTATGAGGGTTTTATTGACCCTTATTCAGCTTACATTTTTACTCTGGGTAAAAATTGTGTAAGCTTAGGGGTGCCTGAGTTAGTTAAGCATCCAACTTTTGGTTTCAGCTCAGGTCATTTTCTCAGGCTCCTAAGACTGAATCCCATTTGGGGCTCTGCACTCAGCACGGAATTCACTTAAAACTCTCTCTCCCTCTCCCTCTGTCCCTCCACCATGCTCTTTAAATAAATAAATCTTTTTTAAAAAACACTGTATACACTTTAAAAAAAAAAAAAAAGGCTTTTTCCTGATACTTAGAGCTTATTCCTTAAATTTAGCACAGAAGTCGGGAACTGTAGGCAGTTTTCTGGAAGATCAGATGATCATTTTCAGTGAGACAAACAAGGATTTTTGTTGTTGTTCTTTGGTCTTATACACTACAGATTTGATAACTATTGAGTTGAGCTGAGTGTATGCCCTTCTTCCCCTCCTTTTTGCCCCCCCCCCACCATCCCACACAGAATGGAAAGAAAAGCTATATATCCTATATGCTGATTGCATGTTTTTAGGTATGGTCTTCAAAAACTGGTCTTGCTGCCTAATTATTGCCAAAATGAATAATTTCAAACTAAGTACAGACAGTCCTTGACTTACTCATTGAACAGGTTCCAGGGACCCTAATAATGAAGCAAAAATCTGTAAATCAAAGCAAAATCTCCCAGAAGTAATATGGGTAATACTGAAGTGTTCACAGATGAAATGATATGTTTAGAACATACTTCAAAATTAGCAAAGGTAGGGGGCACCTGGGTGGCTCAGTGGGTTAAGCCTCTGCCTTTGGTCCAGGTCATGATCCCAGGGTCCTGGGATCGAGCCCCGCATCGGGCTGTCTGCTCAGCAGTGAGCCTGCTTCCTCCTCTCTCTCTGCCTGCCTCTCTGCCTACTTGTGATCTCTGTCTGTCAAATAAATAAATAAAATCTTAAAAAAAAAAAAAATTAGCAAAGGTAGGCATGGCGGGAAATGGGTAAGCAGTGAGAGGATTAGAAAAACAAGATTTGCTATGTGTTTGTAACCACTAAGCCTATAAGAAGGGTATATGGGGATTTATTGTACTATTTTCTCAACTTCTGTGTTTTAAATTTTCCACAGGAACTAACTTGGAAAGGAAAAAGAATGGGCTGTGCCTTAGTTTTACTTATCGAAGCTTTAAATTTACAAAACTCATTCTCAGCAATCCCACATTTAAGTATCTATCCTACAGAAATACCACTATCAATATGTAAAGAAACATTTATCAGAATACAGAATTGTTTGTAAGAACAACGTGGGGAGGGATAAGACCATTGAAATGTCCATCAACAGAGAAGCATGTAATTCCACATAACAGAATACTAGAAGTTTCAAATTAGAAAGATATGACATACTTATATATTGTTAAGTAGAAAAAAACCACATGTCTATCAAAATGTATATGATAACACCCTTTAAAAAGAAAAGTTTGGAGATGCCTGGGAGCCTCAGTTGGTTAAGCATCTCCCTTCTGCTCAGGTCATGATCCCAGGATCCTAGGATCAAGCCCATCTCAGCAGCAGCCTGCTACTCCCTCTGCCTGCTGCTCCCCCTGCTTGTGTTCTCTCTCTCTGACAAATAAATAAATTAATCTTTAAAAAAATAATAAAGAAAAGGAAACTTGGAGTGCCCAGGTGGCTGTTGGTTATGTGTCCAACTCTTGATTTCATCTCAGGTCATGATCTCCGGGTCATGAGATCAAGCCCCACATAGGGCTCTGTGCTGGGAATGGAGCTTGCTTAAGATTCCTTCTCTCCCTCTCATTCTCTCCCTCCCTCCTTTTCCTCTGTGTGTGTGTGTGTGTGTGTGTGTGTGTGTGTCTCAAAAATAAATAAATAAAGAATAAAAGAAAAAGAAAACTGTAGACTGTATATGTATATAAAAATGTGAGGGGTGCCTGGATGGCTCAGTTGGTTAAGTGTCTGCCTTTGGCTCAGGTCATGATCCCAGGGTCCTGGGATGGAGCCCCACATTGGGCTCCCTGCTCAGCAGGGAGCCTGCTTCTCCCTCTCGATCTGCCTGCTACTCCCCCTGCTTGTGCCTCTCTCTTTCTCTCTCTGTGAAATTAATTAATTAATTTAAAAAAAAAGAATATGAGTATGTATATAAACATGCTTATATAAGCATAGGAAAAAAGTCTAGAAAATTACACATCAAACACTAATAATGCTTTGAAGAGGTAAGTTTAGAACAGGGAAGAGAAGGAATGTTACTCATAAATGCTTAAATTATTTTTTTTTACAATAAAGTTATATAAAACTTTGAAGTATTTAAGAGCTATTACGGTTTAAAAATAAAGTACCTGGGGGCGCCTGGGTGGCTCAGTGGATTAAAGTCTCTGCCTTCGGCTCAGGTCATGATCTCAGGGTCCTGGGATCGCTCTCTGCTCAGCGGGGAGCCTGCTTCCCCTTCTCTCTCTGCCTGCCTCTCTGCCTACTTGTGATCTCTGTCTGTCAAATAAATAAATAAAATCTTTTTTTAAAAAATTAATTAATTAATTAAGTACCTGGTACATAAAGGTTACTCAATGAACAAAAAGAAATGCTAGATGAATGGGCTAGGTAGGAACTGTCACAGGCACAAAGGTATGACAAAGTAATTTCACATAAAATAGAAAATAATAAAGTTTAAAGGAAAATCATGTAAACCAATATACTTCTTACAAAATATGAAAGAAAAAAAAGACACACAAACAGGGACAAGTGTATAAAGGAGTCCGCAAGACGGCTGCTCCGGGAGGCTTACGCACGGAGTAGTGCAGCAGACTGGGTGAAAAATGACTGCCTGGGTACAAGTGAGGGGAGAGAGAGACTGAGAAAAAAACATGTGGGAGGAAAGTGAGGAGAAAGTGAGAGAGCCACGTAAATGGGTAAAGTCCTAACACTGTACAAAAGTAGTGAAAAACGGGGGATGGAAGATGGGACAGGACAGTTAGTGGCTATGGAAAACGCTGTTTTCCTTCATATTAAAAAAAGAAATCTAGTGACTATCTACTATTTACTGTACTCTGGCTTCAACCTAGAGTATAATCGGCTTCCAGGCTTCCATGTCAATGCGATGAGACAACCATGTGCATTTATCTTCCGCCCTCCTGAGACCCCACTAAAGGAAAAGGCACAAACCAATTACTCTAAGAACAAAAAAAGAGCCCGCAGCTAACAAGAAATAGCAACAAATTTCTGGAACGCAAAAGCTGATAAACAGCAGTAAGGACGAAGTAGAGTAGTACAAAAAAGAGTCTAGAGTATTTGCCAAAGGAATGAAATCCAAAAGGGAGTCCGAGTACCAGCCATAAACCATGGAGAAGGTCAGGATTCAGAATGCCAAGAATAGCAGAAGCACTGAAAACAAACAGATTATCTGAAAGAAGGAATACAGAACAGTCAAACCCTTACACACTCATCCCATAAATGGATATTTCAGCAGCCAAATACTTAACCCTAGGCCAGGTATCAAGAGACTTTTCTCTGGTGAAATTATGTAGCCTGAGAATATACTAAAAACCATGGAATTGTACACTTTGGGTGAATTTTACGGTATGTGAATTATACCTCAATAAAACTGTTTTGAAGAAGAAAAAGCACTAATTTTCCTCTTCTTCCACAGTGGGAAATCAATTAATATTGCCTAAAATTGAATGTGAGGTGTTTTTTGTTTTTGGAAGATTTTATTTATTTATTTGAGAGAGAGTGTGTGCAAGAAAGAAAAGGAGAAACAGCAGGAGGAAGGGCAGAAACAGACTCCCCACTGAGCAAGGAGCCCAACATGGGACTCACTCCCAGGACTTTAGGATCATGATCTGAGCGGAAGGCAAACACCTGACCCAGTGAGCCACCCAGGTGCCCCTGAATGTGAGGGTTTTTTTTTTAATTACAAAGATAGAAACTGACTTTTTACTTTCTTAAGAGATCTTAAAAAATGAACATCATTTGTGACAAAAAAAAAAATTACCTGAAATTCAATAATTTCATAAGTTGCATTTCAGTATCCATTTCAAGTAAAATAACATTTAATACTTTTTATTAGAAGTAGCATTATAGTATAGCCAATTTTTTATGAAAATTATTTTCTTCTCTTCACCCTCCTGTTTGTATTTTTGTGTGAAGTGATACTGATCTGGGAGGATAATTACCTGAAGTTAATGAGAGTTAGTTCTCAGAAACAGATTTTTGCTTATTGTATTTGTGTCATCTTTATACTCTTCTATACTGTCTGATTTTATTTTTACTAATAAATATATACCATATTTATAAAAATGAAAAATAATTTGAAAATTTAAAAACATAACGGAACTTTCCCATCCTGGAAAATGGAGCAAACGCAGTTTTTCCTATTCCTCCCACTAAGCATAACTAAAAACTCCAGACATTATACACAAAATAAACATTAAAGAATCTGAAAGATGGGAAGGAAAAGACAAACTGGCTTGGAACCTTAGGACCAAAGGAACAACAGTGTTAAGTTTTGTTTTGTTTTGTTTAAAGATTTTATTTATCCATTTGACAGAGAGAGATCACAAGTAGGCAGAGAGGCAGGCAGAGAGAGAGGAGGAAGCAGGCTCCCTGCGAAGCAGAGAGCCCGATGCGGGACTCGATCCCAGGACCCTAAGATCATGACCTGAGCTTAACCCACTGAGCCACCCAGGCACCCAACAGTGGTAAGTTTCCTGAGTTTTCTTTTTGGCCTCATATCCGAGACTTCAAACTAAATAGACTGGCAATCCAGAAACATAAACAAGTGCAAACAAAACAAAACCCCAACAAAAGCCCGCTCTCCCTGGCCCAAAGAGGTAGCCTACCAAGACAGAACACGTTCATACAGTCACTATTCTATTCCAGACAAACACCACAGAAAAGAACTGTGACCACATGCACACCAGCACAAACAGAGAGGGCATCTAGACTTGCACCTTCACGAGATGATAACAAAGCACCCTACACCCCAGTCAGGGTGTCAGAGAAGGCCAAGAAGGGAGCTGGGACTTTCTTCACCACCAGATACTACATACCTCTCTCCCACACCATGGTGTCAGCACAGACCATGTATGGAGCCAGAACTCCCATCTCCAGCAATAATTAGGAGTCCCTCTCAGGAGTAAACAGAGGCCAAGTGGGAAACATCTGCAGCCACCTCTACCTAGCAATTGTGAAGCAGTAATCTGCACCTTCTCCCACCAAAGTAGTGTCAAAGGAAGCCAGATAAAAGAAGAGGTTTAAATGAGACCCAGAGTCTCATAACATAATATGAAAATGACAAGTTTCACTTAAAAATCATTCTTCAGGGCTGCCTGGGCGGTTCAGTTGTTAAGCGGCTGCCTTCGGCTCAGGTCATGATACCAGGGTCCTGGGATCAAGCCCCACGTTGGGCTCCCTGCTGGGCAGGAAGCCTGCTTCTCCCTCTCCCACTCCCTCTGCTTGTGTTTCCTCTCTCAATGTGTCTCTCTCTGTCAAATCAATAAATAAAATCTTTAAAAAAAAAAAATCATTCTTCATACCAAGAACCAAGAAGCAGGAAGTTATCAAACTAATGAAAAAGAACAATCATTAATGCCCAAACAGAGTTGACATGTTAGAATTCTCTGATGAAGACTGTAAAGCACTCATGATAAAAATGTTTTAACAAATAATTATGAACATGCTTGAAACAAAAGGACTAAAAGCTTCAGGGGGAAAAAAAGAGGAAAATATAATCAAATGTAGAGTTTAGAACTGAAAAATAAAAAAAAAAAAAAGTATAAAAACTCCATGAATGGGCTCAAGAGCAGAATGGAAGGAATGGAGAAAAGAATTAGTAAACCAAAACACAGAAAAATAGAAATTATATTATCTGAACATGTAGGGTAAAAAAAACAAAACAACAACAACAAAAAAAAACTGAAAGAAATAAGCAGAGCCTCAGGGGCTGTTGGACTGTAACAAAAGATCTGGTGACACATTTGTGTCATGAGAGTCCCAGAAGGAGAATAGAAAGAAAGTGGGGTGAGAAAGTACTTAGAGAAATAATGCATAAAAAACCCAAGCTGGCAAGGGACATAAACCAGCACACGAAGCTTAGCAAAGTCCAAACAGAATAAACCCAAAGAAATCCATACCCAAAACACATCATAATTAAACTCCTGAAAACTAAAGACAAAGAAAAAATACTGTAAGTAGCCACAGAAAAATGATACTTTTGCTATAGAGAACAAACAACTTGAATGATAGCAAACTCTCATCAGAAACCATGAAGGCCAGAAAAAAGTCGCACGGTGTTTGCTGTATTAAAGAATTGTCAAACCAGAATCCCACACCCAGCAAAAATATCCTCAAAACATTTTCATGTGATGGAAAACTAAGCCATTCTCATGTAAAGGCAATTTGTTGCCAGCAGGCCTACTCCAGAGGACTGTTTATAGGAAGTGCTCTAAACAGAAAGAAATGATTTTTTTTTTTAAATCTCGGAACATCAGAAGGAAAAAATAACACAGTAAGCAAAAGTATGAGTAAATACAATAGGCTTGGGTTTTTTACAATAGGCTTTACTTCTGTTAAGTTCTCTAAACTGGTTTGCTGCTTGATGCAAAAATTAAAACACTGACATGGTTCTACATGTTCGTAGAGGAAATATTTAAGAGATTATAAATTAAGAAGAATAAAGGGACATAAAGGGAGGTAGGATTTCTACACTTTACTTAAACTGACAACACGATGTCACTAGTAAACTATGATAAGTTATATATAAATAATGTTAACACCTGGAGAACACCAAAAAAACTATACAAAAAGGTACACACTAAAAAACACTATTTATAAATCAAAATGGAATTCTATAAAAATATTCAAGGGGCGCCTGGGTGGCTCAGTGGGTTAAGCCTCCGCTTTCATCTCAGGTCACGATCTCAGGGTCCTGGGATCAAGCCCCGCATTGGGCTCTCTGCTCAGCAGGAAGCCTGCTTCCCCCCCTCTCTCTGCCTGCCTCTCTGCCTACTTGTGATCTCTGTCTGTCAAATAAATAAATAAAATCTTAAAAAAAAAAAAAAAGGAAAAAATATTCAAGTAACTCAAAGAAAGTCATGAAAAACAGGAGAGGCTAATCAGGAAACAACAAATAAAACAGTAGTTAAGCCTTACCATATCAATAATAGACAAAATGTAAATGTTCTAAATACACCAGGTAGAAACTGATAGAGTAAATTAAAAAACACAATACAACTGTATGCTATTAACATGAAAATCACTTCAAATATGATAGAGGTCAGTTAAAAATAAAAGGATGAAAAATACATCATTCAAACATTAATTGTAACTATATTATCATAAGATAAAGTAGACTTCATAGCAAAGAAGGTCATTATATAATGAAATGCTCAATCCAGTAAAAATGGGGGGCCTGAATGGCTCAGTCAGTTAAGTTCTGACTCTTGAATTCAGCTGAGGTCATGGTCTTAGGGTCATGGGATTGAGCCTCATGTTGGGCTTCAAGCTCAGCATGGAGTCTGCTTGTCCCTCTCCCTCTGCTCCTCCCCTACTGCTCACTTGTAGACACACGCTCAATCTCTCAAATAAATAGATAAATAAAATCTTTTTCTTTTAAATGCTCTATCTATTAAGATACAGCACTCCTAAATGTGTAAGTATCAAACAACAGAGCTGCTAAACATGTGAGGGAAAAACTGACAGATTTCAAAGGAGAAATAGACAATTTCACAATTATACTTAGAGACTTCAACATCTCTCTCAACAACTGACAGAAACAGACAAAAAAATCAGCAAGGATATAGAACATACCACCACCATCAACCAACGGGATCTAATGAACGTTTGTAAAACACTCTATCCAAAAGCAGTGGAATGCATATTCTCTTAAAGTGGGCACAGAATATATACCAAGAAAGACCATCCTGTGGGCCATAAAACAAACCCAACAAATTCAAAAGAACTGAAACCAAACACAGTATGTTCTCCAACCAAAATGGAATCAATCTAGAAATCAATAACAGGGTAACAGGGTAATAGGAAATGTTCAAACCCTTGGAAAGTAAACAACACACTTCTAAATAATTCATGGGTCAAAGAGAAGTCTAAAGAGAAATTGAAAAATACACTAAACTGAATGAAAATGAAAATACGACACCCCGAAATTTACAGGACATGGGTAAGGCAATGCTGAGAGAGATATTTACAGCTTTAAATGCATACATTAGCGATTACTCACATCAGTACTCTAAGCTCCTATACCTCAAGAACCTAAAGAGTCAAAATAAATTTAAAAGACAAGCAGCAGGAAGGAAATAATAATAAAGGGCAGAAATTAATAAAATTAAAAATAGAAAAAAATCAATGAAAAAATCTGGTTCTTGAAAAGATAAATAGGGTGCCTGGGTGGCTCAGTGGGTTAAGCCGCTGCCTTCGGCTCAGGTCATGATCTCGGGGTCCTGGGATCGAGTCCCGCATCGGGCTCTCTGCTCAGCAGGGAGCCTGCTTCCCTCTCTCTCTCTCTCTGCCTGCCTCTCTATCTACTTGTGATCTCTCTCTGTCAAATAAATAAATTTAAAAAATCTTTAAAAAAAAAAAAAGAAAAGATAAATAAAATTGGCAAATATGTAACAAAGGAAAAAAGGGAAGATACAAATTACCAATATAAGCAATGAAAACAGAGATAGCACCACACACCATGCAGCATCAAAAAGATAATAAGAGAGGATTCTTTTAACATAAATTTGACAACTTGGATAAAATAAAACAATTCCTAGAAAATCACAAACTATCACAATTCACTCAAATACAAAATAGCAAGCAATTAATATAGCCCTAGAACTACGAAAAAAATAAATTTGTAATTAAAACTATCCCAAAAAAGGAATCTTCAGACCTACTATGGTTTCACTGGAGAATTCTACAAAACGTTTAAAGCAGAATTAACATCAATTCTAAAATCTCTTCCAGAAAATAACTTTAGGAAGCTAGTATTGCCCTACCATCAAAACCAGAAGACAGGGGACGCCTGGGTGGCTCAGTTGGTTAGGCAGCTGCCTTCGGCTGGGGTCATGATCCCAGCGTCCTGGGATCAAATCCCATATCCAGCTCCTTGCTCAGCAGGGAGCCTGCTTCTCCCTCTGCCTCTGCCTGCCACTCTGTCTGCCTGTGCTCACTCTCTCTGACAAATAAATAAATAAAACCTTTAAAAAAAAAAAAAAAAGAAGATAGTAAATACATACATACATACATGAACCTACAGACCAATAGCTCTCATAAACACAAAAATCCTTAAGAAATACAGACAGTGGGGTGCCTGGGTGGCTCAGTGGGTTAAAGCCTCTGCCTTCGGCTCAGGTCATGATCTCTGGGTCCTGGGATCGAGCCCCACATCGGGCTCTCTGCTCCACGGGGAGCCTGCTTCCTCCTCTCTCTCTGCCTGCCTCTCTGCCTAGTTGTGATTTCTCTCTGTCAAATAAATAAAATATAAAAAAAAAAAAAAGAAGAAAGAAATACAGTCCCCAACTTACAGTGGTTTGACTTACAATTTTTCAGTTTTTACTCAGTAGTCCAAAACAATATGCATTGGGTAGAAACCATACTTTAAATTTTGAATTGTGATCTTTTCACAGGCTAGTGATACGCAGTACAATACTCTCATGGATGTTGGGCAGAACAGTGAGCTGCAGCTCTTGTTCCATGTACCAGACACGAAATCATGAGTATAAACAACCAATACATTTACGACCACTCTGAACCCACAGTTGGGTTCAACTGAAATACTGTATTAAATATGGTATTCAATAAATTATATGAGAAATTACGTAATTTATTATAAAATAGACTGTGAATTAGATGGTATTACCCAACTGCAAGCTAATGTTAAATTTCCTGAGCATGTTTAAGGTAGGCTAACCTAAGCTATGATGTTAGGTAGGTTAGGTGTATTAAATGGATTTTCAACTTAGGGTATTTTCAGTTTAAGACAGGTTCATCAGGATAGATCAAGGAAGATCTGTACTGGCAAACAGAACTCAGCAGTACATAAAAAGAAATATACATGGGGCACCTGGGTGGCTCAATCTGTTAAGTGTCTGCCTTCAGCTCCAGTCATGATCCCAGGGTCCTGGGGTCGAGCCCCACATCAGGCTCCCCCCCTCAGCAGACAGTCTGCCTCTTTCTCTTCTTCTGCCCCTCCTCCTGCTCGTACTCTCTCTTTCTCTCTCAAATAAATACATAAAATCTTAAAAAAGAAAAAAAGAAATATACACAATGACTAAGTTAGGTTTATTTCAGAGAGGCAGGCTCATTCGATATTCAAAAATCAGTCAATGTAATTCACCAAGGTAAAGATGAAAAATCACATGAACATATAATCAATCAATGCAGTAGAAGCACTGGACAAAATTCAACATTCTTCTAAAATAAATTTCTCAGAAAAGACGAATAGAAGGGAACTTTCTCAACTTCATAAAAAGCATCTGCAAAAACTTTAAAACACCGTATTTACTGAGGGGAAACTGAATGCTTTCTAAGATCAGGAAAAAGGCAAAGATGTCCACTTTCACCAGTCTTATTCAACATAGTTCTAGAAGTTCTAGCCAGTGAAAGCAAATGAAAGAAAAGGCATACAGATCAAAAAAGAACTACACTGTCCCTATTTGTAGATGACACTATTATCTACATAGAAAACTCCAAGGAATCTACCAAAAAACTCCTATACTAAGTTTAGCAGTCACAAAGCTACAAGATAAAAAACAAGTATATATCAATATATTAGCAATGAACACAATGACACCAAAATTTTAAATGTAATAAATATAACACCATTTACAACCACTTTTCTTTTTTTTTTTTTTAAAGATTTTATTTATTTATTTGACAGACGAAGATCACAAGTAGGCAGAGAGGCAGGCAGAGAGAGAGAGGAGGAAGCAGGCTCCCTGCTGAGCAGAGAGCCCAGTGCGGGGCTTGATCCCAGGACCCTGAGATCATGACCTGAGCCAAAGGCAGAGGCTTTAACCCACTGAGCCACCCAGGCGCCCCTACAACCACTTTTCTAACAAAACACATACTCACTTTGTATGTTAACCACTACATAATGCTGAAGAGATGAAGCCTAAAGAGAAGTAAATACACTGAGAGACATTCCGTGCTTATGGACTGAAAAAGTCATGAAATAAGGATGCCAATTCTCTATAAAGGGATGTCAAGGCTTAATCTAATTCCTATCAAAGTCACAGTAAGATATTTTTGTAGATATAGACAAGACTATTCTAAATTTTACATGAAAAAACAAAGGAACAAAATTAGCTAAAACTTTTGAAAAAGAACATAAAGTGGGAAGAATTAGTCTACCCAATATCAAGAGAGTAATCAAGACTAATATTAGCAGAGGGACAGACACATAGATGAACACAAAAGAGAGAACCTAGAAATAGAACTACACCAATAATGCCCAAGAAATTTGTTGTTGTTGTTGTTATTGTTGTTTTAGAGAGAGAGAAAGAGCAAGCACAAGTTGGGGTGTGGATGGGCTGAGGGAGA
Organism: Meles meles; assembly: GCF_922984935.1. Taxonomy (NCBI): domain Eukaryota; kingdom Metazoa; phylum Chordata; class Mammalia; order Carnivora; family Mustelidae; genus Meles; species Meles meles. The sequence goes on along the minus strand of NC_060080.1, from coordinate 51,446,442 downwards.
GGGAGAGAAGAGAATCTTAAGCAGGCTCCATGCCCAAAGCAGAACCCCATGCAGGGCTGATCTCAGAACCCTGAGATCATGACCACAGCTGAAATCAATAGTGGAACACTTAGGGGCACCTGGGTGTTGCAGTCAGTTAAGCTGCAAACTCTTTTTTTTTTTTTTTTTTTTATTTATTTGACAGAGAGAAATCACAACTAGGCAGAGAAGCAGGCAGAGAGAGAGGAGGAAGCAGGCTCCCCGCCGAGCAGAGAGACTGCTGCGGGGCTCGATCCCAGGACCCTGGGATCATAACCTGAGCCGAAGGCAGAGGCTTTAACCCACTGAGCCACCCAGGTGCCCCAAGCTGCAGACTCTTGATTTTAGCTCAGGTCCTAATCTCATGGATCATGATATCAAACTCCACACTGGGCTCTGAGCTCAGCAGAGTCTGCTTGGGATTCTCTCTCCCTCGCCCTCTCCCTCTGCCCTTTCCACTCATGCTCTCTCCCTAAAAATAGACAAACCTTCAAAAAAAAAAAAAGTCAGATGTTTAACCCACTGAGCCACCCAGGTGCCCCCCAAGAAATTCTGACAAAGGTACAAAAGCTGCTCCGTATGGCAAAAACAGTCTTCTCTATAAATGCACATACTATAGCAACTGACCGACCACAGGCAAAAATAAAATTCTTTGAAATTAAGACTCACTCCTTACACAAAAGTTATAAAATTACAAAAATTGACTCAAAATGGATCACAGATGTTACATTTTAGTACAACCATAAAACTTTTAGAAAAAAAAATGGGAGAAAATCTTCAAGATCTAGGGCTAGGCAAAGTTGTTAGAATTGACACCAAAAGCATGATTCATACAAGGAAAAATTGATCAATTAGTCCTCATCAAAACTAAAAACTTCAGATCTGCAAGAGATCCTGTTAAGAGAATGAAAAGACGGGCTATAGAGTGGAATAAACTACCTGCATACCACGCATCAACAAAAGACTAGTATCTATAATCATGCAGAATTTTCAAAAACTCAATGTTAAAAAAAAACATCTAATTAGAAAATGGGCAAAAGACATGAAGAGGCAATTCAATAAATGGATATACATATGGCAAATAAGCATATGAAAATATGTTCAACATAATTAGCAATTGGAGAAATGCAAATTAAAACCACAATGAGATATTACTATACACGTTATCTGAATAACTAAAATACAACAGTGACAATACCAAATGCTAGCAAGGATCTGAAGAAACTGGAACCCTCACACACTGCTGCTGGGAATGTAAAATGGCAAAGACAGTTTGGAAAATAAGTCTGGCAGTTCCTCGAAAAGTTAAACATAGAGTTAGCATATGCCCCAGCAATTCCACGCCTAGGTATACACCCAAAAGAAATGAAAACATATGTGCACACAAAAACCTTTACACAAATGTTTATAACAGCTTTACTTTTAATAGTCAAAAACGGGAAACAACCCAGATCTGCTTCAGTGGGTGAGTAACTCAACGAACTGTTGCACAGCTATCCCACGGAATACTACTCAGCAATAAAAAGGAACAAACTATAGATACACCAGCTGGGATGAATCTCCAGGGAATTAAAGCTGAGTGAGAAGCGCCAATTCCATAAACTTACATACTGTATGATTCCCTGCATACAACATTCTTGAAATGACAAAATTATAGAAATAGAGGACAGATTAGTGGTTGTCAGGGGCTAAGCGGGAATGGAGACAAAAAGAAAGTGGTTGTGTCTGTAAAAAGGCAATGTAAGGGATCCCCGTAGTGATGGAAGTATACTAAATCTTGACCTTGAAGACATAAGGTCAATATCTTGGTCAAATATAGTGTACTACTGTTTTGCCAAATGTTACCACTGTAGGGGTAAAGGCACAAGGGATCTGTGTATTATTTCTTACAACTGCACATGAATCTATAACTATCTCAAAATGAAAATTTTAATTTTTAAAAGAGCAAATAATGTATATAGTCACAGCCATATTTACCATTTAAAATGCTTTAATAGCCTATTTTTCTTTGGATTTCAAAAGCTCCTCTCATTTCACTTTCCTCTTACTTCTGCTACTCCAATGCCAAAAGATCATCATTGTACACTTCTTCCTTACAAATGTCAAGAAATTCTTCTACCTCATCAAAACCAAATCACTTGGCTAGGTCCCTTATTTCTTTTCTTTTTTAAAAATATGTTACACAGGGGCGCCTGGGTGGCTCAGTGGTTTAAGCCGCTGCCTTCGGCTCAGGTCATGGTCTCAGGGTCCTGGGATCGAGTCCCACATCGGGCTCTCTGCTCTGCAGGGAGCCTGCTTCCCTCTCACTCTCTCTGCCTGCCTCTCTGCCTACTTGTGATCTCTCTCTGTCAAATAAATAAATAAAATCTTTAAAAAAAATAAAAATAAAAATATGTTACACAAAATGTCTTCCCAAAATCAAACTTCATACCAAAAATGTTTCATAACACAGATTCAGTCAACCTTGATGTCTGCTGTTTTTACTCATTCCTATTGCTTGATAAGGTCACATTTTATATCAATACCTTTAGAATTTTATTTTTTATTGGCAGTAGAGCTATCCCAGCAAGTAGAAGTTAGTTGCACTGTGGTAATTCTTGTCTGCTTAGATGTTTCACTGAACAATATGTGTTTTAAAGTTCTAAATTACAGGAAATAGAAGGCGGGGGGTACAAAAACAAAAAGCAAGCAAATATGAAGAAAGAAACAAAGGTACAATTTTGAAAGAGAAAAACAAAGAAGCAAGTTGCAAAAACAGAGCTATTAAGAACAATAGGAGTAAAGACACCTGGCTTACAACATATTACGAGATGTCAATGCTCCATTAGATAATACAGTGCCAAAAGATGTACTTTTGCCAGGGTTTGTCATGTTCCAAGTATATAAAAGCACAATCAAAATTAGAAGCCCAGGGGCGCCTGGGTGGCTCAGTGGGTTAAAGCCTCTGCCTTAGGCTCAGGTCGTGATCCCAGGGTCCTGGGATGGAGCACCGCATCAGGTTCCCTGTTTAGCGGGAAGCCTGCTTCCCCATCTCTCTGCTTCTCTGCCTACTTGTGATCTCTGTCAAATAAATAAATAAATAAAATCTTAAAAAAAAAAAAAAAAGAAAAAACAAAATTAGAAGCCTGTGTTACTCCACAACTTCTTAATCAAAAACAAATATAGCAAAAGAGCTTGTATTTTTAAGCCAAATCATTATTTTTGGCAAATGGCCTTCATCATTTATCTAACATACAAGAGAATATTTATCTAGCATTCTCAACACGGGAGGGATCTAAAAATTCAAAAAATGATAGAACTGTTTAAAAAAAAAAGTGTTATTGTTGTCATTGTTTTTACTTTTGCTTTAATCCATTGATCAATCTGAATTACCAAACCACAGTATGTGACTAAAGGTAAATTTACAGTGCAAGGTACATATTAATGTGATTATCTTCAAGACTGAAAGGCAGGCAGGTATTTGTAACAGAGCTCCAATCCATACGGATCATCACAAATCACATTAAGGTAATTTAGTTGGTTGCACTGTGAGAGATCTTGTTCACTTGGATGTTTCACCAGATAAGGAGTATTTCAAAGTTCTAAATTTTAGTTATACAAAGATATATCACATGCTTAAATTTCTTTTATCAATCAGGCACCTGGGTGGCTCAGTCGGTTAAGCGTCTGCCTTGGGCTCAGGTCATGATCCCAGAGTCCTGGGATCAAGCCCCTCACTGGGCTCCCTGCCTAGTGGGGAGTCTGCTTCTCCCTCTTCCTCTGCCCCTCCCCCGCAGCTTCTGCTCTCTCTCTAGCTCACTCTCTCTCAAATAAATAAATAAATAAAGTATTCTAAAAAATTTATTTCACTATTCATTATGCTCTTGGAGTTACATATTTCAATTTTTTTCTTACTTTATAAACCTAGAACAGGGTAGGTTCCAAGTAAATAACCTCCTTAGTGAGGCATACATTTTCTAGACAGTATATTCCAAATTCTACAGCTTAAGGCAAATATCTATGGTTATTTTATTCATTGGCAATTTTTTAAATGGCCAAGGTAGGTTGGTTATTTTTTAACATTAAATTTAAGATTATTCCAAATAAAATCATTGTGGATTTAACAGCATTTATTTCAGTGCTAGAACACATCCCAAATTACCTCCAAGGAAGAATCTTAGCCCTATCAATAGATACTCCCACTCTACTTCTTCTGGAGGAATAAGGTGGCTTTTATCAGCCTCTTCAACTTTCATAAAAAGGTATTAATCTAACCCACAGCTAGTTTATTTACTTTTAAAGCATATATAGCTCTGTGCTTAATTAAAAATATAGGCAAGTGACACGTTCAGAAAAATGGCAAAAAAATACATAACCTTGAACTTACTGATAATCTTTAACTATCAAAAACCTTGACTATTAAAAGCAGTACTTCTGAAGAATTAACCAGCATATATGCAATGTACATAATCTTCCACATCAGAAATCATGGAGACTGCATACATATGCATTTTACTAAGGAAAGGGAGATAGAGTTATAAGTTTCTCAAAGTGATCAATGATCAAAAAATAAAAGGGCAGAGGGATAATGCACTTTCAACTTCCACTATAGGTATTATAAAATCTATGCCTTTATTAAGCCAAGACTAGCACACAACTGAATTCCTTTGGCTCCCTGAAGATCTGCCTTTACTAAATTGTATTTTGGTTATGCCATATGCTTTCACTAAAGGACAATATAAGAAACAGCCTGTTACATATTGCTGCATTTACTATATGGATATTAAAGTTACATTATACAGGGCCGCCTTTGTGAGGACATATGGGAGAAACAGTTCTCTGGTCTTACTCTGAACCAAGAATAGCTATGCTTCTCCTTAAGTAACTACTTTTTAATTTTATAACACCATAACTCAAATAACAGAGCATGTCTCTTTTTTGCACTAGCTGCTGGAAAGCCTAGAGCCAAACTGATGGCCTACCTTTAGAAAATGTACAGGCCTTCAAATATGAATCTTTTAATTGCTCTCTCTTGACTTCATAGTCTTCCTACCTTTGTTTTCTCATACCCAAATGTCCTCACCATTTTTGATGTATCTATTATGTGTGCTTTTTAAATCATGTGGTTTTTTTTTTTTAAGATTTTATATATTTATTTGACAGAGAGAGATCACAAGTAGGCAGAGAGGCAGGCAGAGAGAGATGGGGGAGAAGCAGGCTTCCTGCTGAGCAGAGAGCCCAATGTGGGACTCGATCCCAGGACCCTGAGATCATGACCCGAGCTGAAGGCAGAGGCTCAATCCACTGAGCCACCCAGGTACCCAAATCATGTAGATTTTTAGAAATTGTCTAATTCCTTTCTAGAACAAGGCAAGGAGAAAATCAGAGAAAAAGAGACAAAGAACAGTCAACTGTCAATTAAGCAGAATAAGAGAAGGCTGGTCAGATGTGGCAGAAATATTAAGTTACCCGCAGTTTAGGGGAAAATATTTACCATTTTGCAGACATCTAGAAATGGAAAATATAATATAAATATAATTTATAGGTACACATCACAAAGTGCTTTTTAAAAATAGCCAAAGTATTAAAATATTTCATTACTGTTATCCCTGATTTCTCCTCCATTCAAATATTGGAACAAAGTTTGTGCAATACTGGTAAGTCTTTGAACAAAGTGTTGTCTTTGTCTTCTAAACACTCCAGCAGATACGACTTTAAAATGGCTTTACTCTTTTTCCACCTGCCACAACACAAATCTCTAAGAAACAGCCTATTAATAATCACCTTGGGGGGGGCGGGGGGACACACCTGGGTGGCTCAGTGGGTTAAGCCTCTGCCTTCGGCTCGGGTCATGATTCCAAAGTCCTGGGATCAAGCCCCGCATCAGGCTCTCTGCTCAGCGGGGAGCCTGCTTCTCCGTCTCTCTCTGCCTGCCTCTCTGCCTGCTTGTGCTCTCTGTCTGTCAAATAAATAAATAAAATCTTTGGAAAATAATAATAATAATAATCACCTTGGGTCTCATGTGTTTCAGCTCAGCTCTGTGTGCAACTCGGCTTTGATTTTTACTAAGTCTTCCCTTCGCCTCCACCAACTATCTCTGCTGCTTCCCCCAATCAAATTTAAATGTCATCATTGCTCAGCATCTCAACCCCAAATCACAAATTTCATAGGTAAGCCACTCACTAGTTTTATTTATTGAAGTTGTCTTCAGCTGAAAGCTTTGTTATAGTATATGAGTAAGTCAATTATTCTATCATTAGCAAATACATTATTAACTTCGATGATGTAAAGAATCAGAAAATCTTTGCTTTCCTCAACAACCTATATCACATATATCATATCCCAAACTAAAACTATGTCACAAACATCATCTAAAATTCTAAACTGCTTCCAAAACCATACTAAATAGTTGTCCTTATCAATAACTTTTTGCAACAAATTTCATATACTAGTTGTACTGATGCTAGAAATTATGTAAACATGTGAAGAGATGCCATAATATCTTAAGGTCAAGAATTTATTAAAATGTTGACAACCTCTGATTTATTAACAATTTTATTTATATATAAAGCAGCCTTACCTAATGTTACTGCATTTCACCAGAAGTCTTCTGATTTCAAATGATCAATTTCCTGACACAAGTTATTTTTTAAAGATTTTATTTATTTATTTGTGAGAGAGAGAGGGAGGAGGGAGAAGCAGACTCCCCACCGAGCAGGGAACCTGATGCAGGGCTGGATCCCAGGACTCTGGGATCATGACCTGAGCCAAAGGCAGATGCTTAACCAACTGAGCCACCCAGGTGCCCAGATATAAGATTTTCTTTTTTAATTCTTTTAAAATTTCTGCTTATTTATATCCCTTTACAACTAAAAGTTTGAAGCTTTCATTCCTTAAAAAACAATGGTTTCTCTGTTTTAGTAATCAGAATTTACTGTGTTCTGTATACTCCTGGTGTATTTAAGCAAAGCATAACAACAAAAGGTTCTTTACTGATGCTGCAAAATCAAAGAAAAGTAAGCGAGGATATAGACAGTACACACACACACACAGATAATACAAAAAGCCTTAAACATACGAAGAGATGTTCAGCCTCACTCATAGTGAAAGTACAAATGAAAACTACAATGAAATACCTTTTAATATTTATCATGCTGACAAAAAAAATCAAGTCTAATACAGACTTTATGGAAAAAACTATGGAGAAATAAGCAATATAGATTGCTAGAGGGAAAGCAAAATAGTCCAACCTCTAAAGAGTGTAATACCTACCAAGTTACATATACATTCACCAGTTTACTCAGCAATCATTCTTTATTTTTTAAGAATTTTTTTAAGATTTTATTTATTTATCTAAGAGAGACAGAGAGAGCAAGCATGAGCCAGGAGAGGGGCAGAGCCGGCAGGAGAGGACCCTGAGATCATGACCTGAGCCAAAGTCAGACACTTAACCAGCAGAGCCACCCAGGCGCACCCCCCTCCCCAGCAATCATTCTTCTGGGAATCCACCCTAAAATATAAAGTATGAAAAGTACAGTAAGAAATAACAAATGGGGGGGTTCTCCCCCTCTGCCTCTCCCCTCCCTTCACACACCCACACATTCTCTCTCTTTAAAAAAAAAAAAAGAAAGAAAGAAAGAAATGACGAATGTTCAAGGTTAATCATTGCTGCCTTATTTTGTCCAACAAAAGACTAGAAATAACCCCACTATACATAAATAGGGGACTGGCTGAATGGTTGGTGGTAGATTCACATAATGGAATACTAGAAGCTGTAAAAAGTAAAGAAAACCTTGGGGCACCTGGGTGGCTCAGTGGATTAAGCTGCTGCCTTCGGCTCAGGTCATGATCTCAGGGTCCTGGGATCCAGCCCAGCATCGGGCTCTCTGTTCCGCAGGGAGCCTGCTTCCTCCTCTCTCTCTGCCTGCCTCTCTGCCTACTTGTGATCTCTCTCTCTGTCAAATAAATAAAATAAAATCTTTAAAAAAAGTAAAGAAAACCTCTGCATATAGGTATGCACAGCTCTTCAAAAGATATTGATGAGCTGCAGAACTGGCTATAGAGCATACTACTTATTGTGTGAAAAGGCGAGAAAATAAAATTATAAATGCTTATATCTGCATTAAGAACATAATGGAAGAATAAATAACAAACTAATAAAATGGGGAAATAGAGGGAGTGGGGAAAAAATTGAATAAATATTTCAAATCCAGACAAATAAAGATAATTCATCTATTCTTTTTTTATTTTCAACATTATATTTCCAGGAGATGAGTCTCACCAGCATTATATATTGGATCTGATAACAAATAAACTCTTGGTATTCACCAAAGGAATGACTGCCAAATACTGTCCTCCCACTTAACTTCTCTTTCTGACTATTAATGTTTGTGTGTTTTGAATCTAATCAATCAGATGACACATCAGAATAACCTTCCACGGGAAGAACTTCAATGAAAATTTCTGTTTATTTCGCTCAAATAAAATCAGACACAGAGTCCACTGCTAACTGAACCACATCAGTACTGTCTTATCAGCTACAAGAGGGTTTTTTCAGTTATTCATTTTTCCAATTTGCTTAACAATTCAATGACGTTATTAAAATAAAACATAACTTCTCTTTATCAAACCACAAAAAAGTCATTCTCCTACTTCCTATGGTAATAAAACCTATTTAATGCTACCCACCCCCTTTTCCCCAAAAGTACAGTTCTAATTTTCTGAATGCTAAGCTTTATTTACACAATGTGCCCGTAGGTTATAATGTTTTAATCACTGTTTATCATACTAAATTTATCATACTAAAATTTGCAAACTTTTAACAACACAACACAAAATACTAAACAGGTTTTAGGGGACAATTATTTTAGATTACACTTCTGATTAATAGTTAATCTACAAATCAGTTAATCAACCCCCACATAATTAACAGTTTGTGGTAAAATTCTTATATTCTATTCATTCAATAAATACTTATTGAACACCAACTGTATACCAGGGACTCCTTCAGGTTCCCAGGATACAGCAGCAAAGAAAGAAAGAAAATCTCTCCCCTCCTGGAAAATCAATTTTAATGGAAGAGCCTATATGTCAAGGAGGAGTTCAAGTGTTATGAAGAAAAATAAAGTTCCTCACCCTGGACTCCCTATCTCAATAAATGGCAACGACATTCACCCAGTTACTTAAGCAAGAGCCTTGGAATCATCCTTGATTCTTTTTTCTTTAACTTTCATAATTAATCCAACATTTTGGTTCTACTTTTTTTTTACATTTATTTTTATTTAAATTCAATTAACATACAATGTATTATTGGTTTCAGAAGTAGTGGTCATTGAGTCATCAGTCTTATATAACCCCCAGCGCTCATTACATCCTGTGCGTTCCTTAATGTCCATCACCCAGTTACCCCATTCCCCCACCCCTCTTGGCTTCACTTTCAAAATGTATTTCAAATCCAGCTACTCTTACCACCTCCTCCCAACACTTTATTACATGCCACAGCCACCTCTTGCCTCTCATTACTGCAAATACCCCTTGACCGACTTCCCTCTTTCCTCTCTTACTCCTTCTCCGCATAGCACCCAATGTTTCTCGTTTAATCTAAGTTAGAGCATATGACTCTGCTGCTCAAAACGTTCCTGTACCTCCTTCTTAGCCTACATGATCTGGACTCAGACTGATCTACCATTGCCTCCCACCACTATGCTTCTCCTGAAGGTTTTCACACTGAACTGTGCCCTCTGTCCAGAAAAGACTTCTGGAGAGCCACAAGCCTTGCTCCTTCACTGTAGTCAAGCCTTTGCCAGAGCAACTTTTCTAAACACCTAGTGGAAAACAATACCCAACTGTGTGTAACACTAGTCACTAAACAGCATTACTCTATGTATTTGTTTGTTCGTTTATTCTGTGAGTGTTCCACAAGAATGTAATGTCCATAAGGGCAGGAACTCGTCTGTTTTGTTCCTTGCTGTACCCCAGAGCTGAGAAGAGTATCTGGTGCATAAAAGTTGCTCAATAAATATTTGTTGAACGAATAAAGCCACTAAAATGATATAGCTGTGTAATAGGTAACCATGTATGAAACTGTATCAACATATTAACTGAAAAACCAAGATAAAACATGATAGTACTCTTGTAATAATACCTAGTGAAATAAAATGCATACAGAAAAAGTTAAAAAGAAATATGCAAATACAAGAGTTTTGACAGGGTGGTAGGATTAAGTTTTTGTTGTCTGTTTCTTCTATCTTTCCTAAAAGTCATCTAACATTTAGAATTAAAATAGAAAACTGTTACTTTTAAAAGGGAGCTATTATTAAAAATAAGCAATCACCAATGAGAGATCGTATCTTTCCCCTCACTGATTGTCAAGGAGGATTATATCAGAATCCCTGGAGGGGCTTTTATAACTGTTTCCTAATCTCCTCCTCCATTCTCCACTCCATCCCAAAATAATTATTTGATGGGTCTGATTATTGATCATTATTATGTCCCTCAAAGAGGTGAGTACAGGGGCGCCTGGGTGGCTCAGTGAGTTAAAGCCTCTGCCTTCAGCTCAGGTCATGATCCCAGGGTCCTGGGATCCAGCCCCACATTGGGCTCTCTGCTCCGTGGGGAGCCTGTTTCCCCCCACCACCACCACCTGCCTGACTCTCTGCCTACTTGTGATCTCTGTCTAGCAAATAAATAAATAAAAATCTTTAAAAAAAAAAAAAGAGGTGAGTACAAACAAACAAACAAACAAAAAGGGGTAAGAACCATTAAACTAACATAACTCCCAAAACAGAAATATTTAAGTCCACAGAGCAAACTCAAAGGTAACAGGGAAGAAGACGACTCATGCTATCTGAGTAACTACCACACAGCAGGTACCCATGAAGAATACTTTATCTCTTTGTTTAAAAATACTGTTCCTGCAACGTACATGGTATCATCCCCATTTTAGCAGAAGAGAAAAATTTGCCCACTCAGGTGGTAAGTTGCTTAATAAAATAATTAATTGCTTAAAGAGGTCCATGCATGTGCCAATAATGATAACCTGTCATGAACCAAAGGTTCTGCTTAACTGGTTTCTGCACAACTTAGGTAATAGGGGATGGCAGAGGATGGAAAACAAAGCCATGTAGCTAAAGGCACAAAAGCAGTAAATGAAGAAAACAGGGCCCCGTTTTTAATTACCAAATGACATTGAACAAAACAGCAACTGAAAACATCCCAATTTGTTTTCTCTAAGAGACAGCTTTACAAACAACTTAGCTAAATAAACAAGATAAAAAATTGTCCCTATACCAATAGTACAGGTTTGTAACAACAAAATATATTAATATATTTTGAGGAAGGAAAAGCACAAGCAAAAAGAAATTTTAAAAGACAGACTGGAGGGGTGCCTGTGTGGCTCAGTGGGTTAAAGCCTCTGCCTTTGTCTCAGGTCATGATCCCAAGGTCCTGGGATCGAGCCCCACATCAGGCTCTCTGCTCCTCAGGAAGCCTGCTTCCTCCTTTCTCTCTCTGCCTGCCTCTCTGCCTACTTGTGATCTCTATCTGTCAAATAAATAAAATAAAATCTTAAAAAAAAAAAAAAAGACAGATTGGACTACATAAAAATTAAACTTCTGTGCAGAAAATGATACCACCAAGAAAATGGAAAAACAACTCACAGAATGGAAGAAAGTATTTGCAAATCATATATCTGGTAAGAAATTTATATCCAGAATATATAAAGAACTAAAACTCAACAATAGAAAGACAACCCAATTAAAAACTGAGCAAAGGATCTGAACAGACTTTTCTCCAAAGAAGATAAACAAATGACTAATAAGCACATGAAAAGAGTAGCCATTGGGGAAATGCAAATCAAAACTACAGTGAATTGCAGCTTCAAACCCACTAAGATACCTAATATAAAAAAATAATAATAATAATAAGTGGTGACAAGAACAGGGAGAAACTGGAACCCTCATGCATTGCTGGTGGGAATGTAAAATGGTGCTGACATTTTAGAGAACAGTTTGGCAGGGGCACCTGGGTGGCTCAGTTGATTAAGCATCCAGCTCTTGGTTTCGGCTCAGGTCATGATCTCAGGGTCATGAGATCAAGCCGGCAGTGGGCCCCATGCTGGATGGAGGCTGGCTGCTTACCTAGAAATTCTACTCCCAGGTACATATCCAAGAGAAGAGAATACATATGTCCACACAAAAATTAGTACAATCATGTTCACAGAAGCAGTGTTCTAAAGCCCCAAATGGAAATAACCCAAATGTCAATCAACTCAGGAATAAATAAAATGTGGTATACCCACACAATGGAATACTACTCAACCGTGAAAAAAAATGAAGTACTGACACAAGCTACCACACGGATGAGCCCTGAAAATATTATACTAAGTCACTCACACACACACACACACACACACACACACACACAGTACAGTTCCATCTATATGAAATGTCCAGAAGAGGCAAATGCATAAAGACAGAAAGTTGTGATTGCCTGGGGAAGTGGGTAAAGAATGGAGTACGACTACTAATGGATGCTGAAGTGATAAAAATGTTCTAAAATTAAATTATGGTAGTGGCTACACAATTCTGTGAATATACTAAAAACCAGTGAATTGTATACTTTAAAAGGGTGAACTATTTGCTGTATTAATTATACCTCAATAAAGCTACATTTTTAAAGGTTATATATTTCACTGTTACATTTAAAAGCTTAAAAACAAAATCTTAAATAGCAATTAAGGGATGCCTGTGGCTCGGTCAGTTAAGGGTCTGCCTTCAGCTCAGGTCATGATCTCAGGGTCCTGGAACTGAGTACTGCACTGGGCTCCCTGCTCAGCCGGGAAGCTGCCTCTCCCTCTGCCTGCTGCTCCCCCTGCATGTGCACTCTCTCCCTTGCTCTCTGACAAATAAATAAATAAATAAATAACTTTTTTTAAAAAGGCAATAAGACTGAATGTTAATTGCTAGTATCCAAAGAGCAAAATGAGGAAATGATTCCTACTGAATAGTGTTATGAAAGAAGACTAGAAATAAGAGACAGGATTTGAAAAATGAAAATATGGAGCCATTGTTCATGAGTGATTTCTTTTTTTTTTTTTAAGATTTTATTTATTTATTTGACAGACAGAGATCACAAGTAGGCAGAGAGGCAGGCAGAGAGAGGGGGAAGCAGGCTCCCCGCTGAGCAGAGAGCCCGACGGACGCGGGGCTTGATCCCAGGACCCTGAGATCATGACCCGAGCTGAAGGCAGAGGCTTTAACCCACTGAGCCACCCAGGCGCCCCTCATGAGTGATTTCTGATCAATATTTTAGTATTAGCACTACACAGGAGGAATCAATATTATTTTAAAAATAAGACAGGCCCTGGGGCGCATGGGTGGCTCAGTTGGTTAAGCATACAACTCTTGATTTCAGCTCAGGTCATGATTTCACAGAAATCAAGCTCCGTGATGGGCTTAGCACTCAGCACAGATTCTGCTTGAGTCTCTCTCCCTCTGCCCCTCCTCCTGCTCACGCAGGCACTCTCTCTCAAAGAAATTAAATCTTTTTTAAAAAACTAATTAAAAATAAAAATTTTTTTAAAAGACAGGCCTCAGGGGCGCCTGGGTGGCTCAGTGGTTTGGGCTGCTGCCTTCGGCTCAGGTCATGATCTCGGGGTCCTGGGATCGAGTCCCGCATCGGGCTCTCTGCTCGGCAGGGAGCCTGCTTCCCTCTCACTCTCTCTGCCTGCCTCTCTGCCTACTTGTATCTCTCTTTGTCAAATAAATAAATAAAATCTTTAAAAAAAAAAAAAAAAAGACAGGCCTCAATATCTTATGGTTCTCTTTCCTCATCTGCAAAATTAGGACTTGCAGCTAACGAAATAATTTTTAAGAGGAAGACAGAGAAGAAAGAGATGGTTGCTTTCCCAAAAGAATGTGTTAGGCAACAGCCTCTGTATGCATGGATATGCTTGGGCCTTTCAGAATATAATGAAAAAGGAGGCACTCCCTTATGATGTATGGGAACTGACTACCTTTGCATGCACTGTTCAAGATTAAAATAAGGAGAGTTACGCAATGAAAAAGTCAAGCCACTGTGGCTCCTCAAACAAAAAGGGGTAAGATTGGAAGAAAAATTTGGTATCACAGAAGGGAAAGAAAGCACATGATGGTTCACAAGCAATAGCTGGCGAAGGAAAGACTGGTTGGGCAGCGCAGCTTCGTGGATTTTTGTGAGGAGCAGGAACTGTGGGGATGGGGATGGGGATATTAATCCTGTATTTACCACAATTCACTGTTCTCTTCTTTAGCTCCTCTTCAGTTACAAAGCCTAGCTCAGGAACAGCTAAGAACCTGGTGCTTTAGAAATGCCACTTCAAAAGACAGAAGAAATAGAAAGGACTATGAAAAGGGGTAAAGGAACTCGAGATTTACAGTTGAGGGGAAAGTTTAGGAAGAGAGCCTACCTCCTTAATCAAACCTACATAATGACTGTGATGGAAAAACAGAGGGGCTAGTTATGATGGAGGGGCATCCAGGGTAAGGCATGGGCTCTGAAACATCAAGTCTGTGCCTGCTGCTGTCTCTGAATGGGACAGGGGGTGAGATCATCCCCTATGAATATGGGCAGAAACTACCCAGACTGAAGACAAAAACAGTAGGTACTAGTCTTGCATTACAGGATGTTCAAGTGATTGAATCTTGGGGATGATAGGAAGATTTAGGGTTACCTGCAAAACACAGGATAAGGTCAAAAATGAAGAGTCCCTAACAATGATCCAGGGAGTCAGGAAAAGTAATTAAAACTTGTAGGACAGGGCAGTAGTTCCCAAAAGTTGTTTTTTTTTTTTTTAAACCATGTCCCCTTAGGGCAAAAGATCCCATAATCCACCTACCCCCCATAAAACCCCACCTTCTAGGGAAAAAAGAACTTGGTGATAATAATGAAGCAAATTTGGGGGAGAATGGGTAACATACTTTTTTTTTTTTTTTTAAAGATTTTATTTATTTATTTGACAGAGAGATCACAAGTAGGCAGAGAGGCAGGCAGAGAGAGAGGAGGAAGCAGGATCCCTGCGGAGCAGAGAGCCCGACGCGGGGCTCGATCCCAGGACCCTGAGATCATGACCTGAGCCGAAGGCAGCGGCTTAATCCACTGAGCCACCCAGGCGCCCCTGGGTAACATACTTTAACCATAACACATATAGCCTAAGTCAAGACACTAGAAAATTATAGGCTGAACAGATATGCCCTATGAATCAGTGGAGAGTTAACATAATAAATCACAACAAACTACACTGATAACACTAAATTAAAGTCACTTATCATAGAAACCAAGAACCACAGGAATTGAAAACCATAACCAACTCAAGACAATATTGATGGTGTTCTGATAAAGAATCCTTCCTAAAAACTCTGGTAATCCCAACTGCTCCAGTAGGAACTTTGCTTGGCTCCAAACTGCAGCTCAGTGGCCAAATTTCTTAGTAAAATACTGAGACAGCATCCTCAGTAACTCCAGTAACATTCTGTGCCATAAAAACCCAATGTTAATAACCATTAATAATGCGCTTAGAATATGTGCGTTATTATAGTATATTATATAGTATATATTATATATGCTATATAATATATAGTATATATATTTATATTATTATATATTACATATCATACATATATGTATAATATATATTAGAATATAGAATAATGCACTTCTGTAGTTTTTATAAAAGATAATGAAATAAGGATCATTCACCCTTAAGAGCTCAAGAAAATGGAAAAAGAAAGGAATATGAAGGTCATGATCCCAGTGCAATGAGGGACAAAGTCAAACTACTCAGGATGGTCATGACCAGAGAAGGCACAGAGGGAAGTAGGCTAACAATGTGCACCGGAGAAGAAAGACCTGAAGGTGGAGATGTGGGGGAAAGCCTCCAGCCTGCCCCCCTCCAAACACTCTTTCATTAGGCAACTCTCCCTATGGGAGAAAAGAAAAAAAGCATTGAGTAATAACTCCTTTTTTGAAGATAGGAACAGTGTCCCAAGACTGTACAAGGTGGGTAGGAGAATTAACCATCTACTGATTGCATGGAGATCAGGAGGTACAACAGGGAGGATGAAGATGAGTTAGTTCCAGGGCACTAGCGAACAGAGGGGAAAGGGAAAGGTGATTTGAAATTGAATTTGGTGAGTAATTAACAGGAAGTACAGAGAGATGATAATCACCAACTGAGACATAACAACAGAGATTAAGAATGCAGACCCTGGGTCCAGGCAGCCTGAGTAGGAATCACTACTCCGCCACTTTTCTGTGTGACCTTGGGGAAGTCACTTAACATCTCTGTACCTCATCTGTAAATGAGGGTAATAAGACCCACCTAATAGGATTGTTCCGCGACTGAAATAAGTTTCATTTGTAAATTGCTTAATACAGTGTCTTGTACTGTACATAGTAAGTGGTGCCTAAGTTTTGATAAATACATGAAGTTGGGGTAGGTGGAGGTTTGTTTTGACATCTACGAATAAAATGGGGGTGAGGGGGCAAAGTGAGAGTATAAGGGGGTAGGCAGAAGGGGTAATAACTTTTTCTCAACGGTTAGACTACGATGAGGCTTCACCTTTGGAAAAGGTCTTCCTACTAACAGGGTTCAGCAAGTACCCGATCCCAGGAGAGGGGCGCGGGTTGAGGGGAACTTCCTTCCTTCCAGGCCTAAGATTTTCGGAAACTCGTTTCTGAGAAGTGACTGTGATTTTAAGGAGGCACGAGTTTAACTTCCGATCATCAGACCGTGGGTGAATTTATGTTTTGTCTGTAAAGCAGGACTTGTGTCTAGGACAGGATGGAGTTTGAGTCGGAGGGGAAGAGTGATGTCCCCAGGGGGAAGATCTGCTAAGAGCCACCATCTGCCGGGCGCGCTCTAGCCGCCCAGCTCCGTACTAGCCTCGGAGGGAGAATCAAGACTGCCCCTGCCTGGAAGAAGGCAAGAGGAGTCTCCAGAGCAACTGGGCTGTGCGCGCCGGCGATCGAGGAGGGACCCCATGTCCGGGCTGCCGAGGGAGACCCGCCTCGCCGAGGGTGGAGGTCGCTCTCTGGGATCCCCAAAGGGAGGGGCTGGCACTGGCCCTGCGGGCGGCCGGCCGGGCGCACAGCCCTGAAGGAGCCTGGCCCCAGTCCCGTCCGTGCCCGCCCATCGATGGCCCGGGTCTCCGGGGTACCTGAGGGTGGGCCCGATGCAGGCCGTGTCGGTGCTCTCGATCTCTCGCAGGATCCGCTCGTGCTCCGCAGCTGTCTCCAGGCTCTCCGCTTCCGCCATCTTACCCCGCTCCATAGACTGGGGGAGCCCCGCAGCGCGTCCCCTCCTTCGACTCAGCTCACCTTTCGCTCCCTCTCTTACCCTAGGCTCTAGAGCCTCCCCGGCCTCCGGCTACCCGCAGGGCGACCCCTCCCTCGGGCTCGGCACGCCCCCTTGCATCACCGCGTCCGCCGTCGTCCCGCGCAACGCCTGCTGGAACTTGTAGTTCTCTGGGCAATGACCGACTGGGTCCTGCTCATTTATTCTTAGAATCTACAAATACGTGTAGAAAACCCCACTATAAGCCAAGAACAGTTAACGACACCGCATGTGCAACGTTGACCAACCCAGGCAACGGCACTGATTCTACAAATTCTTGTTTAAGACCCTTGCCACAAAGTGCACAAGGTTCTGTACACGCGAATAAGAAGAAAGAGCAATCTGGGTTTCTGCAGATAGCAATCTTACAAGCTCTCAGGGGGAGAAAGCTGGAGAATCCCCCAACTAAGAAATAAGACAGAATGTGGCTGTGAGCCAGTTCTGAGAATCGAGTTCAGGGATCACTTCTGGCTGTGAAGGATTCATAGAAAGACTGGGCCTGGTAGTTTAAAAGGTGTGATTGGAAGGTGTTAGGAGCATTCAGAAACCCAACAAAAAAACTTTATACGCTCTGGTGTGTAGAGAAGCAGTAGTAAAAGATGGGACCACAAAGGTACCCTGAAGAGAAATACTGGGCTGATTTGTACTTTATTCTGATGGCTCCACCAGGCCAACAACTGACTGCATCAGAAGCACTTGGAAACTTTTTTTTTTAATAGAGACTGAAGGTCCTAAACTATCTGGACATTCTGATCCAGGCATTTGCATTTCATAAATTCCCCAGATTAGAATTTCACAATCATATTTATTTTTTTCACTTTTTTTTTAAATTTCTTTTCACCGTAACAGTATTCATTGTTTTTGCACCACACCCAGTGCTCCATGCAATATGTGCCCTCCCTATTACCCACCACCTCGTTCCCCAACCTCCCACCCCCTGCCCCTTCAAAACCCTCTGGTTGTTTTTCAGAGTCCATAGTCTCTCATGATTCATCTCCCCTTCCAGTTTCCCTCAACTCCCTTTTCCTCTCCATCTCCCCATGTCCTCCATGTTATTTGTTATGCTCCACAAATAAGTGAGACCATGTGATACTTGACTCTCTCTGCTTGACTTCACAGTCATATTTATTGATCACTACTTGAGCTTTTACATAATACAGAGAATGGAAATCCACTGCAGGTTTTTAAGAGTGACACAATCAGAACCTTGGCATGAGTTTGATCAAGAACAAGTGTGTGATGTCTGCAGAGACAGAAAATTTAGAGCTGGCTGAACACTATAGGAATTCTAAGGCCTAACCCAGGAAGTAGCCATGAGAATGAAAGAGAGTGGAGAAATGGAAAAAAGCAGAATTGGCATGACTTACTAGATATGGGGATGGAGGACCTCGGGTATCACTCAAGGTTTGGAACAGAGTGACTGGGAGAATGGTTTGCCATCAACAAAAAGGCGTGTAAGAACCACACTGGAAGTGGAGGGTAAATCATTTCTACTCCAGCTATATACCATGGAGTATTTATTATGTAATCATTAAAGAGAAAAAGAAAACACTCTATATTCAGATACGAAACTGTCTCCAATTTATAGGATTGAGCAGGGAAAAAGCAAGGCATGAAACAGTATACAGAACATGTTTTCATTTTTTTGGAAAAGAATATTTATATATACATATATATGCTTATATATACTTGAAATATGACATAGAACATTTCTGAAAAGATTCCCAAGGAGCACCTGCGTGGCATAGTTGGGTAAGCGTCTGACTCTTGCTTTTGGCTAAGGTTATGATCTCAGGGTCCTGGGATCGAGCCCCACATTGGGCTTTTCAATCAGCATGGAGTCTGCTTGAGATTCTCTCTCCCTCTCCCTCTGCCCCTCCCATTCATGCTCTCCCTCTCTCAAATAAATAAATAAATCTTAAAAAAAAAAAAAAAAAAAAAAGATGGCCAAGAAACTGTTAACAGTAGTGGCAGCCAGAAGCAGGATTGGAAGGAAGGGGCCTGAAGTAAGAGAAAGGTCATTTTGAATTATGTATGCACTTTTGGAATTCTTTCCCTTGTGCATATATTGCTTTTTTCAATAAAGTAGTAGTTATTAACTGGAAACACATTTTTAAAAATAAACCAACAGAGAGGAGAATGAGTTACAAGTCCTAGTGTTTGCCAAGAACTGAGTAAGTTGCTAAACCTGTCTGTTTCTCGATAATCTCTGGCTGTCCTCATTTTATTTAATTACTCATGCTTAAACAATCCCAGACAGATGTAGGAGAGGCAGGGAAAGTATGGAGCCTTTCATATTTCTAAAGATCTCTTGAAATACATGACAGAGGATCCCTTCAGACACACATTTTAACATCTCACTCAGCAAAAAACTTTTTGTCCATTACAGGAAGCAGACTGGTACGTAGACCAGATATGTATAGTAGCGATTAAAGTAGCTTCCGCTGCTGTCAGCAGCTTTTTTGAGGCCTCGCGGAATCCAGAAATCTCACACATGACCAACAAGGGTGTCTGGAGCGACGGGTGTACAAAGCTCCAGTGAAGACGGCCTGCCTGATGGGAGTGGCTCTGAATAGAGAGGATGTCAGGTCAGTGTGGAAATGACCAGACAAGCACCGAAATGAGAGTCAGAGAGCCTTTAATCCAGTCCCACCACTGGCAGTTAAACTGTATGGAGCGTTTTCTGAGCGCCAGCCATAATACACAAAGTAAGCACTTCACCTACATCACTGAATTCTTACATTAATCTTTCGCAGTAGACATTGTGTGTTCCATTTTACAGATGAGAAAGCTGGGAGATTTTAAAGCTGAGGAAATGCTTCAAGTCTCACGGCTAGTAAATGCTGAAACGGATATTCGAACTGAGGTCCCATTGCCCATTTCCTGATCATCCAGCCAGACCTTCCCACCCACACCTCCCCACTGCCATGAGTGGCTTGTAAAAGCTGACACAAATCATTCTGTCTGCATCCACTTTACTGGCATGGATTGTATAATTTCTCAGCCCCCTTCCAAATTGTCCTGAAGGCCTCTTCACAGAACTACCTTCAGGGAAAGGCAACTCAACCATTATACAGCTTGGCTGAGACTTTTTTCTCAAATTGTCACACAGCAGCAAACCTTCTCTAACAAACGTACTGAAAAACATCCTCACAGAAGTGGGCCTGCACAGTTCAAAGCCATGTTCAAGGGTCGACCGTATTGATACGTGCCTCTACCTTGTTTCCATCACACTGGGTGGTCTTGGGCAGTAGCAGTAACGACGCTACCGATCATGAAATGGCTGTGGGACTCCAGGAACATGATAGGATTTCCCTCCCTCAGGCTTCACCTCCATCGTGCTGTGATGAAATGATGAAATGATGAAAAACTAAGGCCCGGTGTGGTTCAGTAACTTGCCCAAGGTCAGATGGCAAATAACTAGACAGACTGAGGTTAGTGGCCAGGCCCAACCTCAAAGCTCATACACTTTCTTTGATTGTTTTGACTGTTCAAGTCTGTCTCTCCCAGCTGTACCCTGGGGGCAGGAAGCTTGCCCGTTAGACCCAACATGTCCTGAATATGGAGCATCATGCTCATTCCTTCAGTCTCTCTCCACAGTCCTGAGGTAGGATTCTATGTCGGAGGGAGGGTGAAGGAGAACAATCACTGAACAGCCCATGACAGCCGCTCAGCCCCCAGGGCTCTCTTTGTCATGTTTGCTGCTCCAACCTCTTTAGGGGCTATGAGGAGGCCTCCCTGGAGCCTGAGCTCACTGGGTCCCCTGGGCGGTGATGTCAGCCTCTCGCTCTGCCAGACCCTTGAGGCCACAATCACACTGACATCACCCATGTTTCCATGGCACTTAGTAAGGAACTGAGAACTTGTCCACAGGCCTCTGCCTGAGACAACTTCTGTAATCATGATTTTTGGGGTCCTTTCCTTTGCCCAGAGATCTATCTCAATTTCATGTGTGAGCAGCTTTTCTTGCCATCTCTCATCCTAATTTGCCTGTCTCTGAAAACAGTAAGCTGCACTCATTCCTTCACTCTACACATAACACTGCCTGAAATCTCTGATATGCCACATAAATAAATCTGGAAACACAAGAATTTAAAAAAAAAAATCTTCCCCAAAGATCTTGTCAGACTGGAGAAGGGAGAAGTGAAGCAAGAGGAAATTAGGACAACTTGTCAACTTTTCCAGGACCTGACTGTCGCAGGGCGGCTCCACTTTAAAGAGGTCGGGGACTTGTAAGGGCTTCAACCCTGAACTTTTGGGTTTTTAACTTTTTTTTAGCAGTTTTTGTTAGCGATAAAGAAGCCATCTCTCTGGGGCGCCTGGGTGGCTCAGTGGGTTAAAGCCTCTGCCTTCAGCTCAGGTCATGATCCCAGGGTCCTGGGATCAAGCCCCACATCGGGCTCTCTGCTCAGCAGGGAGCCTGCTTCCTCCTCTCTCTCCCTGCCTGCCTCTCTGACTAGTTGCAATCTCTGTCTATCAAATAAATAAATAAAATCTTAAAAAAAAAAAAAAAGAAGCCAGCTCCCTAGAGGGTTTCTCCTCTCCATTCACCAACTCCTAGTTTCATTCATTTTGGCATGTTGTCCTCAAACAACCAAATAGTCACTTACCCAAATACCTGGCACCATGGGATGTGGTTGAAAACACAAATTAGACAGACATTCCTCAAGTTCAATTCCTCACATCATTCCCATCGCACTTAGAACAAAATCCAAACTTAAACCATCATCCTGCGCACCTTCTCCCCGGACCATCCCAGCTTCATCTCGCACTGCTCTCTCTGACTTTCAGTCATCTTAAAGACCTGCAAACACACCAAAATCTTGACCACTTCAGGCTTCACAATGTACGCTTCTGTGGAGGGCTGCAGGATGAGTGGGAGTTAGTAGGTCTTAGGTCAGTTATCTCCTGGAGAGACCGTGACAAACAGAATGTGACTGAAGTGACTAATGACTTGAGCACGGTGTTTAGAAACTGGGAATGCAAGAAATGGTGCATTACATTAATTCTCGTCAATCGGATTGAATCTGCCTCCTGGTGAGCACAGATTTAGTCTCAGTCCAGGCTTGGGCAAAGGTCTAGGGGGCTTTCCTGCAGCAGAACATTCAAGGGGTGCTCCTCAGCTGTCATGTTCATTGTCCCTGGCCTGGGTGGGGGGGGGGGGGTCCTGGGAAGTAGCTCCACTGCCTCCAAACCACCCTTCCCCTTAGGAAGCATTGTAGGGTCGGTAACCCTGGTGTCTGGGGTGCATTGGTTGGCCATCCCCTTCTCCCCTCTCACCACCTCCACAGCGCATCCCAAGGGGACAGGCCAGGGTTCCCAGATGTTTGAGAACCCCTAAGTCACCCCCCAAATCTTGGAGAACTCTTCCCTCCCTTCTACCCTCTCCACTTCAGCCTTATTCCTCCAAACACTGGCATGCTCCCTCTCCCAATACCCTAGGGTGACCCCACTGAGGAACTCAGACTTCCCTCTGACTACTTTCATTTCTGCCTTGCCATTAAAATGGCTCTGAGACAATGGTATCCGAAGATAGACTGTCTCCTTGGAATGGGAGAAAGAAATCAGGAGAGTGAAAGACAAAGTAGAAGCTCAAGACATTATTCTGCTCTACACCAAATAGGAAGCTTCACAAAGACAATACAATCAAGTACTCTATTGAAAACAGCCAAGTCCCAAAGGGTACGGTGTGATCAGGGATGTTTGGGTCATTTTTTCCTCCATCTCACCAAGCGTGTCTTAAGCTGCCTCTCACAACCCGTGTGCCCGTCCTAGAAAATCTCATTCTCTTGTACACTAGAGAGACATTCCTGAATACACATTTATGCCATTAAAGTCTTGTCAATGATTCTCCTTCCACAGTGGCTTGGTCCCACCCTTGGTCTAGAACCACCGCTATCCTCAGTGGTAAAAAGAGAGGCAAAAATCCCTGTCCTGGGGCATCTGGGTGGCTCAGTCAGTAAAGTGTCCCACTCGATTTCGGCTCAGGTCATGATCTCAGGGTTGTGAGATGAAGCTCTTTCTCTCCCTCCCCTTCTCCCTGTCATTCCCCCACCTCCCTCTCTTTAAAAAAAAAAAAAAAAAAAAAAAAAAAAAAATCCCTGTTCTTACAGAGCTTACAGCATTGGGTGTAGGACAATAAAAGTGTGTGTGTGTGTGTGTGTGTGTGTGTGTAAAAATCTCAGCCAGTTACAGGGGTTATTTACAGAATTAAATAAAATGGAGTGATATACCACTTTACACCCATTAGGATGATTATTATTAAAAAAAACAGAGGGGCACCTGGGTGGCTCAGTGAGTTAAGCCTCTGCCTTCAGCTCAGGTCATGATCCCAAAGTCCTGGGATCGAGCCCCACATCAGGCTCTCTGCTCAGCAGAGAACATGCTTCCCTCCCCCCCACCACCTGCCTCTCTGCCTACTTTCGATCTCTCTCTGTCAAAAAAATAAAATCTTTAAAAAAAAAAAAAGAAAATAGCAAGGGATTGGTGTGGATATGGAGAAATTGGAACACTTCTATTACTGGGAATATAAAATGGCGCAGTCACTGTGAAAACCAGTATGGCAGTTCTTAAAAAAAATTAAGCATTGAATTATCATATGATCCAGCAATTCCGCTCCTGGGTATACATCCAAAAGAACTGAAACCAGGGACTCGAATGGATATTTGTACCCCAGTATTCATAATAGCACTTCTCAAAATGGCAAAAAGGTGGAAACTACCCAAAGGTCCATTCACCTGTATGCATGTGTGTGTGTGCATATAATATGTTATACATAATATAAATTACATATATGTGAATATTATTCAGCCTTAAAAAGCAATAGAATTCTGACACTACAACATGGCTGAAACTTGGAGACCTGATGCTAAAATAAGCTAGATACAAAAGGACAAATATTGTGTGATTCCACTTCCGCGAGGTACCTAGAAGAGGCAAATTCAAACAGCCAGAAACTAAATAGTGGTTGGCAGGGGCTGGAGGTGCAGAGGGAGATGAGAGCTGTTGTTCAATGGGTAGATACAGTCTCAGTTTGGAAAGATGATGAAGTTCTGGAGATGTGTGGTGGTGACAGTTACACAACAATGTTTTAATTACACAGTTGAAATTATTAAGATCGTGAATCTTATGTTACGTATATTTTGCCACCATAAAAATGCATAAACACTTTTCTAAAAAGCAGAGTGACATAATCGTGCCTGCGCATGTAATTTCTAGATCAATGGTCAGAGAAGGTGTTTCTCTGAATGACAAGAAGAAGCCAGCCATGTGAAAATGGCAGGCGAGGGGGAAGCAGTCAAGACAAAGGGTACAGACAGGGCAAAGCCCTGAGGCAGAAACACGTTTGAAGTGTTCTGGAAACCTGAGGAAGGCTCATGTGGTAGGAGCATATGGAGCAAAGGAGGGAGAGTGGCTGGAATGGAAGGGTGAACCCAATAACCACAGACAACTGTCTCAAGAAATTTTTCTATAAAGGGAAACAGAAATGGGGCAAATGTCAAAAGGACGTGTGGGGAGATTTTTAGTTTAGTTTTGTTTTCAAGAGGGAATGATCCAGCAGAGAGAGAGAGACAAGGCTAACAGAGAGGCAAAGTTGTAGGACAATATCCGAGAGTAAAGAGAAGGAATCAGAACCACACTAGTGGAGTTTCTGGTGAGTGGTGATCCCAGCCTAAGTCCCCGTTCCTGTATTTCTCAATACTGGGACTGCGCATACTTTCCTGTCCTTGTGTTAAACAATTCTGGTGGGTCCAGGAAGACCTGCTCCTGGAAGAGAAGACTGTGACCCAACTAAAATGACTTTTTCATTAAGACCTTAAACCTTCACCTCACTGAAGACTTCACCTCATGCCTACCATCCCAAAACTGTTACCCAGCCCTCCTCCTGTCAGGAGACACCTTAAAAATCGCCCAGGCCTAGCCCTGAAACTCAATAAACATCCTTGTCCCCACGTCCCTGTTTGGAGAGACTGCCAAGATTCCTGCAAGTGCTGTTCTCCCCTAGTGCAGTGAGTCTAACAAACTAAGTGTACCTTGATGAACAAATTTTACTGATGGTCTTCTGGGGGGTTAATACTGGCTTTTGATGGGGGCTGGGAAGTTCATCCATTGGAATAGGAAGTCGGGTACAGATGCAAGTGTTTGGAGGGTTAGGTGGTGGAGAGGTGATGGAGCCATCTTTCTAAAACACAGAAATGGGGAGCCTGGGTGGCTCAGTGGGTTAAGCCTCTGCCTTCAGCTCTGACAGAAGCAGAGCTCAGAGCGGCAGGAGCGGTGGCTTTAAATGGAATGTAATTAACAGGGAGAAGCTGTGCAGGGTAAAGAGATGGATTCTCCCCTGTATCCTTTAGAAGGAATGCAGCCCAGGTGACACGTTGATTTTAGACCAGTGAGACCCACTTCAGACTTCTGACCTACAGAACTGTGAGATGACACATTCGTACTGTTTCAGGCCACTGAGTTTGTGGGAATTTGGGACTACAGCAGTAGGGAACTAATACATGGTAGTGGTGGTATCATTTCTGTGTTTTATTTTTATTTTTATTTTTTTAAAAGATTTTATTTATTTATTTGACAGACGGAGATCACAAGTAGGCAGAGAAGCAGGCAGAGAGAGGGGAGGAAGCAGGCTCCCCGCTGAGCAGAGAGCCCGATACAGGGCTCAATCCCAGGACCCTGGCTCCATCCCAGGACCCTGGGATCATGACCTGAGCTCTGCTTCTGTCATTACAACTCCTTCTCTGACCCAGACGTTCCTGGGTCCCTCTTTCACTCAGAAAGGCCCTCATAAGTCCTCTCACATTAGGCCTGCCTAGAACATCCTGGACAAAAACCCAAGTCAAGATCCTTAATCACATCTTCGCAGTCCCTTTTGTCATGTTAAGGTAACATATTCATAGTTTCTAGAGATTGAAACACAGAATTCTTTGGGGGCCACTATTCTGCCTACTACATACTATTATAAATCTATGATGTTGTAATTTATAAGAAATATATATGCTTTGTCTTCACCCATAGTTCCTAGCTCACAGCTCCCCAAACCCTTGGAATTTCCCAAAGGATGGCAGCGATGGGATCATCTTTTGTTATAACATACGGTTTTTTTGTCCTCAGTTTCTGAGTGGAAAGGTAAAAGTGGTGTCTTGTTATTCATAACAAGTCCTCCCAACCACACAAGAGTTTATGTTAATAAGGTTACTTTTGGAAAGCCCCCCAGGCAACCTAAGGATGGAAGCTGGGTTGCCAGGGAAACCAGCCTGGTGATTAAAGGTTTGGAACTTTCAGTTCCACCCTCCAACCTCCAGGGAGGGTCCAGGGAGGGAAGAAGGGCTAGAGATTGAGTTTTTGGTTTTGTTTTTGTTTTTAAGATTTTATTTTTTTATGTGAGAGAGAGAGCGCTCAAGCACATGCACGCAAGTTGGGGGTGGGGGGGAGAGACAGAAAGAGACATACACTCCCCACGAAGCACGAAGCCCAATGCAGGGCTTGACCCTGGGAATCTGGGATCACGACCCAAGCCTAAGGCAGAAACTTAACTGATTTAGGTGTCAGTTAAGGAGATTGAGTTCAGTTACCAGTGGTCAATGGTTTAACCAGTCATACCTACTTAACAGGGCTCCATAAAACAAACCCTGAAGGGGCACCTGGGTGGCTCAGTAGGTTAAGCCTCTGCCTTCGGCTCAGGTCATGATCTTAGGGTTCTGGGATCAAGCCCCACATCAGGCTCAGCAGGGAGCCTGCTTCCCCGACCCCCACCTCTCTCTGCCTGCCTCTCTGCCTACTTGTGATCTCTCTCTCTCTCTCTCTGTCAAATAAATAAATAAAATCTTAAAAAAAAAAAAAAACCTGAAATCTGGGGTTTGGAGAGATCCCAGGTTGGGAACCCAGAATCCACCCCATGCCAGAAGGATGATGCCCCCCCACCCCCCACTGCACTGGGAGAGAAGCTCCTTCGCTCAGATCCCTTCCAGACAAACCCTGTTAGATCTCTTTATCTGGCTGTTAATTTGCACCCTTTAATATCCTTTGCATACACTGGTAACCTAATAAGTAAACTGGTTTCCTTCGCTCTGTGAGCTCCCTGGCAAATGAACCAAACCCAAGGAAGGGTGCGTTGGGTCTATAGCTGCTTTGATTATAACTGATGCTGGAAGGGTGTGGGGAGACAGTCGTTTCCTACATTTTTGGTGGAAATCCAAATTGGTTCAACCTCTAGGGAAGGCAGTTGGACAGTTCTGGCCAAAATGAGGGCCAAAATTTTTAATCCAACAACTGTACTTCTGGAAATTTATTCTACAGATATTCTCCCACATGTAAAAATGACGTACATCCATGCACCACTGTCTTGTAATAGCGAAAAGACTAGAAACAACCTAAATATCCATCAGTAGAAAAATGTTTCAATAAATTACGGGCATACCACGGAGATATTGCAGGTTCAGTTCCAGACCACTGCAATAAAGCAAAGAGTACAATAAAGTGAGTCAGATGCGGTTTTTTGTTTCCGAGTACGTAGCAAAGTTGTTTAAACTACATTGTAGCCTAATAAGTATACAACAGCATTATGTCCCAAAAAACCCTACAACGTTTATATCTTTTTAAGATTACTTATTTATTTGACAGAGAGAGATCACAAGTAGGCAGAGAGGCAAGCTGAGAGAGGGAGGAAGCAGGCTCCCTGCTGAACAGAGAGCCCGATGCAGGGCTAGATCCCAGGACTCTGAGATCATGACCTGAGCCGAAGACAGAGGCTTTAACCCACTGAGCTACCAAGGCGCCCCCAATGTCTATATCTTAATTTAAAAATATTTTATTGCTAAAAAAATGCTAACCATCGTCTGAGCTTTCAGTGAGTTGTAATCACTGACTACAGATCATGTAACAAATATGACAATGAAAAAGTTCGAAATAGTATGAGAATTACCAAAATGTGACCTAGAGACATGAGGTGAACAAATGTTGGAAAAATGGTGCCCATATACTCACTTGACAGACACCACAAACTTTCAATTGGTCAAAAAAAAAAAAAAATAGTATCTGTGAAGCACAAGAGAGGGAAGGGTAGTAAAATGAGGTTATGTCTGAACAGTGAATCCATACAATGAAGTATGACGCTCTGGGAAGAACAAATGGGAAAGCTCCCTGTGTACTGAATCAGTTATCTCTTAGATAAGTTATTTTTAATCAGCCTGTTATTTGGAATAATTGTAGACTTAGAGAAAAATTGTGAAAATAGTAGAGACTTCCTCTAGACCCCTCAGCCAGTTCAGTCTCCCTTGGCGTTACCCGCTTATGTTACATGTGTCAAACTGTCCCGATCCAAAATGGAACTGGAGGGTATGAACTGAGGAATCTCATGCGTGCACCCTCCAAGGGATGGAACTTAAGAACTGAAAGACTGGGGCACCTGGGTGGCTCAGCTGGTTAAGCGTCTGCCTTCAGCTCAGAGGGTGATCCTGGAGTCCTGGGATCGAGCCTCAACTTGGGTTCTCCCTCTCCTCCCAGCTCATGTTCTCTCTTGCTATCTCTGTTGCTATCTCTGTCTCTCTCTCTCTCTCAAATAAATAATATCTTAAAAAAAAAAAACAAACTGAAGACTGTTTGCCCATAAATGCCCAATTTACAGAAGACAGACTTCTTTCTGACCAATGAACATCTGCCAAGAAGATCTCCCCTTTCCCAAACCAGTGAACTTACTGCTTGGAGTCTGGCTGGACTTCCCCCATCTTTGCACTCCTCACCCATAAATCAGTCACCCCAAACCCTCAGAGGACCTGCCTGTAGCTTGCTATAACACGCATTTCCCAAAATGCAATTCCTCCGCTATTTCCAACTAAACCCAGTTTCTGGCAGCTTGAACTTTCCTCAGTTTACCTCTTTATTAAGGTCGACGCATGATAAATTGCCAAAACTAAAAACCAAATATGGGGACACTTCTGCTAAATAAACTCTAGACATCATTCAGATTTCACTGGACTTTTCCATTAACATCCTCTTTTTCCTCCAGGATCCAATCCAGGATCTCCAGCCTATGGCAGCGTTTCAGGCTTTCCTTATTTTTCATGACTGGGTGAATTCCTTGAATATCCTCCTACATTAAATGAAATTTGGGGAAAAGGAAGATTCCCCACCTCCACACACACCATTTACTTACTTATATTGATCTTTATTTTATGTTTTGGGTAACAATGCAATACCACATTATTTATTTTACTGCTCAAATTCTTCCAGCTTTGGAAGTGCCTTCAGGTTGGTTCCTGCATCCTTCCCACGGACCCTGATCCTGTCATTTCTTTGAGTGTTTCCTTATTTTTGATTGTTGCTTGGAAGCCTGCAATTACCCCCTCTCTCTCAGCACCTGCTCCTTCTTTTGTGGCTTCTGGTATTTCCTCCCCTTAGGCCTGGAGCAACCCCCACCCCCCCATGATTTTGCTCAGCCTGGGCTACACTAGCCCTCCGTGGAGGGCTGAAGTCAGAAACACCACACCTCCTCTGTCTGTCCTTGAGACAATTAAGAGGCCCTGCCTGAAAGCCCAGGGGCTCCTGCTCCCAAACCTCTTTCCACCTGTGGTGCACTGAGTCCTTGGGGCATGGAGGTGGGGGCCCCCGTCTCTCATGTGACCACTGTCACCATGGCACTCTGGTGCAACCTCTCCAGGGACCAGGACCCAGGGAGCCAGGTCTGCAGGGGAGTAGCTGGCAAGCCTTTCTCTAGAGTTCTCAGGGAGGGCCTGGTGAGATGAAGTCACAGCTTTGTTGAGCTCCAGTGACCCACGCCTTGGGAGCTCGAGCTTCTCAGCTTTCCTGTCCGAAGTTCATCTCCTCATCCAAAGGTACCAAGTGCGAGTTTTCCTTCTGAGATGAGTGACAGAGAAAACTTTCCCTCCGAGAATACTGAGGGAAAAAAACGCAGGGACATGGGCTTCTGTTGGTATCCATGCATTCCACCAAGCACCAAGTGGCAGGTGAAGATGGAGTGCAAGTGTGAATGGAGGTGTGAGTGGGCACGGAAGCGTGAGTGTGACCTCACCCTTGAGCTGTAGGTGCATCTTTCGCTCCTTGCTCACAGATTCTAAATAGGGCTGCTCCCCGAGACCACTGCCGACCCCCTCGTCCTGCCATCCCCTCACACTTAGACCCTCGCTCTACCCTATTAAGACCACGCTTATCCTGCTCCAATCCTAGCACAGATCGGTTTGTTTTAGAACACACATCACGTTCTATCACTAATCTGTTTCAAAGCCTTGAATGGTTCTTCATTTCTATTATGATAAAGACCCTCAACTCCTCACCTTACAGGGTACCGCTCCCCCCTCACTGTCCAAACTGCAGTCACCTTGGCTGTCTTTGATGCTGGCTCATTACCCTGGGTCCTCCTCCCTCCACTGCAATCCCCATCCGTTCACCCCCCCGTTCTCCTTCATCCTTCAGACATAAGGGATCTGTTAAGTGAATGTAACTCTTTGGGGTCATTTCCCTCAACTGCCAAATACAAAGGGGGAAAAACACTACAAACTTGTCAGGGGCTGGAACACTTGGCTATGGGGAGATGATGGTCGTGGGGGAGAGGCCGCCACAGTGGTGACCCCCAACCTTCAGAGTGGGGTCTCCGGGTGCCGAGGCAGGTCACACCCTCTCTCTAGCTCGTAGTGCAAGAGCAGAGGTTCCCAAATGTCTGAGACTTCATGAGAGAGCAGCTGTAGAGACAAGACCTTTGTGAGGTGGGGCCATCACCAGGCTGTGGTCTCATAGCACGGTCTCAGGAGCACAGTGGTCTCAGGAGCACAGTGGTCTCAGGAGCACAGACCCAAGGGAGCCCTGGTCAGTAAGACCACCATGGAAGAGAAGGAGCCACAAGGAGACCCCCCTCCCACTCCCCCTCAGCCTTGACTGAACATAAGAGAAGAGGGCAGAATTTTCTGAAGCAGTCAAGATCATCTTTCTGGCTTTTTTCCTCCGGGGCAACACTCCTGTGAGTCTTTTCCAGAGCCACAGACATTTGTATCTAGTCAGACCTCCCTTACATTCCTAAAGAGGGTGAGAAGCGAGAACGGTGGCAAGGGATGGACGGAGAGGGAAGGTTTCCACTGCCCCCAGTGCCAACTCTGGGAAGCTCCAAGTTCAGTATCTGGCTGTTCCACAGGACTTTGACGGATTCTGCCCAACTGTGTTTTGAGAGGATGTTCTGGCCAACAGTCCTCAACGCAACTCCTTTCAACTTTGCAGCAAAACGCCCACACAACACTGAACAAAAAGGAAAGGCAAAAACCACTGCAAACATACGCCAGAGCTCAGAGAAACTGCTGATAATAATTGTAGCCAGATAGAGCCAGGTCTAGCAAACCTTAGGGACACCAAGGCAGTTTTAGGAATTTTAGTCTTCTCACCCTTGGGATGCTCTCCCAATGCTCGAATTTAGCAAGGTGTAGGGAGCCCACGGATTTTGCTTAAGATTGGACAGCAAAATGCGGGGGAAATGGATGACGTGGCAAATCAGGAAAACCTTACAGTATTAATAAATCCAAACAAACACTGCGAAAAAATAAATTTCAATAACAGTATAAGGTAGGCATTTTACATGTTATATCTTTTTTTAAAATATTTTATTTATTTATTTGACACAGAGAAATCACAAGTAGGCAGAGAGCCAGGCATGGGGGTAGGGGAAGCAGGCTCCCCACTAAGCAGAGAGGCCGATGCGGGGCTCGATGCCACGACCCCGAGACCATGACCTGAGCTGAAGGCGGAGGCTTAACCCACTGAGCCACCCAGGTGACGCTACATAGTATATCTTGAAGAGGACCCAAGTACAGAGGAATCACTGTGTACTAGCAGCTGCAGTGTTCTAATGCTGGCCGGGGCCACGTTTGCTCATGTGTGAGAAGCAGCAGACCAGAATGATGAAAAGCAGATTCTGAGGCCAGACTAGAGACCAAAGGATTATGAGATCAAGGAGATCTTCCCACCGGGGCAGATTATGGCAGGCAAGAAGGGGTCTGGACTTGACGCAAGTGAAAAACCTCCAGATTCTGCGGCCACCTTACAGAGGTCATACAACAACACAGTGTCGGGTCACACCTAGAGCTGAAAAAGACCAAGGCAGACAGACATAGTATTTTTTATATGCACACAACAAGAATGGAGAAAAAATACTTTTCAAAGCATTGGAGAAAAAATAATTTAAAAATAACTTAAACATATTTTTATTATAAAAGAAACCTTATTATGCTTTCTATAGCAAAATGGTAAGACCATTTACCATTTGTATGGATACCATTTGTATGGCTCCCAATAGTATCTTGGGAGGTCAGCACTGGGATAGGTGTGTGATGCAGGGCACAAACCTTTAACCCTTCTGAGCCCTAGCTATCTCTTGATGGGAATAATAGCATGTCCTCCATAATGAAAGGTTAACTGAGATAATGACTGTTTTGCACTGAGTCGCTGGTATATGATGCTGATATTACAGGTGATTGATATAGGTGGATAAGAAAAGGTAGTTCCCTTCTGGTTTTTCCTTTGGGGTGCATACTTTGAATTCATTGAAATCCTTGGTTTATAATAATGTCTATCAGTAGTTGCAGAGAACGTAAAAAATGTACTTCTGGGGATGCCCATGTGGCTCAGTCGGGTAAGCATCCGCATTTAGCTCGGGTCATGATCCTGGGGTCCTGGGATCAAGTCCCACACTGGGCTGCTTGCTCAGTGGGGAGCCTGCTTCTCCCTCTCCCACTCCCCCTGCTTGTGTTCCCTGTCTTGCTGTGTCTCTCTGTCAAATAAAGAAATAAAATATTTTTTCAAAAATGTACTTCTGGGTTGAGAATGGATACTTCAAGACCATCTGGATTCAACAATTCAGAATATTTCAAAGATTGAAAGAAAACAACATATCCCTGCACTTGCACGCCCACCCACACTTATACAGACCCACACTTGTATATCCACACACTATACTTGTACACACATCCCTACACTTGTACACACACCCCACCCTTGTACACCCATATCTGAACACGCATACCTATGCACAGCCTTACCCTTGTACATGCACTACACACATAGGTGTAAGCACTTCACAACTGGTCAGTGACTCCTATCAACCAGCTATCATCCTCAGAAGGGATGTTCCCAATCTCATCCTGGCTATGTAGGGGTGGGAACTTCAGGATTTTGAAGATTATGTCAGCTCTTATGGCAGTGGGCTCTAACCTACGAGGAAGGGTGTATAGTGACTCTCCTTAGAGGGGCACAGTAGACAAATTGGAAGGAAAATAGGGCCGACTGCTCAGACAGTGGGGCAGCTAAGGACTTTCTGAAGGACAAGGTAAGTAAGAGATGTATATTTTGCATTTTCTTTTAGTATAAATTGTGTATTCGTTTTTTAAAATAACTAGCTCTACTCTTTTTTCTAATTAACTCATCTCTGCACTTATTTATTTACTCCTATCTTAAGGATTTGTTGTTTTGGGGGATGTCTGGGTGGCTCAGTCAGTTAAGTGTCTGCCTTCAGCTCAGGTCATGATCATGGAGTCCTGGGATTGAGCTCCACATTGGGCTCCTTACCCGAGGAGTCTGATGCTCCCTTTCCCTCTGCTCCTCCCCCCAGGCTCATGCTCAATCTCTGTGTCTCCCTCTCAGATAAATAAATAAAAATCTTTTTTTAAAGGCTTTTGTTTCTCTAAAATTCTAAGTGGAGTAGCCAGTAAATTAAATTCTCTTTGTGCCAGCTAACAAAAGCATTTAAAGCCACGAGTTTATAGCTGAAAACACAGCTTTGTCCATATACCTGAGCATTGATATGTTATTTTCTTATTTATTCTTTTTCTAAAGATTCTGGTATTCTAATCTCAATTTTGCTATGACTCTAGGGCTGTTTAAAATAATTCCCTCCCCCCCTTTTGTGATGTTCAAGTGGCTGGGTTTTCTTTTGCTTTGACATATTTATTGGTTACAATAGCTACAGCATATAGTCTGTACAATTTCTGCTTTGGGGGATTTTTTAAGGTTTCTTATATGCAATCAATTTTTAGGAATATTTATAGCTGATCTGCATTTCACAGGCTAAGACCTAGATTTGGCAAAACAAAATGTAATTTTATTTTTCTGTGACAAAACTTGTCATCTTTTGTGAGTATCTATTACTCCCAATGGCCATTAAAACAATAAAACCCATCAGTCACCCACAAATATTAGTTACTTCCAGGCAAACTCAGCTATTTCTGTTTTTTTTCAGGAATTTACCAGTCATTTAGGGTTTCTCCCTTCCCACCTTCCCACAGCAGGATGCATCTAAGACGTGAGTGGGGGTGGGGGGATGGGGAGAGGGTACTTTGTAGCATTAAGGGAAGGTCTTCTGAATGCTGGTCCTTTCCTGCCCACTATGGCATCCCTAGAGATCATCTTCTCCCCCCCCAGGCCTGCCACCTGCCAGGGCATACCTATGCATACATTAGTTTCATAGCCTGTCTCCCTCACTTCCTGGCTTGGGACCCCAAGTCCACTTGTACTCTCCCACCCTCTCCCGCCCACTTTCGTGAAAACTTCCCATCCTCAGGTCCTCCAGTCCTGATACAGTCTTGACACCTCTCGGGGCCGCCTGTCCGTCCACCCCAGAGAATCTGCACTTTGGGACCTCACATCCCTAACTGGGGTTACGGAGAGGGCAAAGGGCAGGGCCCCTTCTCCAGAGAGCACGCAGAGTCTGATCCTCAGGCTTCCCCAGTTTTTCCAGTGTGTGGCTGCACGACGCCAATCCCCCGGGTCTCGGCTGCGCTTTGGCGCCACCTAGTGGCGGCTGCACAGCTCGGGCGTAAACCCTGCCTGGGGTCCTGGTGCTGTTGCCGCGGATCTCCGCATTGCCGCGACTCCCAAGAGAGCCCCCCTTTCCAGAATCCGCCCGGATAGATGGCGCCCGCTTTGTTGGGTGATCTGGGGATACTGGGGAGCGACAATAGCGAAGACAACACCTTTTGCGGCCCGATTTCCAAAAATAAGGTGGCCTGTGTTTTCACGGCCCAGCCTTCCCTCCACCCCCAACTCCTACCCTAGCAACAAAAACGAACGACTTCAACTCTCACCTCAGCCCTTGGAGAATAGAAAACAGTCACCACGGGCGGCAGCAGAATTCGCAGGGTGTCGTTTTTTACTCATTAGCCCTCTACGTATTATGAGAACTTGAAAGGCGGTGATAACCCCACTCTGTAAATGTCTGATTCCCCCTTCCCTGACAAATGGGGGATCGGGATGCTGAGTGCTGGGGTCAGTCAGAGGGGGCGGGAACTAAGGCGGCAGCAGAGGAGGGAGACCCAGTCCCAAACCAGTCCACCCAGCCAGGACACCAAAGCAGAGGAAGGAGGTGGGAGAGGGGAATAGATTCCCTATTTTCCGAAAGTATAGTCCGTGCATTCCCAGAACCCCTTTCCTAAACCGAAAGAAGCAATGACTAGGTCCTAAAAGCAAAAATCCTCTTCAGATTTCCTTCCGTTAGGAAAACAGGTACTGATGTGGGTCACTTGTAAAAGTGAAATGGGGTAAAGCCACACTCCCAGATTGGAGGGAAAGGGGACACCGGTACCTCAGGGCGGTGGGAAGAACCTTCAAGAGCCAGGATATTCAAAGCCAGCCAGCCAACAGGAGACACCGCTGGAGGGGTTTCCTGAGTCACAGCGGTAGCGAGCGTTCTCGCCCAGAATTGCCTGTGAGAATATGCGCACATTTAATTCTTTCTGCTTAAATTCATTTTGTCTGACATTAAATTTACTAGCCTTTTTTAGAGCCACAATTTTAAACAATAAGTTTTGTTGTGGGAAAATATGGCAATTTGGGGAAAATAAACTTCATATATTGGCTCTATCTATCCATCTATCTACAACGAGATTGCTGTTATTTTGTGTGTGTATGTGTGTGTGAAATAGATAGATTCCTGTTGTTTTCAGCCACCCAGTTTGTGGTAACAAATTACCACAAACTGGATGGTTTAAAACAACAAATTCAGTCTCTCACAGTTATGGTGAGTGAAAGTCTAAAATCAAGGTGTCAGGAGGACTACATTCTTGTCGAAGGCTCTAGAAGAGATTCACTTCTTGCCTCTTCCAGCTTCTGGCGGCTTTAGACATTCCTTGACTTGTGACTACTTTTATCTCTGTCTTCCTATGGCGGTGGCCTTCTCTGCAGTTTGTGTCTTCTCTTCTGCCTCCTACAAGGACACTGGGGCGTTGGATTTGGGGCCCATGGGGATAATCAAGGATGATCTCCTCTCAAGATCATTAATTTAATTATTTCTACAGCTACAAAAATCTCTTCTCCAAATAAGGTCATATTACAAGTTTGGGTATTAGGATGTAGACACACACCCATCACATTCTTGCGCATTCTCTTCAGGTGTTGGTTATGCGCATAAATAAAACTTTTAGAACTAGACTTAATCCACAGACTCTATACAGTTTATATTCAATTTTTCCATAGCAAGTTTCTCAGGCTTTAAATATTGATCCAAAACACAATTACTAATGGCTGCATCATAGACCATCTTAAATGTGCTGTATTTTATTTAACTGTTCAGCTAATATTGAGCACTCATGATTTTTGGTATTATAGATAAATGCTATAGTGAACAGACTCACAAAAATCTACTTTCTAAAAGTGTGGAATGGACAGTTTGTTGTTTTTTGCCACTCTGAATCTATTGCCCCTTGTTCTGATAAACTACCTCAGTTTTTGCTGTGGAACTAAACCTTCCCTATTGGCCATCTGAAACCATCAGTGAAAATGCACGGAACTTTTCTAGATTTAAAAAAAAAAGACATGAAACCTGACCTAGGTTAATTTGATGCTCTCTCCATGGCAACTAAATCTTAAGCAAATGGCAAGACCTAAAACAGCTGTAGCTGAATCATCCTATACCTGATTCATTCGTTTCTGTTACCTGGTTCAGCAAGCAACCCCAGAGCCACCTGGGGTTTCTGCCCTTTTTGGACCTGTTTTTCAGCTTGATCTTTCAGGGCTATAAATCAAATCAAAAATATATTTGTTTGTTTGTTTGTTTTGTTTTTTTAGATATATTTCTTTACTTGACAGAGAGATCACAAGTAGGCAGGCAGAGAGAGAGAAGGAAGCAGGCTCCCTGCTGAGCAGAGAGCCCAATGCGGAACTCCATCCCAGCACCCTATCATCATGACCTGAGACGAAGGCAGAAGCTTAACCCACTGAGCCACCCAGGCACCCCATTTTTTTCTGTTGTATCTTGTCTGAATTGATTTCTGGTTTTTGCAGACACTTGGTTCATTTTTTTTCTTTTTTGCTTTCTAATAAAATATTTAGTGATTATAAATTTTCCTCAGAGCACAATTCCATTGGTGTATAAAGTAGTGTTCTCACTATTATTATTTCATGAATGGACTTATATGTCTTCTTTGAACTGCGTTATTTGGGAATGTGGTTTAGGAATTTAAAGTGATTTTTTTTTAAAGAAAATCATTTTATTACATTGTGTTAAGAGAATTTTGGAGATTTATGAGATCATTATGTACATGATGATTTTTGTAAATGTTCTTTAGGTCATTAAAAAATAGGTATTGTCTATTTGTGGATACAAATGCCCCCCTTTCTCTCTCTTTTCACACACACACACACACACACGCATATACACAAATGGTATAGCTAAAAACTGAACTCAGTGAAGTTGCAGGATACAAAATTAACACATAAAAATCAGTTGTATTTCTATATACTACTAGCAAAAAGAAATGAGAATTTCCAGAAAGAAAATTAAGAAAATAATTCCATTTAAAATAGCACCAAAAGAAAATGCTCAGGAGTAAAGTCAACTAAGGAAACACAAGACTTTTTTTTTTTAAGATTTTATTTATTTGACAAAGAGTGATATCACAAGTAGGCAGAGAGGAAGGCAGAGAGAGAGAGAGGAGGAAGCAGGCTCCCCTCTGAGCAGAAAGCCTGATGTGGGGCTCGATCCCAGGACCCTGGGATCATGACCCAAGTCGAAGGCAGAGGCTTTAACCCACTGAGCCACCCAGGTGCCCCAGGAAACACAAGACTTATGTACCGAAAGCTACAAAACATCGCTGAAAGAAATTCAAGGAGACCTAAGTAAATGGAAAAATATCCCATGTTCATAGATTGGAAATATACAGATTCAATGCAATCCCTATCAAAATCCCAATGGTATTTTTTTTTTTTTTTTTTGACAGAGAGAAATCACACTAGGCAGAGAGAGAGAGGAGGAGGAAGCGGGCTCCCTGTGGAGCAGAGAGCCCGATGTGGGGCTCGATCCCAGGACCCTGGGATCATGACCTGAGCTGAAGGCAGAGGCCTTAACCCACTGAGCCACCCAGGTGCCCCTCCCAATGGTATTTATTTGGTCTTTTTTCTTTCCCAAAAAGTTAAAGCTCATCCTAAAATTTCTATGAAATTTCAAAGGACTCTGAATAGCCCAAACAATCTTGAAAAAAAAAAGAACAAATTTGAAGAACTCACAATTCCCAATTTCAAAAACTTACTACGAAGCTATAGTCACAAAAACAGTATGGTACTGGCATTAGGATAGACATACAGATCAACAGAATAAAATAAAAAATGCAGAAATAAATCCTCACATCTCTGGTCAATTAATTTTTGACAGGTCAATGAG
Organism: Meles meles; assembly: GCF_922984935.1. Lineage (NCBI taxonomy): Eukaryota > Metazoa > Chordata > Mammalia > Carnivora > Mustelidae > Meles > Meles meles. Next base: position 51,407,428 of record NC_060080.1, on the reverse strand, counting down.
GAAAAGGTTGATCTGCTCAAGAAAGTATTTTAAGAAAACAGGATATCCACAGGTAAAAAAAAGTTGGACCTTTACTTCATACCATATACAAACTAATTCAGGATGGATCAAAAATTTAAATTTAAGAGCAAAAAGTATAAAATTCAGTTGTGCAATGATCATCACAATCATTTTAGAACACTTCTATCACCCCCAAATAGTTTGCTCATGACTATTTGCAGCTAATTCTTGCTTCCATTCTTGGTCTTGAATAAACATTGACTTGCGTTCTGTCTCTATTGTTTTGATCTTTCTAAAAATTTTACACAAATAGAATCATACAAGATGTAGTTATTTGTGTCTGGCTGCTCTCATGAGGTTCACCTATGTTGTAGCATGTATCAACACTTTGTTCCTTTTCTTTGCTGAGTAGTAGTCCATTGTGTGACTCTGCCACATTTAGTTTATCCATTCACCAGTTGCTGGACACTGAAATTGCTTCTAGCTTGGGCTATTGTGAATAATGCTGCTACGATTGTTTCCAAACATGTCATTGTACAGACACAGGTTTCCATTTCTCTTGGGTAGATACCTAGGAGTGGAATTGCTGAGTCGACCTCCTAGATTTTACTATCAACAACTACTATAGTTGCTTGCATACATGTCTATCCAACTAGTCAGCCCTCTATCCTTCCATTAATCCATCTAAATTTTTGGATGCATTTGGGGGGGGTACCAAATTACTTTATTTGAAGGAATGGTACAAATGAAAGAAGTTAAGTAGATGTTTTGGCACAACTTATAGAAAAGGTAAAGGTAACCCCAACATGCATGCACAGCCTCAGGGACCAGGTGGCTCTGGGAAGACAGCCTAAGGCTTAGCTCTCACTATCACTGTTTCCCAAGGTGTGCTTGTCAAAGAGATACTCTGCCATGCCAGATTCGGGGGCCCCCATCTTGCGCAGGTTGGTTATGTGGTCACCCAATTCTTTGATGGATTTCACCTGCTCATTCAGGTAATGAGTCTCAATGAAGTCACACAAATGGAGGTCACTTTTATCAGTGGCCAGTTTGTGCAGTTCCAGTAGTGACTGATTCACACTCTTTTCCAAGTGCAATGCACACTCCATTGCATTCAGCCCGTTCTCCCAATCATCACGGTCTGGTTTCTTGATATCCTGAAGGAAGAGTCAGCCACCTCGTTGGTTCTGCAGCTTCATCAGTTTCTCAGCATGTTCCCTCTCCTCATGAGATTGGTGGAGAAAATATTTGGTGAAGTTCTTCAAAGCCACATCATCGCAGTCAAAGTAGTAAGACATGGGCAGGTAGACGAAGGAGGCGTAGAGCTCCAGGTTGATCTGGTGGTTGATGGCGGCCTCCGAGTCCTGGTGGTAGTTCTGGCGCACCTGCGAGGGGGTCGCCGACGTCATGGCGGCGGCTGAGGAGAGGCTGCGCGGCGCTGGAGCAGCGACAGGGGGCCTTGGAGCGGTCAGAGGGCGCTGTGAGGAGATGGCAGAGGGTTGGCTCTGAGCGGCCGGCCGAGGCCAGGGGACGAGCGCCGGGTTCCGTCCAAGCACTGTTGAAGCCCGCGGCGACTCTCAGCAGAGATATGGATGCATTTTTTTAAAAAGATTTATTTATTTGAGAGAAAGAGAGAGAGAGCATGAACAGGGGGAAGGGCAAAGGGAGAGGGAGAGAACCTCAAGCAGACTCCCCTGCTGAGCATGTAGCCTGTCTCAGGACTCAATCCCATGACCCTGATATCATGACCTGACCCAGCAGCTCAACTGACTGAGCCAACCAGGTGTCCTTTTTTGGATACACTGGATCAGACATAAGAACATATCTACCTAAATTCAGGTAATTGTTTAAAAGAAACTATGGGTTAATAAGTGGATCGTTATTTTTTTAGAATCGTTTTAGGTTTACAGAAAAACTATGGGCTGTGAAGTTCACATCCAGCTTCCCCTATTTTCAATATTTTGCATTAATGTGGAACATTTGCTCACAACTAGTGAGCAACTAGTGCACACAACCAGTGAGCAAATTATTACTATTTCCTAAAGTCAACCTTTATTCAGATTTTAGTTTTCACTTATTCTTTTTCTGTTCCAGGATCCCATATTACATTTAGTTACTACATCTCCTTAGTGTCCTTTTGACAATGACAAGTTACTCAGGCTTTCCATGTTTTTGATAACCTTGCCATTTTTGAGGAGTATTGTCCAAGTATTTGGTAGAATGTCCTCAATTTGGGTTTGTCTAATGTCTTTCTCCTGATTATATGGGATTATGGGTTTTGAAGAAGACCACAGAGTAAAGCAACATTCCTATCACATCATATCCAAGGTACATGGTATCAACATGATTCATGATTCATGTTGACCTTGATCTCCAGGCTGAGGTAATTTTTGTCAGGTTTGTCCACTATAATGTTACTTTTTACCCCTTTACATACCATACAATTTGGAAAGAATTCAGTATGCCTGGCCCACACATAAGAAGTGGGGAGTTATGCTCCGTCATCTTGAGGTAAAGCATAAGATGGAGCGTAACTATTCCCTTGAGGTATCTACATAAGTTGTTTGGAGTTCTTCTGTATGGGAGATTTGTCTATTCTCCTCCATGTATACTTTTATATATTTAACCATTTATTTATGGCATATGGACTCATGGATAATTATTTTACACTTTGGGTTATAATCCAATACTACTTGGTATTATTGCTCAATTTGCCCTGCTTTGGCCACTGGGAGCACTTTCAGTTGTGTCTTGTGTCTCTTTGACACATTCCTCTCATTTTAGGTGTTTTTATTTTTTAAGCATTTTTTTGTTTGTTTGTTTTTTTTTCCTTTCAGGCACTACAAGTTGCTCCACGCTATTTCCTACCCCAGTTTTAGAATCAGCCATTTTCCAGGGAGCCCTGGTTCTTTTTCTAGGAGAATGGAATGAGAAATGAAGATGTGGGCACTGGGTATGCTCATCTCTACTGAATATCCAAGAAGCAGACGCTTCTTGACTGTCTCAGAGGACAGAGCTTGGAAATATATGCAGATAGTATCTGTAATTTTTTGTCTATTTATCTCTCTGGATCTATATTAAGCTAAATGAGTACATGTTGATGTCGGCAATGTGAATCTATCATCCCATGGTTTATTCTAGCCTCCTCCCGGCTCTTGTTTATCTGTAAATTCCCACTCCAACAGCAAATTTCACGTATGAAGACTGAGTTGATTACTTCTTCAGCAGTTTCCGGCAAATAAGCTCCCTTTTTTTTTTTTTTTGAAAGACTTTATTTATTTATTTGACAGAGAGAGAGAGAACAAGCAAAGGAATGGGAGGGAGGAGCAAAGTGAGAGGGAGAAGGGACAGACTGTCTTTTTCACATTGGATATTCTTTCCTGCTTTGTCAAAGATTAATTGACCATGTAGTTGGGTGTAGTCTTACCTGTTTTTTGCTTTTGAAAGAGGGGGCTGGTTAAATACACTGTGGTACTTCATTATACTTCGGTGTATAATATAAAGCTGTAAAAGTGAATGAAAATTTCTCTATATACTGATGTGAAAATTGAATGAAAAGGCAAAGCGAAGAACTGGAAAGAAGTGTATACTGTTACATTTTGCACAATAAAAAGGGGGAAATAATATATATATGTATACATATATATACACACACACTTAGATTTTCTTACACTCACATATTAAACACTAGAAAAATCCCAAATAAATTATAAAACTAGTTAACTATAGAGGACAGAGAGGGGGGTTGGTGTGGAAGTGAATATACACAGAGCATACCTTTTTGTATTATTTTGACTTTTCAAAGCCATGTCAGTGTATTCTTTATTCAAAAGTAAATAGATTCTTAAATGATACATAAATGTACTAAGAAAAAAAAGATTATATTAGAATTTTAATCATTGTAGACTTGCTTGGCATTTTAACATTCATAACATTAAACAAACTAATGTTTAGGACTCTATTTAACTTTTGCTATTTAATTTTATTTAGCTTTGAGTCTTTCAAGAAAAAGTCCCCTTTGGGAATTCTTCACATCTTGCAAGGATAACTTACAAGAAGAACATCAACTTTGCCACCCCAAAAGTTCATGAGGTGGAAAACTATAAAATTATGTAAAGAACATCCATGCTGAAACAACTTTGACCCAGATATAACTAAGAATATAGACTATGAATAAAAGGAGAAAGTTTCAGAGAAAAATGAGACACCCTAAACCCTTTCTGTTCTTACGAATCAAGTTACAAAACAACAGACTTCGTAAAAATACTTCAAGAGCATAATCTCTTCTACTTTTGAGACAAAAAAATTGAAACATAAAGCTTGACAAAATTATTGCCATGGACTGCCAACTATTTTGAGTGGTAGAAGATGGAGGATTTTTGACATTTGATGAAGACACAAACTGCCTTCTATAAAATATGTTACTAAAAACAGTTTTTACAGTTAAAGTCTGCTGTGTAGATGAAGGTTAATAATATTATTAAATATGCTACTTCTGTATTCTGTACCTCAGATACTTGAATATGCAGAAGCAAGCAGAAGTCTTTTTAAAAAAAATAAGATATCATCATAGATTGTTGGCAATAAACAGAGTAGGCCTTCTACAAAGCAGGAAAGAATATCCAATTGGAGAAAGATAGCCTCTTCAATAAACGGTCTTAGGAAAATTGGACAGCAACATGCAAAAGAAACCAGACCACTTTCTTACAGCATACACAAAAATAAGTTCAAAATGGGTGAAAGACCTACATGTGAGACCTGAAACTATAAAAATCCTAGAAGAGAACACAGGCAGTAAACTCTTCAACACCAGCCATAGCAACTTTTTTCTAGATGTTTCCTGAGGCAAGGGAAACAAAAGCAAAAATAAACTATTGGGATTACATCAAAACGAAAAGCTTCTGCACAGCAAAGGAAACAGTCAACAAAACTAAAAGACAACCTACGGAACGGGAGAAGATATTTGCAAACGGCATATCTGATAAAGGGTTAATATCCAAAATACATAATGAACTTATAAAACTCAATACCCAAAACCAAATAATCCATTTTTAAAATGGGCAGAAGACATGCACAGACATTCCTCCAAAGAGGATATGCATATGGCCAACATACACATGAACAGATGCTCAACATCACTCATGATCAGGGAAATGCACATCAAAATCACAATGAGTTTTTACCTCACACCTATCAGAATGTCTAAAGTCAACAACACAGGAAACAAAAGGTATTGGCAATGATGTGGAGGAAAAGGTACTCTTGTGTACTGCTGGTTAGGAATGCAAACGGGCACAGTTACTGTGGAAAAAGGTATGGACAGTCCCCAAAAAGCTAAAGATAGAACTACCCTATGATCCAGCAATTGCATTAAATAGGGTATTTACCCAAAGAACACAAAAGCACTAATTCAAAGGGATATACACACCTTTATGTCTATAGCAACATTATTAAAATAGCCAAGATATGAAACCAGCCCAAGTGTCCATTGATTGGTGAATGGATAAAGAAGATGCAGTATATATACACAATGGAATGAAATCTCACCATTTGCAATACATTGGGTGAAGCTAGAGAGTATAATTCTAAGTGAAATAAGTCAGAGAAAGAAAAATACCATATGACTTCACTCACATGTGAAATTTAAGAAACAAAACAAGCAAAGGGAAAAGAGAAAGAGAGACAAATCAAGAAACAGATTCAAATTATAGAGAACAAATGGATGGTCACCAGAGGGGTGGTGGGTCAGGAATGGGTTACATAGGCAATGGGGATCAAGGAGGACGCTTGTCATTATGAGCAGTGGGTGATGTATGAAAGTATTGAATCACTATATTGTATACTTGAGACTAATATAACACAGTATGTTAACTAACTGGAATTAAAATAAAAACTTGAAAAGCTGGGGCGCCTGGGTGGCTCAGTGGGTTAAAGCCTCTGCCTTCGGCTCAGGTCATGATCCCGGGGTTCCGGGATCGAGCCCCGCATCGGGCTCTCCGCTCAGTGGGGAGCCTGCTTCCTCCTCTCTCTCTGCCTGCCTCTCTGCCTACTTGTCATCTCTGTCAAATAAATAAATAAAATCTTAAAAAAAAAAAAATAGGGGCGCCTGGGTGGCTCAGTGGGTTAAAGCCTCTGCCTTTGGCCTCAGGTCATGATCTCAGAGTCCTGGGATCGAGCCCTGCATCGGGCTCTCTGCTCAGTGGGGAGCCTGCTTCCCCTTCTCTCTCTGCCTGCCTCTCTGCCTACTTGTGATCTCTCTGTCAAATAAATAAATCTTTAAAAAAAAAAAAAGTGTTTAAAAAAAAAAACTTGAAAAGCCAAAGACAAAAAACACAACAGCTAGGACTACATCAAACAAAGAAGCTTCTACACAGCAAAGGAAACTACCAACAAAATGTAAAGGCAACCTAGTGAGTGGGAGAAAATAGTTGCCCTTCATATATTTGATAAGGGGTTAATATCCAAAATATATGAAGAACTCATACAATTCAATAGCAAAACAAAAAACAAAACAATCTAATTAAAAAAAGGGCAGGAGAGCTGAATAGGCATTTTTCTAAAGAAGACATACAGATGGCCCACAGATATAAGGAAAGATGCTCTGTATCATTAATCATCAGGGAAATGCAAATCAAAACCACAATGAGCTATCTCCTCACACCTGTTAGAATGGCTATCATCAAAAGACAAGAAACAGCAGGTGTTAATAACAAGAGTGAGGATGTGGAGAAAAGAGAACCCTGTGCATTGCTGGTAGGAATGCAAATTGGTGTAACCACTATGGAAAGGAATATGGGGGTTCCTCAAAAAATTAAAAATAGGACTACCATATGATCCAGTAATTCCACTTCTGGGTATTTATGCAAACAAAACAAAAATACCAACTTGAAAAGATATCTGCAGCACCATGTTCACTGCAGCATTATTTACAATAGCTAAGATATGGTAACAACCTAAATATCCATAGATAAACGAATGGATAAATATTATTCAGCCACAAAACAAAAGAATGAAATCTTTCCATTTGCAACATCATGAATGGACCTCAAGGACATTATGCTATGTGAAATAAAGTCAGACAGAGAATATAAACACAGTATAATCTCTCTTATACGTGAAATCTAAAACAAAAACAAAAACAAACCAGAAACAAAACAAACACATAGATACAGAGAACAGACTAGTGGTGAGATGGAGGTGGGGAGAAATGGGTGAATTCTTTTCTTCTCTCTCCCTCTTTCTCTCTCTCTTTTTTTTTTTTTTTTCAGTTTAAGTACCTTGAAAAAAAAATTTTATCCAAAAATTCCTAAGTCCAGGCCTGTGGGACACAGGCATGAGTGTTTTTGTCATTCCCCAGTGACTCCAATGTGCAGACAAATTTGGGGATCACTGTCCAGTTATAAAGGGATTCTATGGGTTGTGTTGTCCCTGAAATATTACTGCTTGACATAAGACTGGCAGGGGCGCCTGGGTAGCTCAGTCAGTTAAAAGCGACTGCCTTCAGCTCAGGTCATGGTCTCAGGGTCCTGGGATGGAGCCCCACAGCAGGCATCCTGCTCAGTGGGGAGGCTGTTCCTTCCTGTGCCTCTGCCTTTCCCCCTGCTCGTGCTCTCCTTTTCTCTCTCAAATAAATAAAATCTTTTAAAAAAAGAAAAGAAAAGAAAAAGACTGGCAGTGTATGTGTGTGTTGGGGGGAGGGGGGAGTTGGCAGATAATCATCTTTGTTAGAAAAGGAAGATTTTCCAAACTTTCTCCTAGTCCAGGTAAACCATGCTGTCCTTGGGGGCTATTTCCAAACAGGTCCTTTTAGAACAGCAAGGTTTAGGAAAGGCTAGATCTGAAAATATCTGGAAGCCTTAAGTTACTGCTACTTGTTGGAGAGTCTATGTTATGTGAATGGAGGTCTCAGTGTTTGGATTCCGCACAGAAGGTACGTGAGGATCCACACTCAAAGAAGGTAGCAGGCACAAAGCTGTTTATGAAGGATAGTACGCCGTCAAGAAGGGAGTGCGGGCAGGCCCAGAGAAGGCAACTGCACAGGGATTCAGGGCGTCTTTTTCTTTTTATGTTTGCATAGGTTATTGGTCACAGCTAGGGCAGTCTCTGACTGAAGTTGTTTCAAATCATCTAAAGGGATGCCTTCAATCGGTTGGGAGGGGTAGCGTTTGGAGCTACGAGGTTCCTGCTGGAACTGTCATGGCCGTCTTCCCCTACAGCAGTGGGGTTGTAACCGTGATGTAAATATAGGACAATGAAGCTGTAGGTTACCCAAGGGCAGAGGTGGAAGAGGAGAGGGCTTGCTCTGCCCCCATGGCTCTTGGCCTGTTGTCTTAGAAGGCACAAAGTCATGTTGTGGTGTCCCCAGCCTTCTAATGTGCAATGTTGTGCCCCTAGGCTTCTAATGTGTAACCTCTTTATCACCATCCTTGCTTCCAACTCACTTCTAATTAACTGCCTACTCTAACGATAACATTTAAAATAGGCATCCCATTCTTTTTTTCTTAAGGAGCATTCTAATTTAATTTTGAGTAAACTAGGTTTAGAGAGATCAGAAGTTCCCCATTATGGCCATTGTTGTTCTTAATTACTTTTGGTTAAGTCAATCTATTTAGTTATAAATGTGCAGGCAGAGGGACCATAGTTTTGTTTTTGTTTTTAAAGATTTTATTTATTTGACAGACAGAGATCACAAGTAGGCAGAGAGGCAGGCATAGAGAGAGAGGAGGAAGCACAGAGCCCGATGTGGGACTCGATCCCAGGACCCTGGGACCATGACCTGAGCTGAAAGCAGAGGCTTTAAACCCCTGAGCCACCCAGGCGCCCCAGAGACCATAGTTTTTAAACATAAAACCAGCCAGAGTCCCAGTAAGGGCATGCCAGAGGTGGTGGGGGAGGGGGCAGTGGGGGTGGCAGAACCCTCAGAGCATTTTGATGACTGTGATCCCATTTTGTAGAGGTTTTTCTCTAGGGCAAAGAGAAAAAATCCTGAACAGCACAGCTGCATCAGAAACAGCCCGATTCCAGGGGCACCTGGGTGGCTCAGTGGGTTAAGCCTCTGCCTTCAGCTCGGGTCATGGTCTCAGGGTCCTGGGATCGAGCCCCACATCGGGCTCTCTGCTCAGCGGGGAGCCTGCTTCTCCATCTTTCTCTGCCTACTTGTGATCTTTGTCAAATAAATAAAATCTTTAAAAAAAGAAAGAAAGAAACAGACCGATTCCAGAAGGAATCAGACTAAAGGCCAACCCAGTTCCAGTAGGAACAGTCTGGTTCCAAACAGGAGTCTGATAGAAGGCTAGTGCTACTCCAACAGGCACAGCTCCAACAGGAACAGGAACAGTCCCCAAAAGAAGTCTGACAAAAAGCCAAATGAGCACTCTCAGAGAACAAAAAAACAAACAGCGAGGCCTTTCAAAACATCCTAATAAAGCCTGGAGAGTGCCACACAAAGTACAGAGCTCAAAATCCAGGAGAAAACTTACCTCAAACTCCAGGGTCAGCCAGAAAGCAGTAGGCGCCCAGCTGACTCTGTGGCCGTGCTGGCATGTCTGTTCACCAGCCTTGGAGTTGGTGGGGGTCTTCTTAGCATTCCACTTCTAATCACCAAGTAACATTAACCTTAAAAAACAAAACTCAGTTATTTTGCCAGCAAAAATGGGTTAATTTGGGAATAGCAGAGAATCACCATCCAGAGAATGCGCTCTTCTACAGAACATCAGGTAAGTCACCCCCACAGAAGAGAGGAATGCTCTTTTCTAGAGGAAAAGGGGAAGTTGGGAACTTATACACAGAAAGCCCACTAGAGCAGACTGGGAGTTCAAAGCAGAGCGGCCATAACAGTTCCAGCAACAACCTTGTAGGGCCAATGGCTTTTCATTGGCTGAGTTCTTGCCGTCTCCCATTGGCTGGGCTGTTACCAGGGCAGGAGAAAAGTCTTTCTTCCTCCTGCTAGAATAATAAAGCAGTATCCCAGTGCAAGGTCTTTTCTCCCCTTGTGTCTGTAAGTGATAAGTAATAGGGCATAAGAGCTCACCCTGAGGGCCTCCCAACTCCGTTCTACAGGAGATTTCTTTTTTCTTAAAGATTTTATTTACTTATTTGACAGAGAGAAAGCAGAAGTAGGCAGAGCAGCAGGTAGAGGGAGAGGAAGAAGCATGCTCTCTGCAGAGCGGGGAGCCCGATGCAGACTTGATCCCAGGACCCTGGGACCATGACCTGAGCTGAAGGCAGCCACTTAACCGACTGAGCCACCCAGGCGCCCCTCTTTTTTTTTTTTTTTTTTTTTTTTAAGCAGATTTCCTTTTTTAAATTTTCACAGGGCATACTCTAATCTCTGCCATTGTTGTAGGAAGAACTCTTAAAAAAGGTTAGGTATAGGTACTGGAGAACCAGCCAACACACCCAGAAGAGAAAAACATGGTTTTAGAGTCATTGTATAATAGCAAAAGTAGTTGCAATAAATATTACAATTTTCTGGCTTCCGATTCAAATTCAGTTTTACAGACTTTCCCCTTACCTTCCTTCGATTTATACCTGGTCTCTTTAACACTGAAAAGTGGGGCTTCTAACAACATTAACATAAGTACTTTTTTTTTTCGCTCCTACTTTTCATCAAATAATTTCAAAATAATACTGTGCATATTGACAATAAATCTACTAAATGATGTTTAAGATTTCTTTGCAGTTTCATTTGTCGTTAGAGTATGTTCCCGGTGCAATCTGAACTGCACATATTACAAAAAGTTTGCAATAAGGGCACCCATGCTAACCAGTAAGAAACTTTCCCTACAAGCTGTTTTGTTGTTGATATGATAGCCGACACAGCGCCAGCAAGCAAAACGCTTTTCTTTTTTTTTTTTCTGGAGCCTTGAAAGGCAACTTTGCTGTCTATCCTTGGAGACAGAACAGCCTTGTGAGGACTTGGACCGAGTTATCCGAGGTTACTTCCACCCTTACTAGACTCTGAAGGGTCTCCTCGTTAAGATTCTCATCTTCCCTCTCTTCTTGAAAAAAACCGGAAATGTGGGTTTTCTGAAGTACAGGTCTGAATCAGATTCAGCTGATTACGTAAACCTGAAGCGTAGCCGGGGCACAAGCGAGCAAGGACAGTTGGCTCAGAGGGTCCCAAACAGACCAGGGTTGGCCATTCACCGCTGACAAAATCCAAAGGCAGAGAGAGGAGTGGTGGTGAAACCAGAGAGGAATTGATTTCAGGGAGGCCAACACTGAAAAAACAGCCGGCTAATGTGTCAAGAGACTGTCTTCAAAGTGCCAAATATACTTCCAGGTTTGTATAAGGGAAGTGTAGGACAAAGGTCGGTGGGTACCGCAGATGGGCAGTGAAGGTCAAACCAACCATTGTCTTGAGGTCGGGGACTTTCCATTGCCCGAGTTCACAGATAAGCTAGAATGAAGTTAAGCAGAAAGTTGAAAGACAAAAGTAGTAGTCGCAGTCCTCTTTTAGAAGTTGAGAGTCGGTGCAATTGACGCTGGGAAAAGTGTAGCGTGAGTGGGTGCAGAAATCCGGGTAACACAGACCTGTAAAAGCAGGTGGACCCCGAAAGCTCAGAGGAAGGGGAACCGACTGGAGTCGCCCTGAGTCTAGAAAGGGAGAATAGGTTTTTACATCACTTGGAGGAGCCACTGCGGTGCTCCTAGAGGGTAGTTCCCGTAAAGCTGAGAGCGATGAGTTCCCAGAGCCCTAAAGGGACAGACGCCGCATTCGGGACTCTTGCTGGCCACTTACAGGGGTGCCCAGCACCGAGCCGGAGGGCCTGGCCTGGAGGAGGATCCTCGTGCAATTAAGGTGGGCTGTGAACTTGAGAGTCTGAGGCGCCCCTGCGGGGGAATGAACGTGCGGCAGTGCGGGAAGGGGTGCGGGTGGCGGTGGTAGAACCACCGCAGGCCCAGAACTGGGCTAGGATTCCGGGTGGAGGCCGCGCCCCCCGACGCGCTAGGTGCAGCCCCTTCGCGCAGAGACCGCGCAGGCGCCTACGCGTCCGCCCCCTGGAGGCCACGGAAAGTGGCGCCCAGCAGTCGCCACCGAAGCTTTCGGTCCCCGCCCCTCCGGTCGGGCCTCCGCCTACTCCAACCGCGGCCGCCCCGCCCCGTGCCTCTCTCGGGTCGCCGCACTAGCGGTCGCGGATCGCCGGCATGCAGGGTGGCAGCGGCAAGGACGGCGGCTTGGGCCTCGCGGTGTGCGTGCTGACTGGCGCCTCCCGTGGCTTCGGCCGGGCCTTGGCACCGCTCCTGGGCCGGCTGCTGTTGCCCGGCTCCGTGCTGGTCCTAAGCGCCCGCAACGACGAGGCGCTCCGGCAGCTGGAGGCGGAGCTGGACGCCGGGAGGCCCGGGCTGCGCGTGGTGCGGGTGCCCGCCGACCTGGGCGTCCAGGCCGATTTGCAGCGACTGCTTGGTGCCATGCGCGAGCTGCCCAGGCCCGAAGGGCTGCAGCGGGTGCTGCTTATCAACAACGCGGGTAAGGCCCCAGCCCGCGGCGGCGGAGGACTCCAGTGGGGCCCCGGGAATACTGCTTAGCGCCCCGTCTCTTCTCCCTCCTTCTCACTTAGCCCACCGCAAGGAACTTTTAGGAGTCAGAAGATTCCTTAAATTCCGAGTAGTTTCAGTAAGGTATGGACGGAGACTCAACTGCGGCTCATTCTTCCGCCACACCCCCTCCCCCACCCTTTTCCTATTCCTGGGCAAATTTTCCAAAATGCCTGTAGAACTTTCCCGATCGCCTTGCTCCGCGCCCTCTGGCGGAGGCCTGAGCCAGAGCATGAGGTCTTCCTGCAGAAGTAAATTACCCTCTTTTCCAAATGGTGCCCTGAGTTCTTCCCCCAGGCCCAGAGCAGGGCATGCGAACTTTAACTTCCCAACTAGGGATGAGTGAGCAAGCCCAGGTGTGTCTGTTTGCAGAGCTGGGAAGGGAAAGGCGTCTTCAGAAGCCCTAGAGAGACCCTTCTAGGTTTGGATGGGAAGGAAGTGTCTAGAATTTAGAGAGGGCTGGGGGAAGAGAAAACCCATCTGCAAAGAGTTATTCTTAAGGTCTGGTTTTTCAGGCACTCTTGGGGATGTGTCCAAAGGCCTCGTGGACCTGTCCGACCCAGCTGAAGTGAACAACTACTGGGCTCTCAACCTGACCTCCATGCTCTGCCTGACTTCCTGCTTCCTGAAGGCCTTTCCGGACAGCCCTGGCCTGAGCAGGACCGTGGTTAACATCTCATCCCTCTGTGCTCTGCAGCCCTTCAAGGGCTGGGGATTGTACTGTTCGGGGAAGGCTGCCCGTGACATGATGTTCCAGGTTCTAGCCGCAGAGGAACCTGGTGTGAGGGTGCTCAGCTATGCCCCAGGTAGGTGGGACGTTACTGCCATCACTGTCGCCCAGAACGGGCTGCTTCCTCTCTGGGGGTGGGGAAAGGGGTTTCCTAGTCTGTTCCCTCCAAGAAAGAACCCACAGAGTATATTGTCCCTGAATCATTAACCATCACACCTCTAGGGAAATACAGGCTCCAGAAGTTAGAGCTGACTGCTTTAGGGAGTGTGGTTTAGAGATAAAGAGACAGACTGGGGAGTTGCCCCGCCCTTGGGGGCCAGAAAGTCTGAGATGCCAGAGTGAAGAGACAATGAGACTTTGAACTTCAGCGCTGTATCCTCTTTCCTTATGTGAAACCCAGAAGGTGCTACCTGCCTACCAGGCAGTTTGGAGGACTGGTTGAGGTAATATATAAGAAAATGATCCCTAGCTGTGAAGTGCTATCTGATGTTAGAACTTATCATACCATATTCTCTTCATGTCTGTACTTCTTTCTCCTAATAGGAAAGCCTTGAAGGCAGGAACTTTGTACTGCGCACCTCTGTGTCCCCAGCACCTAGCAAAGCGCCTCACTGTGTCAGTCTTCAGTAAATGTTAGTTGAAGGAAGAGCAGGAAGGTGTCTTGTGACACGTGGTCTGGTTTCTCACCACCCTGCAATGATGCCACTGTGCCCCCATTCTGGAAAGAGGCTTTGATACTGGCTTGAGGCTGGTGGAAATAGAAGGTGGTCACAAAGCTGTTGTACAATGTAAATGAGTGATTTAGACGGAGATCCATTATCTATTCTCCTTGGAACCTGGGGACAAAGAGGTAGAAAGATGTGACCAAAGCCCAGTGTGGCAGAGCCATTTACTTCCCCATACTCTCTAGTACCCAATCCTTCCTTCCTCCCTAACACAGACACTGTTATTCTTGTAGTCATCATTGAACGCAGCACCCCTCTGAGCTTAGCCTTGGACTCACTCAGTCAAGTGGGCCAGTAGAAACCACAGCCAGGTGTGGAGCCAATTCCAGAATGTCATTTGGTTGGGTTGGGTCTTAGGGAGTCCTGAGATGATACAACATCTGCAAATCAATCAGTATAAATACCACATTAATAAAATGAAGTATAAAAATCATATCATCTCAATAGATGTAGAAAAAGTATTTGACAAAATTTAACGTCGATTTATGAAAAAAAAAAACTCAAAAAAGTGGGTATAAAGGGAATGTGTTCAACATAATAAAAACCACAGATGACAAGCCCACAGCTAATAGCATACCCAGTGATCAGAAGCTTAAAAAAAAAACAAAAAAAAAAAACCTTTCCCTCTAAGATCAGGAACAAGACAAGGGAACCACTCTCACCACTTTTATTTAACATAGTACTGGAAGTCCTAGCCAGAGCAATTAGGCAAGAAAATTAAATAAAAGACATCTAGATTGGAAGGGAAGGGGTAAAACTGTCTATTTGCAGATGACGTATTATATATAGGAAACTCAAAAGACTCCACCAAAAAAATTAGGACTAATAAATTTAGTAAAGTTGTAGCATACAAAATAATGTGCAAAAATCAGCTGCATTTCTATACACTAATAATGATCTATCAGAGAAATTAAGAAAACAGTCCCATTTACAATTGCATCAAAAAGAATAAAATAGGAATAACTTTAACCAAAGAGATGAAAAACTTGTACACTGACAACTATAAAACATTGATGAAAGAAATTCAGGGAGATACAAATAAATGGAAAGACATTCTATGTTCATGGATTGGAAGAATTAATATTACTGAACTGTCCATACTACCCAAATCAATCTGCAGATTCAGTGCAATCCCTTTCAAAACTCCAATGGCATTTTTCATAGAAATAGAACAAACAATCCTAAAATTTGTTTGAAACCACAAAAGACCCCAAATAACCAAAGCAATCTTGAGAAAGGAAAACAAACCTGGAAGCATCACACTCCCTGTTTTCAACCTATTATTACCAAGGAATAGTAATGAAAACACTGTGGTATTGGCATAAAAACATGCAACTTACCAGTGGAATCATGTAGGCCTGGTGTCTTAAAGAAGCTAACTTTGGGTAGAAATTTTGTAGTGACCTATTAGCTCCATGAACTTGGATGTACAAATCTTTTCCCAGATTTGGGAAGTTCTCAGCCATTATTTCTCTGGGATTCCAATAATGTATAAATTGTCTCTTCTGATGGGAACCCCCAAGTCATCTTTACTCTTTTGTTCTTTTTTCTTTTTGCTCTTCTGACTGGATAAATCTCTAATGAGCTGTCTTTTGATTCACTAATTTCTTTCTTCTGCTTGGTTGAGTCTGCTATTGACTTCTCTTGAATTCTTTAGTCATTTTATTCTTCCACTCTGGGATTTTGGTTTCTTGAGTTCTTTTTTTTATTTTTTTAAGTGGTTTCTATTTCTTCATTGAACTCATTTTGTTCATGCATTGTTTCATAATTTCATTTAGTTGTCTATCTACATTTTCTTTTTTTGTTTTTTGAAGATTTTATGTATTTATTTTAGAGAGAACACCTGAGCAGGAAGAGGGGGAAAGGGCAAAGGGGGAGAGAGAGGGAAAGGGAGAAAATCTCCAGCAGACTCCACACCAAACACAGAGCCCAACATGGGGCTCAGTCCCATGACCCTGAGAACACCACCTGAGCTGAAACCCAGAGTCAGATGCTTAACCAACTGAGCCAGCCATCTATCTTCGTTTTCTTGTAGTTCACTGAATTTCTCTAAGATTATTTTGAAGTCGTTTGTTCATAGATTTATTTCTTTAGGGTCAGTCATTGAAGTTTTATAGGTTTCCTTTGGTGGTGTCACATGTCCTTGATTTTTCATGATCCTTGTGGCCCCATGTTGGTATCTGTGCATTTGAGGAACTAGGCACCTCTCCCCGTCTTTACAGGCTGACTTCAGTAGGCAAGGCCCTTTACCAGTCCATCCACCCAGTGATTCTGGGTGAGCAATCTGGTGATGTCTATAGCAGGCTTGCTGCTGGAGTCTTTAGGCAGTCTGTTGCTGGGGTGGGTTGAATGCCTGGGTCTATGGTGGTCAGTCTGGCACTGGGCCTGGAGGGACCCTGGGTTTACAGGCACTGATTGCAAGCTTGGAGGCATCTAGGGCTACAGGAGCTGGCTGGAATGTTCATGCGAGCTTGTCAGGAGTCTGGTGCCATGGGAGCAACCCCAGGCCACAAGAGCCAGCTGATACTGGAATGGATTGGGGGCCTGGGTGTCTTGAGGCTTTCTGGGAGCCTGGAGCTGCCTGGGGCCATTGGAGCTGGCTGGAACCAGCAGGTACCAGAGTGAGCCTGGGGCCTAGGTTTGTGGGAACCTGTGTCAGAGGAGCTGCCTGAGAGTGTGGGAGCCACTTGGGGATGCTGAGGCCAAGGGTTAGCTGGGGGCCTGGGTTCATGGGAGCTCAGAGGGAGCCACCTTAGGTCCATGGGAGTTGGCCTGGTGTTAGGGTAGGATGGCTCTGGGATCCCCCGTGAAGTTGGGTGCTTACTTCACTCTCCTCCCAGAGGGAGGGTGTCTCTACGCTGGGATGCCCGGGCTTAGGGGCAGATGATAAGGGTAGTACAAGGCTGTATTTCCTACCTTCCGCAATGCATCCGTTCTTATTTCTGTGATTCACCCAGGTAGTGTAATCCCTTATCTGGAATCCTTGGCTTTTGTGAAGGTAATTTCATGGCAGCTACTAGTTCATAATCGCTATTTCTGCAGAAAAGTGCTAGAAATTCCTATGCCACCCCTTGTCCGACCCCAGTGATATTTTAGCAAGATGCGTTTACCAGAGGGCTACAGAAGGAGCTAAAGCAAAGAGAGAACCAGGGCCATATAAAGCGCCCTGTAGAAGCAGAAGTGTACATCCTACTTGGTGACTGTTCAGCTGTGGGAACAGAGTGGAGAGGGAGGGAGTGGGGATGGAAGTTTTGAGCTTCCATTAATGGAAACAGAAAAGTCAGGAGGAGGAGGTGCTGGTTGGACAGGAGGTGATAAGCTTGATTGTAGACACAGTGGTCTGGAGATGCCATGGGGATTTGGGTCTGGAGCTCAATAGTGACAGAATGACCCTGACCACACTTGTCAGCCAGGCTGAGGTCTTGCCGGTGACCAGACCTGACTCCACACGCACAGCAGGGGCCCCTACCTTGGCCATGTCCCCTCAACTTCTGCTTTTCATGCCCCAGGTCCCCTGGACACAGACATGCAGCAGTTGGCCCGGGAGACCTCAATGGACCCAGACTTACGCAACAGGCTGCAGGACCTGAAGACAAAAGGGGAGCTTGTGGACTGTAAGATGTCAGCCCAGAAACTGCTAAGCTTGCTGCAAAAGGACACATTCAAGTCTGGAGCCCATGTTGACTTCTACGATAAATAAGCCAATGTCCTTGGCTTCCTGGGACTTTCTTTCCCCTTCTCTCAGGCATACCAGGAGCTCTTTGTGACACCCCCACCCCACAACCTGCCACAGAGGCACTGCCAACACTGCCTTCCCCACTAATACCTACTGTCCTGCCCTCAGATCCAGCCAGCAGTGAGGGCCTCGGGTTACCGGAATCCCAGTTCTCAGGAGTCTGTTGGCTGCCGTGAGTTAGGGGGAGCTTGGGAGAGAGAAGTTATGATGGTTGGTATTCTGTCTCCCCAGAAATTGAATTTTAGGGATGGGAAAAGCAGAACAAGATGCTGCAACCCTGAAGAGAAGAGGTTGGGGATCTCATGGCCAGTGTCTGGCTGGGCTGGTGTCAAATGGGAGGGCCCATGTAGAGTCACAGCCCACGGGGGAGGGAGGACGGTGCAAGTTTATTGCACAAGAATGCCCCATACTCACAGTAGCAGGACCTTGTGTCGAACTTCGTGTCCTCATTCTGATGCCTCCTCCCTCAGAAACGTACTCTCTGTCCCCCAGGTGGGAGGAAGGGGCCCCTGAGAGTTTATGTACAAGTAAAAAGCAGATACAAATAAAATGTGGATTATCCTTTATTCACCCCTGCCTTCTCCTCTGATACAGGGCCCATGACTGACTCCCAGCTTGCTGGGTCCAGGGATGTTCCTTAAATGCAATTAACCCAAACTTGGGAAGTTACCCTTATTTCCAAGGAATTTGTCTTGGGGTTGTCTACCTCTTCTCACAGAGTCCTACCCAGTGGCAAGCTCAGGTTCACAGTTGGCCAAGATAGACCTGCCCAGATCCCTATGCTGACCCCAATCTTTATTACCCTTTCTTCAACCTTGACCTATTCAAAGAGTATTTAGGCTACAGGGCCGGTCCACTCTCAGCCTCCCAGGCCTTGTTGGATTCCCAACTCTACCCTTTGCCCACATGGCAGTGTTCTGAATAGATCTCCTTAAGGGGGCTTTCTGTCATGGGTTCTCCTGCTAAAGTCCATGTGGCACATGGTCCTGGTCCTCAGTGGGGTGGGCTTAGGACCAACCTGCCTTTGAGGGAGGCAGGCAATATTCCAAGAGAGGGAAGCCCTAAGAAACCAGGTGTGTAAACAAACCCATCCTTCCTCCCGTCAGCAGACTCAGCAGAGCTGGGAGCTCCACAGTGGTGGGGGTCTACAGGCAGTCCACCAGCCCCTTGCCCCGGGCCTTATTTAGGAGGAGGGAATATGGTATGGTTCCTGCTAGCCAACTTCCACGAGTCAGCCCTGCCGCTGAGCAGGTAGGACGGAACCCTTTGTTCCTTTTCTTGGCCTGCAGAGGGCGCACTGAGGCCGTTCCTCCAGGAGAACCCTTGGCTGCTCAGCTGCAGACGCAGGCTCTGGGCGGGAGCTGCCAAGGTCCTGATAGGTTCCCTAGGAGGGAGCCAGCAATTCATGCTCTTTTGTTGCCCAGCAGAGCATTTGCCCTCACTGGAGTCAAAAGCCCTGCACGCCTATCCCTGCCCTGCCATTTGCCAGCTCGTCACCCAGCGTAAATTGTGTAAATTGCTTTTCTGCAGTATTTCGCTTTCCTTAACTAAGACCCTCCCTCAGAGGGTCATTGGGAGCCGTAAGCAACCTCATGTTTGCAAATATTTAGCACAGTGCTGGCATTGCGGTAGGTGCCCAAGCTTCGGATAGTATTGCTTTTTAATATCAAGATCCAGCTCAACCTGGAGCCCCACACGCAGCCCGGAGGCCCTCCCCCTTGCTGACCTACAGCAAGAACTCTCACTCAGCTCTCCCTGCCTGGGGCGTCAGGGGGGCTGGAGTTCACGCTGGACAGCTTGTTCTGGACTCGCCAGACCCATGGGGAAATGCGTGCACTTCGAAGTCAGAAACCCTTAGTCTCACTTCCCTCTGTAATGTCTTTGCCCAGGGCCCTCTTCCCTCTGAGCTCCGTTTTCTCAGAGCAAAGGAGCTCTGAGACTCCGTCCCGCAGGTGGGGCTGGGCCAGCCGGGGCTGCCCGCTCTGTCCGGTGAGTGTTGGGTGGGCCCCTGCTCCATCGGGAGTATGAGACCCATCGGAGCCTGGTGGGTCAGGATTGTTTCCTTCTCCCCGCCAGGCTGGTTGGAGTACCACACGTGCCCACCAGGGGGCGAGGCCTTCCCACGCTTGACACTTGTCCTCCCCGAGCCCTGAGATTTAAAAACCTTGGAAACAACTCCCTTCTTTCTTTCTCCCTGTACTCTAGGATTGAGAACTCTCAGGCGGTTCCCCAGGGAGCTAGGACAGACCCAAGCACTGGGATCAGGGGTCGCTCTTCCTAGCAGGCCCAAGGCCTCCTTAGTGGCCCCAGGGCTCCAGCGCAAGGATTTCCCAGCCCTTGTTCCTCAGGCCCCACCACTGCAGCCCGGAGATTTCCTGGGCAGCCTCTGGGGGCTGACCATCTGTGTTCCCAGGAGTTGGTCACCACACACGTGAGCACACGCAGGCCCATACGCAATACATGCCTGCACATCCCCAGCGTCCAGCGGCAGGGTCGAGCAGGGCCTCGGATTAGCCAGAAGACAAACAAGCTTTCTCTTTGTCTTGGACGCAAACGAGCCGGGCAGTTTTGGGGTTTTGTGTTTAATACCCTGAGCTGGAGGCCAGCAGCTGGCCTGTGAGGAGCAGGGGAGGGGATTCCGGGCCCACCCCCAGGGACATCCAGCACCTCTGTCCATGAACATGACCAGCTGGGACTAGACTGTTCAGGAGGGTCCTCCACGCCCCACCCGCAATTCTTGTCCTTCATCCCCTGAATACAAGGCAGGCTGGAGCCTGTGTCCACTGTTAGCCAGACCTGGAGGTGCCCAGGGTCTCCTACCTCCTCACTCAGAACAGCAACTGGGTACATGCTCCATCCCAGCATCTCCCCATGTCTCTCATCGGGGGTTGGGCTCCGGGATACTTCCTCAGGCCTCCTTCACCCATGCTCTTTCCCCAAGGAATATGGCCTTTTAGGCCGACATGTGTTTGCATAATTCATGCTCACGGACTCGGGTACACACTCTTGCTTACGAGGGTGCCCAGCTGTGTTCCCTCACCATCCAGGTCCTGTGTGGTGACAGAGAGGGGAGTGGAGAGCACTTCCAGTCCCCGGAGCGGAGATCCCAGAGCAGTGATCCCTGATTCCGGTGCTTCCGGTGTTTCCCAAAGGAGCCACTAGGCAGCAGGCCGGAAAGGGTGCTGAATGTGCCCTCTGAGCTCCTGGGGCTGGCTGGGGCTAGGGTTACATGGTGGCTGAGAAACCATTCTTGCTCCCCCAGACAGGTCCTGAGCTCTTTTGCCTGCAAGGTTGGGAGGCAGGGTAGAGGGAGGGCGGATGTTCCCTCAGACTTTTAAAGAAGCCCACCTCCTTATTCTCACCCTGGAATGGTTGCTCCCTCCCAGCCAGACTCCCTTTCCTCACCCTTTCTCTCCCATTTCATCCATCATGCACTCCCCCTTGGCCCTAATGGCCCTAACTGGGAACTGAGAGAGCCCTGGATTTCTATTTTCTGGGAAGGTTTGGGGGAAAGGAGGCAGGAGGAAGGGAGGGAGAAGGAAGTTCTTTTTTTTCTCTGGGGGACCCACATCTCAGACCCACCAGCTGACCCCAATGGCTCAGCATGTTTCCAACCCGAAAGCTATCCGGTGGTCTCTTAGTCCTTGGGCACGTGTTCCCTATCCCCAACCCAAGGGCAAGGGAAGAGAAGGAAGGGCCTGCCCCCCATTCCCCAGAACTGGTGTCTCCTCTTAGAGCTGCAGGAATCTCTCTGGCCCACACTCTGGTTCAGGTCTTCGTCCCACTCTTGCAGAGGCCTTTTCTGCCCCCTTCCTGTTCTTCTAAAGCCCAGCTTGATCCCAGGAACAGGCCCAAAAGGCTGTGTGTATTCCGCAGACCTTACACAGACCTAACCCAGTGAGGACCCGTACAGTGGGGAAAGAATGAATGAATGAATGAGTGAGTGAATAAATGAGTGAAGAGAGTGAGCAAGTAAGCCAGCCAGTGAATGCTGGAGCGGCTCACTGCCAGGTGTTTAGTGAAGCCTTTGAAATGGCTCAGGTGTGATGACCTTGCCTGTGGGTCAGGTCTGCAGACAAACCCCCACCATCCCAGGCAGCCCTGTGTGGGGGTTCAAACCCACCTTGGATTCCTCCTTGGAATCCCTAAAGGAAAGCCCAAACGTGTGTATTATGGAAGTGGGTGGGTCTGTCCTGTGTCAGAATCACCTGGGCAATTAAAAAAAAAAAAAATGACTTTCCCATTGCTCCTTCTTCACCCCACATTTCAATTCACTGGATCTGGGTGTGTCCCCACGAGCACTAGAACATTGAAAAGTGAGCTGTGAGAAATGATTAATTCATTAATTTAGAAAGCGAGCTGTGAACCTTGCAAACCCAGGTGGTATTCGCAGAGATCAAAGCAGGCAGCTGCTCAGGGAAAGGAAGTTTAGCGAACAGAGTCTCAGGGTTAGGCGTTGGGGCTAGTCTGAGATCAGAATTAAGGATCAGTATGCGGCCAGGGTCAGGGTCACTGTGAGTCCAGATTTGGGGTCAGGACAGGGCCAGGGCTAGGTTCAGTCTGTGTTGGGGGCTGGGAATAAAGAGAGGGAAATAATTTTGGAAT
This sequence comes from Meles meles, assembly GCF_922984935.1. Taxonomy (NCBI): domain Eukaryota; kingdom Metazoa; phylum Chordata; class Mammalia; order Carnivora; family Mustelidae; genus Meles; species Meles meles. Next base: position 51,385,092 of record NC_060080.1, on the reverse strand, counting down.
ATTTGGGGAGGCAAAAGAGGCCTGAGCTCCTGGCTTTGAAAATATTGATTTGCATATAAATGATGAGTGTCAGGGTGAGCTAGCTCATTAGGAAAAGACAGACCGGGCCTGAAGACCAAGGTTGGGGGGCTGCTCTCTCCAGCCCATGAGAGCCCCAGATTGCCCACCCTGTCCTGCTGGGCAGGAGCCCTGTGCACAGGGCAGGGACATTATCTGGAACAAAATGGGCTTTCTTTAAGGGTCCCTCCTTGTGGCCAGCCTGGGTGGCACATGAAAAGGAGCTGGGGCAAACCGAAGAAGTTGAGCAGTGGGGAGTCTCCTCTCCTCTCTCGAGAACAGACACAGCAGGGCTCAGCGAGACTGAGGTAGGGTGAGCAGGACCGCGATGGGAAGCCAAGCAACACGGGGAGAAACACAGACAGAGACAGAAAGACTTGAAAATGTAGTAAGACAGATTTAGATGGAGGGAGAGAGATTGAGAGAAGCCACACACTCACACACACTCATCTGCTCGCGTTCATACACACACTCACACACACTGGGGCGTGCGCTCACGTAGCCACCCTGAGTCTTACTGGAAATAATCCCACTCGCGACGCCAGGGCCTCAGCTGCACAGGCGGTGCCGAGCTGTTACCTTGCACATCTGTCAGCTCCAAATGTAGAAGCTGTCACAGGGGTGTGTGTGTGTGTGAGAGAGAGAGAGAGTGTGTGTGTGTGTGAGAGAGAGTGCGTGTGTGCGTGCCTGTTTCTCCCAGAGAGTTCTGAGGGCTTACTTACCCTCACAGAGGGAGATCCCCAAAACCCAGAGACTCTCGGGCAGGGCCACAAGGCAGGAAGCCGGCTGTGTTCCTTCCCACCCTGCCCAGGGAGAGGCCGGCGCACCGCCCAGCTTTAGGACATAGCCCTGTGGACTTGGCTTCTGTGGCCTGGTTTGGCCACTTAGACCCATGAGGCCCCGGCAATCAAAGCAGCCGGGTCTCCTCCTCTGTCAGGTGGGCCGGTAAAGTAGCCAAGCCCTCTGGATCCCGGAGGGGCCGTGATGAGCGCCTGGCCTAAGGGCATGGTCAGTCCTGGAACATCAGGGATGCTTTTCAGCCTGTTTTTTATGACCGGGAATTCCCTCTGTGGCTGATTTTTGACTTCTAGGATTGAACCTAGCATGCCGGTTCCTCGGCATTGCCCTTCTCCGGCCTGTTTTTCTCCCAGGTGTTTTCCGTGATCAGACCAGAGGTTGTACCTAGAGCGCCAACTCTTGACTGTAGAGGACTGAGAACCTCTGACCCGGAGCCTCCAGGAGCAGAGAGGGTTGGTACAAAACCCAGGGACACGGGGATACTAAACCCTTTCTTACAACGATCCTTGGACAGAACCATGTGCTCTTTCTCTCTGGAGAAAGAGACCCCCTGTGACGTAAGTTACGTCATGATGTAATGGCCCCCCACCGTCCTCATGTGTCAGGAAGTTCTTTTCTGTGTCTGCACTCTGTCCTGCTTTAAGCTAAGCTTAGCATAAAGGGATGTTACAGCAATGTGGAAGAGGCCCCAGACACCATCCAGAAGGGAGGGCAGACTTTTCATTCTTTTTTTTTTTTTTAAGATTATATTTATTTAGTTGACAGAGAGAAAGAGGGAGAGAGAGAGAGAACACAAGCAGGGGGAAGCCGCAGAGCGAGAGGGAGAAGCAGGGTCCCCACTGAGCATGGAGCCGGAAGCAGGGCTCAGTGATCCCAGGACCCTGGGATTATGACCTGAGATGAAAGCAGACGTTTAACCGACTGAGCCACACTGGCACCCTAGCCTTTTCATTCTTTGTACAAGAAAACAGGGCCCTTGGTCGAAGGGTCCAGTCCCTGTGTCAGAGCTCTTCCACAGTGCGATGCCCACTCAGTGTAGGCCTCCCCAGTCCCACAGAACTGACTCTTTGAATGTGGGGAGAGAGAATATAAGCCCAGCCCCTCATCCCACAGGCTGGCAGCCTTTCTGCTGATGTGCCCTGTCAAATCCCACTCTGAACCCCGGGGCCGTATCTCCCTCATTCCTCAGATCCACCATCCCTCCTGCCCAAAGGTTGGATGAAACATTCTAGATAGGTTTTGGGAGCTCACGTTGCTCAAGATGGGGGTTCTGAGAGAGAAGATGAGAACTAAGGCCTTGTATCGGTAGCTCTGGCCTTGTTTTTTTTCAGGAAGGCAAGAGGCCATGATCTGGGCTGTGTTCTTTCCTGGGGCCAGGGTCTCTGTGTGTGTCTCGAAGTATATGAACCACACGTGGCCCTGCTCTGGGCCCCGGCTACGTGTGTGTGTAACTATTTGCCACCTTAGTGTTAATATTAGTCGTACAGGTGGTTGAACATTTGGCTTTGCTTATGCGTGCTGGGGGGTTTGTGTAATTGTGTGTGTACCTGTCTGTAAGCGCTTTGATATAAAACTTGCCAGAGAACAGCGTGTGCACCCAAATTGGAGATTGGGTGTGGGACTGTGCACACACCCCTGTAAGGTGAGTGTGAGTGTCTGTGTAAACTACGGGCAGTTCACATCCACGTTCATATCTGAAGGACAGTGGGTTTGTAGGTTCAAAGGAGGCGTGCGTACTGTTGTGTGCAAGCACACCTATGCACATGAACATGCACACGTGGTTACATGGGATCTTGGGAGAGCGCATGTTGTGTCCCTGGGGCGCTCTCGGCGGGTCAGCGGGCACGCACCCGTACACAGAGGGCAGGGTGTGACCTTGCTGGTACTGACCTGGGCAAAGCCAAGGGTGAGATCCAACCAGCACGTGCGTGTGCGTGCGCGTGACTGGGTGTGAATCAGACACGGTGCAGGCGGTCCAGAGACACGGGTCGCCAGCGGGCCTGCGACCAAGGGGCAACAATTGTGTGTTGACAAACTCCAGCCGCCCCGTTAGCCACGTCCAGTGAGAAGGAAACGTGTAAACGTGCCTGTTAAACACAAAACAGATCGGCCACAAAAGGCCAGGTCCTGGCGTGGTAGGAGTGAATCGGGAAGGCTCTCTCCCACTCCCTCCCTCTCCGGCTTCTCGCCCCTCGCTGGTGCTGGCGCTGGCGTCGTTCCCTCACACCTAAGCCCAGTGGTGTTTTGCAGTCTTTCAGCTGTTACCTCGGTCCCTCCTCGCCTCATTCCTGATTCACTCGGTTGCTATAGGTATGTTTGAAACCCCAGCGTGGTAGATTTTAATTAGTCTTCCTACAGATGGCCAATTAACATTCATTACTTTTGCCTTGAGCGATTAATTATGAGTTTGGATAGAAAGGGAGAGAAGAGGAGAGAAGATGGGCAGGTGAATGAAAGGAGAAAAGAGAAGGGGTTTGATTGGAGTCTGGGATTTTTACACAGAGCAAGCTGCTGGGGGAGAGGGTGGGAAAGAGCTGTTTGAATCCCCTCACTCCCAGCGGCCTCCCTCGGCCCACAGCTGCTCCGGGCCCCTAATCGGCTTGGCTGGCCCAGCCCTCCAGGAAAATAGAGCTCACACCCTTGTTGGGGGCTTCCCGAAGCCTTTGGTGTTCCCTGACCCCAGCCCCTTTCATAATCCTGGCCCTCTTGTCTTTCGTGCCAGAGCTGGGTGGGAACTATGTCAGGAATCGTCTTAAATGCAGCAGAGGACCCAGTAGCGAGGCTCCGTGGGCAATCACCCATTTCTATAATGGTAGCAGCTCATTATACAGATGAGGAAACTGAGGCAGGACAGGAAATGACCCCCAACTGGCACCTGGGAGAGTCCAGCTCTGTTGACCCCTGGGCCCGTTCTCATTCTGCAGCAACCAGGGTGTTCGTGAAGACTCTGTGCAATGTCTAGTGCTGCCCTCTGGAACATTCTCCCTGCATCGGACAGAAGCGTTCTTCAAGGCTGCAAATGTAACTCACGCCCTCCAGTGTGCACCCAGCTGCCGAATGCTCACATGGTTTCCCAGCTCATTAAAACACCTCTTGGGTGATGGGGCCCAGTTTAAGAGCCGTGGCTAGGTTCCTAATCCTAAATTTATTCCAGGAATGGAAGAGAAACTCCTAAATGTAAACACTGGCCTTTTGAGTTGTAAGATTACAAATGGTAGGATTACAATTTTTTTTTAACCTCTGTAAAATTATCTGTACTTTTCACTTGCCCTAGCCCAAATATATCACCTGAATGATATTAAGTATATAAAGTACAACTACATATTATTTGAAATTTTCCCAAAATATATTTGTAGGAAAAAGCAAAAAAAGAGTCCGTGTTCCTTTATGATCTTCTTTAAAAGACCATAAATATTATACCCAAAATTTTAACACTGGTTGAACTTGAGTTAGTTACCACCTGCCTGGATTCAATGTGCAGTTCTGCTTAAACTGTGTCTCGGTTTCCTCATCTGTCAGTAAAAAGAATACCCATCTCAAAGGTTGAGAGGATTAAACAAAATCATGCATGGAACATCGTAGAACAGTGTGTTGTGACTAGAAAGAGCTCAGTAAATATTAGCTATTATTAATATTAATAACAGCATAATTTTTAAACATGATATCTAGGGGCTAGGATTTTGAAAAAAAATTTTTGCCCTTTTGCTTTTCTGTATTTTGAAGTTTCTCCATAGAGAAGGCACATTACCTTGGCAATAAGAAGTAATAAGAAAAAGAGAGACAGAAGGAAGGAAAAGGGGAAGGAAGGAAGAGGAAGGGAGGGAGGGAGGGCCAGAGGGCAGTGTATGTATTGGGCTCAAAGCAAATATAGTTCTGCTATTTTTTTAAAGATTTTATTTATTTGACAGAGAGAGAGAGATCACAAGCAGGCAGAGAGGCAGGCAGAGAGAGAGGGGGAAAGCAGGGTTCCTGCTAAGCAGAGAGCCCAATGCTGGGCTCTATCCCAGGACTCTGAGATCATGACCTGAGCTGAAGGCAGAGGCTTAACCCACTGAGCCACCCAGGTGCCCCTAGTTCTGCTATTTTAAATTTCTGTTAAATTTCTCCTGTCTGGCTCAAACTGGGCAAATACAGCTGTATAGCCTATGTCCCCTGGAGATCTCACTTACACTGGGACAAACCCTTTCCTCCAGGAAATGCCCTCCTTCTCCTCTCCTGGGTAGCTAAGTCTTCCTCATCCCCACATCCCCAGGAGCCCTCTTGGCCTATCGCTTTCCTTGCTCAAGTCTGACCCAGAGCCTTCTCTGATTTGGTTTCCTTTGTTTGGGGATTGTGTGGGTCACTGTGTCCCCAGGTGTCTGGGAGCAGGAATGGGAGCCCCTGGCCTTCCCCTTAGGGAAGAGGTCTGCAGGTCACCTCCCTTCTGTCTCCCTGCACACTTCCTCTTTGTTCCCTTGGGACTTCAGCAGCGTGCACACCGTTAATTCCCTCTGCATCCCTTACTGACTTTTCTGAGAGCGAGCCCCTCTATACATCACCGGCCAGGACAGGAACGAGCCCTGTGGATTGCATGTCCATCCTTGATGCGACAAACTGTGGAGTGGCAGGGCCCTGGGCAGCAGGTTCTTCCAGAATATGTCTGTTTGACATAAGATGGGGGTCTGGGTGGAACAAGAGATGATTGGCATATTTGATATTGTGTTCTGCTGTGGGCTCCCAAGACATCTCCAGCCACCCACACGACACCATTCATATGATACCATCAATGTCTGGTGGCTTGTTCTACTCCACCACACCCCATGCTAAGCTCCATGAGAGGAACAACCATGTTTGTCTCGCTCACAGCTTTGTCCTCAGCACTGAGTACAATGCTCGGCACAAAGTAAGTGTTCAGTAAACACCTGTTGAATGTTGGCAAAGCACATCGTATAATCACACATTCTACGTATTCATAAAGGTCTTACAGAAATGCAGGAGGTGGGGCGCCTGGGTGGCTCAGTGGATTAAGCCACTGCCTTTGGCTCAGGTCATGATCTCAGGGTCCTGGGATCGAGCCCCGCATCGGGCTCTCTGCTCCGCAGGGAGCCTGCTTCCTCCTCTCTCTCTGCCTGCCTCTCTGCCTACTTGTGATCTCTCTCTCTGTCAAATAAGTAAATAAAATCTTTAAAAAAAAAAAAAAAAAGAAAGAAAGAAATGCAGGAGGTGAACACGTGTTAGAGAACCACTTCTGAGCTTCAGATTTCTCTGGAAAGACTTGGTAGGGCCGGGGGATTTTGACTTAGTCAGGGAAGGTTTCCTGGAGGAGAAGCAAATTGCACTGAAGAAAGCAAGATGGGACTTCCACTGGAGCAAGAGAAAGCTTGGCTAAGCATGCTCGGGCCTTTTCTGTGACTCATGTCTGAACTACCAGTCATGGTGTTGGTCAGGGCCTGGCATCAGGCTCCCAGAAAACAGGGAACGGGAGCAGCAAGACTGAGGCCTGAGCTGCAGTCGACGGCAGGGTGGGAAGGGCGAAGCTAATCCATTGGTGCAAAGGAGGGGATGAAGTCTGATCTCCGGAGAAAGAAGATGATCTCCAGAAGAGCTGCCAGGCAGCTCATTAGTGTGACGAGAGGCCCGCCCCAGCTTATGGAGAATCCTGGGCTCACTACACCTGAGCACTAATGTGCTCATTGAAGTGTGCTGGGTACGGGGCTGGGCTGGGGGCCCCTGCTCATGCTGCAGCATGGGGCAGACGGGCAGCCTACTCGGCTGTGTAGGGGTGCAGACTGGGAGAAGCATCTTGTGCCTTTGTGGAGGCTGGAGAGAGAATAGCAGAAACCAGAGTCCTCCTGGGCATGAGAAGAGGAGTCCTGGATAGCTGGACAGGGTGTGGGAGAAAGGAACCTCTTCTGGCTCTCCTTTCTCTTTGGGGCCATGGAAGGAAGCAAAATGGGGTTGGGAGGGAGCCTGAATTTCTGGTGTGGGAACCAAGGGCAGAGAGTGCCTTGTTCTTATCATGCCACAGTCCCAGAGAGTCCTAGGCTCCTGCTGTGTGCCTTCCCTGAGCTACGTAAATGCAAGTGTAAGTTGTGGTCTTGAAGATGCCAAAGGACAATCTTTAAGGGAGGGAATGCCAGGAGGGCTGCCCAGAAGAAGTGAGACCAGAAAAGGACTTGAAGTTTGCACAGGATTGGCATTGGTGGTGAAGAAGTGATGCTATGTGGCAGAAGTATCATTAGCAAAAGCACAGGGAGGTGGGGGAGAATGAGCATGACATGTGGGACGAGGACACAAACTAGCTGGGTGGCTCATGGTCTGTTAGAGGGGAGTGGATGTGGCCAGGTGACAGATGTCTTCAAGGCACCCGGGCTAAGGATTTGGGGCATACATGAGCTGCCCTCCTGGGGTTGAGTGTCCACCTTATCAGTCCCCAATCTCAACATGAAGCTCCTGAGACTTCCCAGGGCTCTCCCACGATATTCCTCCAGGCCTCTCCCCGGCAACTGACACCACCTCTATACTCTGGCCACCTTCCAGGGGTCCAGTAAAAGACTGGCGGTCCCCTCTTGCACTGCCTTTCATACTCATTATATCCTTCATCTGGCTGGATTTCCTACCTGCGCTTTTATCCTAATGAATCCATTTCTTGAGGAACTTGATAAACATGCACTGTGAGGAGAAGTGACATAACAAACATAAGAACGGTTCTCAAGCACTTAAGAGCTGCTCAAGGGGGACAGAAATAAGTCACCCAGTTCCATGACAAAGGCTGCGCTCCAGACTTACAGCATAACAGGACTTTGGCTTGACACCAGGGTGGCCTCTCCACAGAGGTTGAGCCCTGGGCTCCCACTGAGGTCCAGCCCTCAGGGGGTTCCTGGCCTTGTTCCTACCTCCCTGGTTTGCCATACTTTCTGCCTCTCTGCCCACCACCAAGTGTCATGGCCCTCTGGGTCACTTAATTCAAAGGCCTGAGGGAGAAGCTCATTGTTTGAGCCCACCCCAAATCAAGGTCCCCAGCAAGCTCATGGACCTCAGTCCAATCAGCTGTGGTCAGCAGGATGACCGTGCTGTTCTCTGGGGACAGTCGGGTGAGAGTGGAGGCATGGACAAGCAGACAGGCATACGGAAAATTCTGGCATGCATTCTGCTGTTTCTTCAAGGAATATACTTTTCCACAAAACGCTGTTTCTGAAACTTCTCTCAAGTTGTTGTGACTGGCTTTTGAAAACACAAATTTAGTAATATGGCTACTATTTATTAGAAACAAACATGTATTAGAAATTGTTTTTTCTGGGACACCTGGGTGGCTTAGTCGGTTTAGCAGCTGCCTTGGCTCAGGTCATGATCCCAGGGTCCTGGGATCGAATCCCATATCGGGCTCCTTGCTTGGTGGGGAGCCTGCTTCTCTCTCTGCCTCTGCCTGCCACTCTGCCAGCTTGTACATACACACACACACACTCTCTCTCTCTCTCTCTGACAAATAAATAAATAAATAAAATCTTAAAAAAAAAAGAAATTGTTTTCTAATGTAATAGGGGAAAGATACTACCTGAATTGCCATGAACTTTTTTCCTTCAAATAATTTTTTCTTTTTTTTTTTTTAAGGTTTTATTTATTTATTCAAGAGAGAGACAGAGAGAGTGAGAGAGGGAGAACACAAGCGGGAATGAAGGGCAGAGGGAGAAGCAGATGCCCTGCTGAGCAGGGAGTCCGATGTGTGGCTTGATCCTGGGACCCCAGGATCATGATCTAGCCGAAGGCAGCTGCTCAACCAACTGAGCCATCCAGGCACCCAAGCAATTTTTTTTCTACTTTAGAACCTTCGGGGATTACTTTTTGGCATAATTTCTCCGTTCTGTCCCAAACATCTTTGGGATTTGAAATATATCACTTCTCTTGAATGATAAACCATGAAATTTTTCTCCTAATTTTGATGGCAAAGAGAAAAATGTCTGTAGCTTCAGTTAAAAGATCTTTAAGGTGGGGGGGGGAAACATGCCCACAATGGTTGGCCCATTGTTTAAAATTTGTAAAAATCTGTAAACAAAAGGTGAATTCCAACTTGGAAACCAGAGTCAGCCAAGACTTCGCTGCACCAGCCACCCTCCCCTTTCAGGAATAGCTTGACACAATTTCCCATGTTTGAAGAATTTGCAGAAGTTCCCCAATGGCAACCAACAATCCAACATATTTCCAACAACCTTGGAGCTTCCTGTATGTTATGCCTTCACTCCGCTTACAAATGTTTTGAAAATTTGCCAGCTTTTCAGAGATGCATGAATAGTGTCATAAAAAGAATTGACAGGACTGAGATCACTGTGGAGCTCTTTCATATCCCGACAAATCCCAACACCATTAAACCCCCAAGACATGCATGACAACGTGTGTATAAAGCTCTTGGCTCGTCCTCTGTAAACGTTGTAGCAACAACATTAAAATCTTTCACTCGTGTCAAGCTCCTGTGTAGACACTGCTCTGCATTTTATTCAAATCAGCTTTCGTAATAATTCGGCACGAGAGCCTTCCGGTGATCTTAACCATAGCCGTGGCACCCGTGAGTGTCTGCTTCATCAAGAGAGTTTGGGACATTTTCTGTAGGAACCTTACTCAGGGTGAGAACGCCGTCATCGCATTGTATCTCATGAGTCATTTATGGAAACATCATCCATCTTTATGATTTTATTAATAATTCTGAGCGGTTACTCTGCGCCAAGGACTATTTGAAGTGCTTTACGTTCATATACTCTTCCAGTCCTCTCAACTAACTAGACAGCAGGTTCTATGATTTATTCCTATTTTTCAGAAAAGGAAATTGGCACTGAAAGGTTAAGTAACTGGCCCAAGTTTCACAGAACGCTCACATTAGTTGTAGAAACCAATTTAAAATTAGTTGTAAGTTCTCTTTCTACTTTTCTTTGAGTTCCAACTCAAAATACATATCCTTGTTCACAAACTGGATTCCCTATGTTCTTGGTAGCCACGGTTTTTCCAGAAATAAAATATTTTTCAACTTTGGACACATGCTACTTTTCTCATGAGGATTCAAGTAATCAGATAATAGTTTGTAAAAGACAATGACACCAAAACATAGATATTCATGATGAAACAACACCAATACAAATGCAGGCATTTCCCATTTTTCTGGTTTCCTGAAATTTTCCAGTAATTTTTTCAAGTTTTAATTGTTCTTTCGTTCCTGAATTTTTTGTTAGCAGAGCAGCTGGGATGGGCACCAGAATAAAAACATCTTTTGTAAGGCTCTGTTCCATTCATCCACAATCCGACTGCAAAGGTTTTAAAAGAATATTTTAATTCCTTCGAAGTTTTCATACTTTGAGGGTAGTTTGAGGGTGGTTTTGGATCCATAAGGCCTCTTGCTTTCTTTCATAAATTTCAAACCATGTACAGAATCTTGGCTTGAAGATTGTTACTGTCTGTATCAACCCATCAACCCTGATTAACTTTTGAGGCTGAAATACTCGATTACCCCCTCACAATACTATTGGCATCATAATTTGATGGTAAACTCTTAGAAATTTTTGTGAAAAACAGAAACTCAAACTTTTGTTTTGACATCACTTTTTGAATTCCTGTGATTTCAGTATTTATTTAGAATTGCTCAGTGATTGTGCTCCATCTCCAAGAAGAGAATGCCAGTGACAGATTCTCTAACACTTCTTGTTATGACACTTTCCATGTTCTCTCAGTTATTTTCCAACAGGATTAATGTCCCAAAGCTGGGCTCTTTCAGCCTCGTGGCGTACCACCATTAGAGCCTAGAAACCCCGGATTTCAGACGTTTCCACTGACTACAGTTCCTACTAAGAAACAGTTTTATTGTTTTTAATTACCTTTCATCCTGCATTTTTAAAAATTCAATTTTTCCCCCTCGTTTGTTAATTTGGAAGTAATGCTCTATTTCTCTTCCATTGGTGGTTACCCTAGACATTTTATCAGGCATATTTAATTTCCAAAACCTAAAGTTAGTCACTATCTTTACCTCCTTCAGGAAAACACATCATCCAAATATGCTTTACCTTGGTCACCGCTCTGCCCTGTCTATGTGCTGCTGTTGTTCAATATCTAATTCTATGTTTTTCATCCTACAAAGTATATGGGAAGCTTAAGGTGTTATACAGTCAATATTTATATGTGGGAGAAGGGGTGTTGCTGTTTATATTTTGCCAAAAAGATCTATATTAAGAGACACACACTACTTGCTACTGTCAGTTTTTTGTTTACTTATTTATGTATGTGTTTCTATTTTAACTTACTTTTTATTGTGGTAAAACACACATAACATAAATTTTATCATCTTAATGATTTTTTAAAACTTTTTTAAAAGATTTTATTTATTTGTTAGAGAGAGCATGAGCCACAGGAGGGGCAGAGGAAGAAGAAGAAGCAGTCTCCCCAAAGAGCAGGGAGTCTGATGTGGGGCTTGATCCCAGGACCCTGAGATCAAGACCTGAGCCGAGCAGATGTTGAGTGACTGAGCCACCCAGGCGCCCCTATCTTAATGATTTTTAAATGTCTAGTTCAGCAGTATTAAGTACATCCATATTGTTAAGCAACCATCACTTATGTAGCTCTGGAATTCTTTTCATCTTGCAAAGCTAAAACTCCATATCCACTAAACAATAAGTCCCCATTTTCCCCTTCCCTCACAGCCTCTGGTGACCCCCATTCTATTTTCTATCTTTAGGAGTTTCACTATTCTAAGTCCATCATGTAAGTGGAATCAGACAGTATTTGTCTTTTTGTGATTGGTTTGTTTAAGCACAATGTCCTCAAGTTTCCTCCATGTGTAGCAAAAGGCAAAATTCCTTCCTTTTTAAGGCTGAATAAAATTCTACTGTATGCACATACCACATTCTGCTTATCCAGTCATCTGTCGATGGATCCTTGGTTTGCTTCCACGTTTTAGCTGTTGTGGGAAATGCTGCAATGACCATAACACAGGTGTACAAAAATCTCCTCAAAACTATGCTTTCAGTTCTTTTGAGTGTACATCCAGAAGGGGAATTGCTAGATTATGTGATTTTTCTAGTGTGAAGGTTTTGAGGCGCTCCTATGCTATTTTCCACAGGGGCAGCGCCATTTTACATTCTCGCCAAGAGTGCACAAGGGCTCCAGCTTCTTCACATCCTTGCTAACACTTGTTATTTTCTGTTTTGCTGACAGTAGTAATGGTTGTGAGGGGTGTTTCATTGTAGTTTTGAAGTGCCTTTTTCCAGTGATTAGTGACATTAAACATCTGTTCATGAGCTCATGGGCCGTTTCTGTATCTTCTCTGAAGAAGTGTCCATTTGAGTCTCTGCCCATTTTGAATCAGTCAGTACTTATCAACTTTACCCACCATTCATCGTTCCATCTCAGACTTTCCTTCCGCAATCATTTTTCTTCTGCCTGAAATGCCTTCAGTGAGGGTTGGTTGGTAGAAATGTTCATTTTTTGCTTTCCCAATTCTATCGTTATTTCACTCATACTCTTGAAAGACCATTTTTGCTAGAGATACAGTTCTGGGTTGTAAGTGATTTTCTCTCAGTGCTTTGAAGTTCTGTCCCCTTCTTGCCTGGCCTCCATTGTTAAGAGCCTTCAGTCACCAGTTTGTGTCTGACTTTTTGGTCTAATCTGTCTTCTTTCTCTGGCTACTTTTAAGATCCCCTTTCCTTAGGTGTTCTGTGATTCCATTGTCTATGTGCAGATTTCTTTTATTGATCATGTTGGAATTCGATGGGCATCCCAAATCCAAGGATTGGTGTTACTCATCAATTTAAAAAAATTCTTAGCTTTTAGTTCTTCAAATGAAGCCTCTGTGCCATTACCACTCTTCTCTGTTTCTAGAATCCTGATCAGATAAAAAAAAATTTTTTTTAAGTAGGCTCCATGCCCAGCATGGGGTCCAATTAGGAGCATGAACTCAAGAACCTGAGATCAAGACCTGAGCTGAGATCAAGAGTTGGTCATTTAAGGGACTGAGCCACCCAGGTGCCCTGAGATATAATCTTTTATACACAACCCTCCGTATCACTTGCTAAGTCTCTCCATGATTTTTATGACTGTGTCTCTCTTTGTGTTGCATTTCTTCCATTCTTCAGATCTTTCAGTTCACAAGCTCTCTCTTCTGTGATGTCTAATCTGATAATTTCTTACAAATTGAATTTCTAATTTTAGTGATTATAGTTTATATTTCTCTTTGGTACCTTTCCAAATTAGCTGGGTCCCATAAATATATGGGAGATATAGATATATAGATATATAGGTGTATATCTATATATATAATTTACATATTGTAAAATGCATCAATCTTAAGTGTATATCATGATGAATTTTGAAATATGTGTACATCCGTGATAACACCACCCGGGGAAAAACATAGAATATCTCTAAGACTTCAGAACTTCCATTGTGCCACTTTCCAGTCAATAATCTCTTGGAGGTAATGATTATTCTAACTTCTCTCAACCCAATAAAGTATCTGATATCTACCCATGGTGTTAACATGCATCCATTATTCATTTTTATTGCTCTCCATTGGATGAATCTAATTATTTACTTATTCATCCTACGGTTGATGGGCATGCATATTATTTCAAGGTTTTGGTGATTATAAATGAAGTCTTTGTGGGACATATGCACTCATTTCTCTTGATATATACTCAGGAGTAGAATATTTTAACTTTATTTAAAACTGCCAAATAATTTCCCAAAGTTGCACCAATTTCCCCATGCATTCTAGGTTCTTTTAAATATGATTTCTTAGGTTTTAAAATACAGTAAATGTGAGTATTTTATATTCTACATGTGATAATTCTAATACATGCTGTCTCTGCAGGTCTGATTCTGCAGTTTATAGTTTCTGCTAATTCTCAGGGTGGTTTATATCCCTGTGTATTTTATGATTTTTGATTGCGAGTTCATCTTCCTTGGAACTTTGTCTGGGGAAGTTATTTGAAGTTTGGCTTTCAAGTATAGTCTTCTAAAAAGGAGGATAAATATACTTATTTGCTTCTGCCAGTGGATACTAAATTCTCAGCTTGGAATCTTTTAGGGCCTCCTGAAATTTCTGGCCCTAAATCCAAGTAAAGTGAGGCTGTGGTTAGGAACTCTCAAGAAAATATGTTTTCTTTTTTTCCCTTCCACACAGAGCCAAAGCTAAGCCAGACACATATGTCCACCACCTCCTTTTGTAGGGCTGGTATTTTTTTCTCATTCACTCAGTAAAGATGTCACTTTGCAAGGGTCTCTGATGGGACTTCCTGCCTCAAACTTTGTCCTCTGCCCCTCTCATTTGTGGCCCCTTGAAACCCAAGCTCTGTGCCACCACTGAACTGGGGTTTGTTCCAACATAAACTCCAGCTTCACAATCCACTTCCTTGTCTCAGTTCAAGCTTTCTGTAATTTCTGGGCATTTGAGGATTTTTCCTTATTTTTGTGCCAGCTCAGCCATCATTCAAAAAGATGTTTTTAAGACTGGCAAAAGATTGATAATTGAAGTTGAGTGATAAACATGTGGAGATTCATTATACCATTCTCTCTGCAAAGCATGTTTGGAATTTCACATAATAAAAAGTCCTGTTATTTTTTAAAAGATTTTATTTATTTGTGTGTGTGTGTGTGTGAGAGAGAGAGAGAGAGAGAGAAAGAGAAAGAGAAAGAGGGAGAGAGAGGAGCTGGGGGAGGGGCAGAGGGAGAGGGACAATCTGACTCCCCACTGAGTGCAGAGCCCATCACAGGCAGATCCCAGGACTCTGAGTTCATAACCTGAGCTGAGATCAACCCCTTAACCTACTGAGCCAGCCAGGTGCCCCCAAAAGTCCTATTTAAAAAAAAAAAAAGAGTTCTTCATAGAGATTCAAAATGAGATATTCATGGATAAAATATCACCATGGCTGTAGTTTCCTTTAAAATACTTCAGAAAGGGGCACCTGGATGGCTCAGCCCTTAAGCGTCTGCCTTTGGCTCGGGTCATGGTCCCAGGTCCTGGGATCAAGCCCCATGTCTGGCTCCCTGCTCAGCAGGAAGCCTGCTTTCCTGCTCCCACTCCCCCTGCTTGTGTTCCTGCTTGTTCTCTCTCTCTGTCAAATAAATAAATAAAATCTTTCAAAAAAAATCTAAAATACTTCAGAAAAAAATGGATAAGGTAAAATGGAAAAATGTTAATACTTACAAAGGTTTTGGTGATAGGGTGACAGGTGTGACAGGGTATTTGGGTGTTCATCATACTATTTTGTCTACTTCTAATTATGCTCAGAAATTTTTATAGTACAAAGTCAAAAATATGATAAAAAGGATTCTTAGGTGTTCTGTGCTAGGAGGGGTCTCTGGACATCTAGTCTACCACATTATTAGAAACAAATATAACATCACATTCAATGATTGTACTTACAAGGAAAGAATCCACAAATGACCCCAGCCAAATTGTTGAACAACTGAAGGAAAGGAAGAAATGTATGTGTTGTGTTGCAAAACTGTTCAGATCCAGATTTGAACTAACGACTTTGTGTGAGAGGACAATGGGGGAAGCAGGAAGGTGAATAGGTTGGCAGAACATGAAGTCGAGTAGGGACGGGCCTGCCAACGTGTCTTCACATCAAGCTGTATCCCACTGGGCTTAGTTTCCATTAGTTATCTGCAAGTTGGTAGCCCCGTCCAAGTAATAGCAGGATGTAGCTTACCCTTCCCTTGGGTCTAGCCTTCCTGGTTTGGGGGAAGGAGGGACTGTCACCCAGCTCCAGCCCAAATCTCACCTGCTCTCTAAGTGCCCCCATTCTAGCCCATTCTTCTGCCTTGCAGGATGCCTATGAATCGTCATGCCCATTCCAAAACTCCCAGGGGCTGGTCTTGTCTGGAGCCCCTCTGGGATCTGACATGAGTACATTTCCCAAAGCCAGGGAACTCCTTTTTGGACTGAACCCCCCTGTGAGTATTCAGCAGAATAAACATCTCAGGGTGGCTTCGGCCACTCTGGTCAAGACCCCTTGACCAGTGGGAAGTGAAGATAGAGGCACCCATCCCTTCATTTTCCACTTCTTTGGAGAACTATTTGAATAAGGACACATCTGCACTGTCAAGAAAGAGCCTCAATTCTCAGGGACAGAGCAGCCTAGACCCGTGTGTTGTTGAAAAGAAACATTTCCTTCAAGTAATAGTCATCTGCAAAGATAACATCTCGTTACAGAGAAGACATTTATATTGTTATGCAAAACACTGAGACACTGAGCCTGGGGTTCTTTAATTGCTCCATTTAGGAATTAAGTCTGCGGTTTATCTTTGTAAAAATAAGGCATCCGTTGACCCAGAGGAAAGAGATACTTGCTCCAGTTCACACATCTTGCTGAGTAGAAAGACAGTGGAAAGTTTTAATTTAGAGTTCTTCCCACCCAAGAGTTTAGCCAATTACTGGGCAGGGTTCAACTTCGAAGTGTGTGGGTTTCCTTTGCCATCAATCAGAGGCTCTGCTGGAGAAATCTTTCAAGGTGAGGCCTAGATCCAATTCTCCTTCTATGACAAAGCTCCCAGGGCATGGACAGCCTCTTTTTTGTGTCCTAATGTGATGTAATTTTACATTATTACATGGTCTCAAAACAGACATAATCTTCTAAAAAAATATTTTGTTTATTTATTTATTTATTTTGAAAAAGAGAGAGTGGGAGAGTGGGCATACTTGGGAGCGGGGCGTGAGCATGAGAAGAGAAAGAGAATCTTCAGCAGACTCTGCCCTGAGCACAGAGCCCAACCTGGGGCTCAAACCCAAGAACCCAAGATCATGACCTGAGCCAAAATCAAGAGTTGGTTGCTCAACTGACTGAGCGACACAGGCACCCCAGAACAAACGTAATTTTAAACCATGTCTCTCAAATTCATATGTCAGTTGACGAATCTTTAATGAGCAGCTATTACATGCCAGGCAGTTGTGCCAGTGTTGGGAACATAGGAGCAAAAAATATGAAGGAAGTTCTCATGATGTTAGCATTCTATGTAGTTGACTTCATGTACTTTTGCCAAGTAATTTTGCCAATTTCCTTCCTCTCAGAAGTTGGACTGACACATGCTGTAATGTTTTTGAGCAAGGTTTGGAGGGGAAGTGTGTAGGGCATGCACAGAAGGGCACAGAGTGCTAGGACTCCCTTGACAAACACGCTGGATGATGCCAGTGTTGCTACAGTGAGGGCTACCCACAGAGGACGTGAGGCTAGAAAGGTAGGCACTTGCTCATGGAAGGCCTTGAATGTCAAGATAAGAGTTTGAACTTCGTTGAAAATAGTGACTCTACCAGTTAGAGCTTACTGAGTTCTCTGTGCACTAATAGCTATACATGAATTGCCTCATTTCAGTTCTCTCGACAACTCTCCAGGTACTATTATTATCTCCAGATTACAGGTGACAAACTGAGTCACAGAGAGGTGAAGAAACTGCTCTTGGGTCCCACAGTTGTGTGAAAACATTTTTACATGGAGTTGTGTCATAGAAATCTGGCAGCCACAAGTCAGATGAATTGCAGAAGAGGGGAGACAGCAAATGTTTATCATTAAGAGAGTCACCAGAGAAAGGTAACAAGAATCCGAAGTCAAACAGGAGAGGAGGGAATGGCAAGAAAGGAAAGGATCTGAGGACTGAGTGGATGTGCTGGGCGGTGACAGAGGAAGAGATCACAGATGCCTCTTGGGGGCTGAGACTAGATGTTCTACGTCTGTAGGTGTGTCATCAGGAGAGGCTGAGACAGGGAGAGGCACAGATATGGTGGGGAAGAGGTGGAGCTCAGTTTTGGGGTATAGTGAATGCCTAAGGAGCCTGTGGGACCCCCCAGGAAGGTTATCTCACACGCACTGAAAACTAGCGACTTGATCAGGGGAAAAATAGAGTTGGGTTTACAAACCTGTAAGAGTTTGCATGGAGACATTGCTTGAAACTGTGGGAGTAAAGACAGATGATGGATGATTAGAAGATGATAGATAGATAGATAGATAGATAGATAGATAGATAGATAGATAGATAAGAAGGATAGACTAGGCAAAGGTGCCTTGTAGACATCCACAATCAGGGGAAGAAAGGGGAGCCCATGGAGGAAGCATTCTCAGAGGTGGCAGGACCAGGTAGATACCATGTTAGGAAAATAAAGGGAAGAGAGAGTTTCCAAAAGAAAGGGGAGTTGAAGTCAAATGCTGAAAAGTCCACAGACAATTATGACTAAAAAAGACAGGAATTTGGAAATAGGGTCCAGATGAGCATTTCAGAGAATGAAGGGCACCCCTTAAACTCTGCTCACGGGGGAATACATGGGTATATTTTTGAGATCAAATTGACAATATGGGTCACAAGAGTTAAATACTACACATCTGGAAATTTTAACTCCTGAAATTATACCTCTAGAAATGTATATTGAAAAGCAATACTCCTGAAGACGTGGTAAGATGGAGCTACGGGGGTGTTGGTCAAAATTTTGTTTAAAATAGTCAAGGGGTAGGGTGCCTGAGTGGCTCAGTGGGTTAAGCCTCTGCCTTTGGCTCAGGTCATGTTCTCAGGGTCCTAGGATCAAGCCCCACATCAGGCTTTCTGCTCAGCAGGGAGCCTGATTCCCTCTCACTCTCTCTGCCTGCCTCTCTGCTTACTTGTGATCTCTGTCAAATAAATAAATAAAATCTAAAAAAAAAAAAAAAGAAAGAAAGAAAAATAGTCAAGGGGCACCTGGGTATCTCAGTCGGTTAAGCATCTGCCTTGGGCTCAAGGCAGGTTGTGATCCTTCTGTCCTAGGATCCATTGTGTCAGGCTCCCTGATGAGCAGAGCGTCTGCTTCTCCTTCTGCCTGTTCCCCTTGCCCTGCTCATGCTCTCTCCCTCAAATAAATAAATAAAAATCTTTATAAATAAAATAGTGCAAATTTGTCAACAGCACAAATGTCCAATCATAGAAAATATTTAATGCATACAAAGAGGATTGTGGTTAGTGATAAAGATAATGAAGCAGGTTACAAAAACTGTGTGTTTCTCCCACCCCACCCCACCCCACCCCTTTTAAAGGAAAGCAATAGAGAGAGAAAGAACTGGAAGAATATACTGTAAGAACCTCATGATAGTTGTTTCTTGGTGGTAGGATATGATAATTATGAGTTCTGTTTTTCCTTTCGCACATTTACCCTCCCTCCCTCCTTTGGATTACCTGTGTCTTCTAAAACAACCCTGTCCAACAGAAAAATAATGTGAGCCACACATATAATTTTAAATATTCTTGCAACCACATTTTAAAAATAAAAAGAAACAGATAAAAATAACCTTAATAATATGTTTTTAACCCCAATGTATCAATGTTATCATTATAACATGTAACCAACACAAGAAAATATTAATGATATCTTAGATTTTTCAAAACACTCAGCCTTCCAAATCTGGTATGTATTTTACATTTACAGAATATTTCAATTTGGGCCATCCACATTTTAAGCACTCAGTGGCCATATGGCTTCCATATTGGACAGCAAAGTTGTATAAAATTAATAGCTAACATTTATCGAGTGCTTACTAGGTGCTAGGCACTGCTGTAAGCCCATTAGATGGGGAGTATAACTCATTCAATCTCACAATAACTCCTTAAGGTCGTTATGATTATTGCCTCCATAAGCACGTGTTGCTATTGTAATAACACCACAGTCAAAGTTTTGGAGCTTTTTTGGTGAACATCTCCCCAGTCGGATGGGGGTGGAAGCCAGGTTGCAAAGCCTTATTGAGTCAAGGGGAACTGAGGGAATCAGAGAGATTAAAACCTACAAAGTTAGATGGTGAAAAGCAGTTAGCAGAAACAGGAAGACAGGGCGGAGAGACCTGAAGGTGAAGTAGGCAAAAGAGGAGGGAGGGGGATGAGAGGTAAAAGAAATGGCCAGGGATGTATTCAGACCCAGGACTCTGAGGAGGAGACCCAGGGCTCTGTTGGATAAACTTTGCCGGGCTGGTGCTGGCGGTTGTGATGGATGCCACCGCTCCCCAACTGGGGGTGGAGGTGGAGGGGTCATAGCCTGGGAGTCAGGGGGCAGACACTGGTGACTCCATTCTGCAGGTGGATGCTGGGTCAGAGTGGGGGCGGGTCTTCCCTGGGGGACGGGGAGGTGAACTGAGTGGTGAAGAATGAAGTTAGCCAGCAAAGGAGCAAAAAGGGAGGGGAGATGGGCTTGAGAAATACTTGACTCCAAGACCTGGGAGTCAAGGATAGATGAGGGAGATGAGAAAGTGAGGATCTGAGGACAGTTCCCAGGTTTCCCGCATGGGCAAAGGCAGAGACAGTAAGGCTTGCCTCCCCGGAGTCACACTTTGGTCCTGTGCAGGGCATACTAATCTCACTCATCCTCACAGAGGACCTAGATCATGCTCCCCCTTCTGCAGATGTGCACGCTGAGGCAAGACTATTGGCCCTGTGTCTCACCTTAGTAAGTGGAAGTCAGGACTTGAGCCCAGGTTATTCCAGAGATGGAGGGAAGGAGGAGAAAAATGATGAGGGTCCAGAGCTGGGACGGATGGTTCAGGAGGGTGGGGGGGGGGGTGAGGTGCAGGCAAGCTTGGAATGAAAGGGAAGCAGCTGTATGGGGTGGGAGGGCCCTCCAGCCAGAGGAAGGCAGGCACGATCAATCTTTGGGCAGAACTCAGCAACTTGGGAGGGAGGACCCACAGGTGGAAAGGCAGGGTTGGGGAACAGATATGGGAGAGGGGGCAGCAGGTTTGGTTTAAGGTGGGCTGCGGTCCGCTGGTGAGAAGAAGAGGCATTTATGTACCGGGTCAGCTGGGGGGCATCAGAGGCAGAGACTGGGCAAGTGAGAAGGCACAGGAAGAGATGGGGGTCAGGGGGCTAAGGCGGCAAGAACACAGTGGCAGGCTTAGAGACACCCTGAAGGTGACAAGTTCTTCTCTTAACCTACAGCAAAAAAAGCGACAATAGAGGAAGAGGCCCTAAGAGGAGCGGAAATAGAGGAAACCTGGTAAGGGGTAAATGTCTGCAGAGGGAGGGAAAGGATGGAGGGAGGTTGGGGGGTTATGGGAGAGGAATGCCCAAGAAAGCTGGCTGGGCAAAGGGAAAGGGGAGGGAGGATTAAGGTAGAACTGCACCCAGTGCACCCAGCACACTAACCCTGCGGCCGCCAGCCTAGGGAGTCAGAGGCAGCTGCAGGGGTGCGGATGCAATGAGAGTTAGAACGGGATCACTGAGTTGTCCCAACTCAATCCAGACTGAGACCAGACTCAAGTCACGGGTCCCGCGGACTCTCTCCACGTGTAAAATGGGGTTAGTGACTAGACGGGTAGATGTCAAAGTATTTCACAAGCACCACCACAAGGGAAGGTGTTATTATAAAGATCTATCAAGTTAATAGGAATATGTATCCCCAGAACCATACAGATGAAAACAGATGTGGCCGGTGTAGATACAAGTCTAGGAAAGGCCCGGTAGATTGCAAGCTCTTCTGCCTGCCCAGTTTAGCGAGTTCGTGGCCACCATCCAGCCTCTCCGTAGGGTAGGAGGTGAGGGCCTGCGGCTGGACCGATGGGGTTTATCTCCGACTAGGGGCACAAGGCTCCGGGGAGGCTTAAACTTGCTTGGGCTCCTGTCTTCTCCGTGGCAGCCCCCTGTCGCCGCAGAGCACAGGCCCAGGCAATGCTTATCCAACTGAACTCGCGTTCCTGCGGGGATCTTGCTCCAACAAAATACCCAGTTATCTCCCTCTATATAAAGCGGAAAAACTCGAGCTGTGCCTTTGCCCAGCTCCGCACCCTCGCCCCCTTCGTGCTGTGGCCTGCTTAGGTCTCCACTCGGAGCTTCGCTTTTCCTGGACTGAGGCTGGAGCAAAGGAGGAGGGGGAAGAAATAAATGAAAAGTCGGGGTGGGGGGTGGAGCAGCGAGACAGGGAAGGGGATAGACAGGCTGAGACGGAAACCGGAGAGAGAGAGACCGGTAAAGAGAGCCAAAAAGAGCCGGAGAGGTCGCAAAGAGGGCACAGGCGCTCGCGAGGATTCGGTACCGACTCCTTCCGCAGGCGTTTCTGCCGCGGCTCCGCAGCGCTCGGCTCCGGGCTGCCCCGGTCGCGAAGGGCTGCAGGGTGCGGTCGCCTCGCTGCCCCCCCACCGCCGCCCTCCCCCACCGCCGCCCCCTCCCCACCTCGCCCAAGGGGGCCGGAACGGCGTCGGCGCGCGGGGGCTTTTCGGAGCAGTCAGGTGGAAAATAGACTTTAACCCGCTTTGTGGCTACAAGGGCGCCCGAAGCGCTCTCGCGGACTAGGGCTCCCGGCGCTCAGGCGGGCCACTCCCAAGACCCGGCCTGGAGTCCCT
The DNA here is from genome assembly GCF_922984935.1 of Meles meles. Taxonomy (NCBI): domain Eukaryota; kingdom Metazoa; phylum Chordata; class Mammalia; order Carnivora; family Mustelidae; genus Meles; species Meles meles. The sequence goes on along the minus strand of NC_060080.1, from coordinate 51,362,944 downwards.
GCAGAGTCACGCAGCACGCGGAACCCCTGGCCTCGGGGCGCCGGCAGGCCCGACCCAGGTCTGCGCACCTGGCCCCGGCCGCGCCGCCCTCACTGACCCCGGCGGCGGCGAGGAAGCTGAGCGCGCTGCGGTCCCCTCCTCGCAGTGCGTTGGCAGGGTCCGGGTCATAGCCTCCCCACCACTGCCCGGAGCCCTCCTAGGCCTCGGGGAGGTGTTTCCTGCGGCCTGGAAGGCCCGGGTGAAAAAGTTTGCGGAGTGCTGGTTCTCCTCTCCCACTCACCCCCAGGAAATTATTGCAAGAAATGGAAACCTGACGGAGCAGAGTCGTCCGCGGCTCCGCGGTCGCAGGTGGAAGGTGAGGGTCAGGGGAGGCCAGGAGGCCGCTGCGTTCCGGGGATGGCTGGTGTGTATTCTTGGAGACAGGGTCGACTTGCTCGGCCAGCTCCAGGTTAAGGCCCGAGGCTCGGGCCTGGCCCGGCCCTCCTGCACCTGAGCCCCACGACCAGAGAAGGCGAGGAAAGCAGCAGATAGCCTTGTGCTGAGGCCCGCCGTCCCGGTGCGAGCAGATCGCGGCCGCCGTGGTTGGGCCAAGGAGGTGCTTCCGAACCCGGATTTGCGGCTTGAGGTCTGCAAAGTGACCGCTCCGGCAGCTCCTCTCGCGCTGTCCCCGGCCTGGCCCCTTGTGAAAAGAATTGGGCGTCCCCCTTTCTGGAGCTGTCCCCCGCAACCCTCAGAAAACGCGAAACCTCACGAGCAAGGCCTCGGCTTTCAGAACGTGGCCCAGGAGAGAGACGGTGGGTGAGCGGGAGGGTGCCCGAGACCCGGGGAGCAGTGACCTGGTTATCAGGGAATGTATTTATCGGGCAAAAATATACCCTCCCTCCCTCCGCTCGGATCCAAGTTGCCTGAGAACTGAAACGACATCCCAGGATGAATTGGAGAGGGTTCAACTGAGTTACACATGGGGAAGTGGGGTTGGAGTTTCTCCGAAGCCCCAGGCCCCTCGGACGCCTTCTTGGGCTCCCGCGTGGGCTGAGAAGGTTGGGATGATCGCCAGACTCAGCTAAAAGGGCAGAGACGTGAAGAGAAGCCCTTGGCGAGGGGCGGATGGGGGCTGGGGGGAGGCCTAGACAGCCCGGGAGAGGCTCCAGTCCGCTTTTTGCCTCCGACTGCTGGCTCCTTCCCCACCCGCCGTCCCTCGCCCCGCCCCGCCCCGCCCCCCACCTTGGGGCAGGTGAGCGGCGGCCAATGGGCGAGCGCGGGGCAGGTGCCGGCTAACTCGCGCCTCGCAGTACAGCGGCCGAAGCTGAGCTGGGCAGTGCTGGGAGACCAGGGGCGGGGGTCTGTCCTGGCTGGACTCGGGAGGGAGGGGGCCGGGCTCAGCCCCCAGGCCATAGAGGCAGCTCGCAGCATCGCACGGAACCCGCGCCAGTGCCCGCTCCGGGAGCTGCCCGCTCGGCCCCAGAGGCCGGCGCGCCTTGGTGCGCGCCGTGGCCAGACTCCGCGTTCGCTCGCTCTCACGCCCCTCGCCTCTCCGCGCCTGGCTCGCCGGCAGGGTCTGAGCGCGGGCGGGCGGGCGGGGGAGGTGAGGGGTGCTGGTGTGTGTGCATGTGCCTGGCTGGGTGCACACCCCGCACGGCGGCGGCGCCAGGACGCGGAGCGCTCCCCAGAGCCCGGCTGCCTCGCTCGGCTCTGGCGACCGCGACCATGTTCCAGCCCACAGCCAAGCGCGGCTTTACCATCGAGTCCTTGGTAGCCAAGGACGGCGGCACCGGCGGGGGCACTGGCGGCGGGGGCGCCGGCTCCCATCCCCTGGCGGCGGCCGCCTCGGAGGAGCCACTCCGGCCCACGGCGCTCAATTACCCTCACCCCGGCGCGGCCGAGGCGGCCTTCGTGAGCGGCTTCCCCGCCGCCGCCGCCGCCGCCGCCGCCGCCGCCGCGGGCGCCGGTCGCTCGCTGTACGGTGGGCCCGAGCTCGTGTTCCCCGAGGCCATGAACCACCCCGCGCTGACCGTGCACCCGGCGCACCAGCTGGGCGCCTCTCCGCTGCAGCCCCCGCACTCCTTCTTCGGCGCCCAGCACCGGGACCCTCTGCACTTCTACCCCTGGGTCCTGCGGAACCGCTTCTTCGGCCACCGCTTCCAGGGTGAGTGCCCATGCTGTGCCCGCTTAGGCGGCCGGCCAGCGCCGGCGCTGCGGTGGCGCGGGGGAGGCTCGGGGGCGTGCGGGGCTGTTCAGAAGTTGCTGAAACAAGGCTGTGGGGTCCGCAGAGGCCGATTCCCAAACCGGGAAGAGCCGTGCCGGATCCGTTCGTGCTTCCGCGGCGTTGGGTTTCCTCCCAGAGAGCCAGGTTGGGACCTCCAGGCTTGCCCAGAAAACGGTGCGGGTTCGGACGCCAAACCCGGGCGCATCCCTAGAGCTTCTCCTGATCCTCCCCGCGGCCTGCCAGAATCTCTCGGTGCTAAGCCAGTCCCAGTCCAGAGAGCGCAGCGCCCGCAGCGCCCGCCTCCCCCTCCCTCTGCACCGGCTGGACCTGGGACCCTACTTCCCTCTCACATCCACCACCAATTCCCAGATATCCGCCCTCGCTGGCGCGTCCAGGCGGGGCAAAGTCCACGCGCGTGCCCCTGGTCTGCCGAGAGAAGGGGCAGAGGGGAGGAGAGACTGGAGAGTTAATGTTCCGTGAGGAGTGCTCCACCGTCTTGGGGTGTTTCTCAACAACCTCGACCCGACTTTGTCGAGTCACAAGTGCCTCTCGACCCAGGGTCGGGAAGGGTTGCAATAGCAACCGGCTTCCTTCGCCATGCCCCGACTCTAGGAGTCCACCCGGCGGCTACGGGACCCACGGCAGTCCTCCCAAGCAGGGGGGCGGAGGCTTTTAAGGTCGCAGGCTAGCCAAGCTCCCACGTCTTTACTGAGCAACGGGTTTGCTAATGAAGATCCCCCACTAGCCTTACAAACGCGCGCGCGCACACACACACACACACGTTTCCATTATCTGACTTTCCCAAAGGAAAGAGTTGGATTTGTTGGAGTACGTTTTCTTCCTGGAATTTGTTAAAGTTTGTTTCTCTTTTCTTGCCTTTTTTTCTTTTTAAAGAATGGCCTAATTTGTACAGTAATTGCTTTAGTTTCCAGTTTTATTTTGTTAGTGTAGACGGGACTGGACCTCAGTCTTTTGAGGTTCCCTGACTCAGAGCTAGGTAACCCGGCTTTTAGTAAAACCAATGAAAAGGATGTGGCTAGAGCTTCGGCTGCCAACCTAATCTGAGGATAAACCGCGGTATACACAAAGTCAACCAGATGCTTGGTACCATTTTCTAGATAACAGACGAAAAATGATCTTTTTTGAAGCTTTGGCTATAGCTGCTGAACTGTTTCATGGGAAGCTGCTTTCCTGGTCCAATTTGTCAATTTGCTTAGTCCCATCTGACAAGTAGATACTGACCCAGCAGATCCCAACAATATAAAAGGCTGTAATTACTTGAACAAGAATTTTTGTGGGCAGACTTGTTTCCCCATCAGATTTCAAAGATTTGCCTAAATTATGCTGTGGGGGAGGGAGCCTATGGTGTCAGCCGTTTTGGGCATGAAATCTGTCAATTACAATGATTGTTTATTGCTATAAATGAATGAAGTTTTATTCAAAACTGAGTAAACCATCTCGGTGCTCCTCGGGCCCAGCCCAGCCTGGGTCTCAAAACATGGCACCCATGGGCCGATGTGAGAGTCGCGGATATTTTTGAACGTCGGGCTGGGGCAGTAGAAGGACCCGTGGTTAGGAGGCTGGTAGAGGGACATGGGCTCTGAGGAGAGGGCAGAACCGGTCCTAAGCCCTGGGGTCCCCGATCATCCAGGGAAGGCCTCCCCCGCCAAGCCCGCTGCTTCAGACCCGGCGACCCACGCCCTCCTAGATGCTTTTCCCGCCTCTAGCCTCGTCCCCACGGGCACGGGGCGCCGAGGGCCGGGGACAGCTCGCGACAGATCCAGCTCTGGCTCTGAGCATTCCCAGCCAATCGAGCCCACATGAATTCTCCGAAAAACCTCGGAAATTGCCGCGGCTCCCTGAGCCATCAGTCCCGGCGGGCACGTTGTCGAGTTGCAAAAACGGTTGAAATTTTCTCTTAAGAACCGTTTCTGGACGCGGAGATGGAGCCATGTGTGGCCGCATTTTTGAACTCGGAAATCCGTTGGACACGGAAGGACTTTGCCGACCCTGAGACGTTTCGGCTTTGGGTCGGGTTTTCGTCGCCGCGGCCCGATGCGCGGCCCGGCAGCTGTGAGCCTGGCGGGCCCAGCTGGGCCTCGGGGCTGCGGGCCGAGCCGTCCCAGGCCCTCCGGCGCCGCGTTTTCTAGAGAACCGGGTCTCTGCGATGCTCATTTCAGCCCCGTTTTAATGCAAGAAACGAAACCCTACACGAACGAAAAGGAACATGTCTGCGCTCCGTGCGCAGCGCGGACCAGCGCGCGTGGAAGCGGCTTCTCGGCGGAGCGAGGCGGTGAAAAAGGAAGAGCCCACGGGGGATGGTCTGGATCAGGCGGCGGGATCCTGAAGCCCGTAGCTTCGAGGCCTGAAGGGGAGGAGCCGGCGGAAACCGGGAATTGGCCGCACTTCGGTGCCATTTCCCGGACGCAGGAACTTTCCAGGCTGGGAACGGCGTCTGGAGAGGGCCTGGGAAGCCCAGCCCTCAGGGATCCACGTCGGTAATGGGCCGGTGCTTCAAAGGGCGCCTTTGTTCCGGCAGGAGGAGGGGGAATGAGGTTATCTCCGCAGCTTGGCGGGCCTTTCCCACTGTCGCCCCAGGCTCCTCTGCCCAGCCGGCCGGCCCAGAGCTCCTGGCCGGCCGTGGCCTCTCTAGAAGGGAGTTCAGCGGCCAGCAACGGCACTTCGGATCCTTTAGTTCCAACGTCCCGCCACCTCAGTCCTGGGAGTCTCTCCTGCCAGTCCCTGCCTTCCCTGCATTGAGAGGCGGGAGAAAAATGGGGTGGGTTCAGTTCCTCCTGGCTCTAGGGAAGCTGGTCATCCTTCTTCCACTTTTCCATCTCTCCTTGTCTGAAACTGACAGCCCACTGCCAGAGGTGAGAACTACTGCAGGGAAACAGGCCACACTGGCCCCAGCCCCAAGCTTGTTCTGCTCTTGCGGTCCAGTTAAGGGAAACTGAAGCTGTGGTAGGGACTGTTGAGGCCCCCTACCCATAACGAGAGGGGCCCAGGAACTTGGGCGCCTAAAGCATCACTCTATCCTTACAGAAACATGGAGCTATTTGATCAGTTTGTCCGGATAGTTAGTTTTGCACTAAACCCCCTCTCTCTTACAGGAAAAAAAACCCTTGCTTCTTTTTAAATCCAGTCTGTCATCACCTTTCAGTATACTGAGTCATTTTCCTGCCCCTTGCTTCTTCGTGGTTGGGTCAGATGGACCCCTATGTTTCTGCTGGTACATGTGGACATAGCCTGAAGGACACAGTCTATCTGCCCCAACAGGGCATGACAGTAAACCAAGCCTAGCTTTTCCTAAAATAACCAGACTTGAGGCAACGGGATGTGCGTATGTCCCAAGGACAGAGTAAGCTTGTTGCTTCCATCCTCCACTTCGGGTTTATGAAGACAAACACAGAGAAGTCCACCATGCAAGGGACCAACACATACCCCCAGAATCACAAAACAGCCATCAAACCATACACACCGAGGCAGACTGCAGTCCTGCTCTCCCAGTCACAGATTGTCCCTGACACCCCTGCACCTCATTCACTCCCATCTACAGGGTCTCTCCGGGCTGCCACCTCACTTTTGACAAGCCTGGGCCGATTGAGCGGCTGAGGCCAACACTGGAACTCTGGGATGAGAGAGGCCTTCTCCTTGCCCAGCTTATTTGTCCAGAGGCAAAACTACTGTTGGGACTCCACCCAGGCTCAGAACCACACCGTGTGCTGAAGCAGTTTAACATCAGCAAGAAGGGTTTGCTTCCCACCCACCTCTTCCATCTTTCTCTGGCCTATCACACTGGTACTCACTTAAGACTTTAATTCTTATTCCTACTTGGATCAGACTCCTCCTTTCATTCCTTCTTACTCCTCTCTGCCAGACCACTTCCCTTGATCATCTATCCCCTCCACCACCACCAGTTAAACTTCTTCATTCAGGCCTAACAGCCCTGGGCCTGCCTCCACCTTGAAGGGCCCACTGGGCAGAGCATCCCCCTCCATCTCCCCAAGGTGTGATGCCACTCCCTTTTGTAGCTGCACAGATCCAGCCACTTGAAACAGAAAAGTGATTGTCAGGGGGACTTCATTTCCCCTCTGGCAACCTTGTTTTAGAAGGGGGGGGGGCAAAACCCAGCAATAAAAGTCACCTGTGTAAGCGTGCAAAGCCCAAGGAGCTGGAGAAAGTTTCCACCAGCAGAGGGACATGAACAGCTACCTGGAGAGTTTTAGCAATATCATGTCCATAATGTGCCCTTACTTCCCTTACAGAGGTATTTCCAGAAATAGAAAATCTCAGCTGAGATCCAAACAATTGCCTTAAACAAAACAACAGGTCGAACTGGGTAAAACCAGTGGGCCATTGCTGGAGAAATTCGTTGGCTCAGTCAATCTCAATGGCTAACTGTGTGAAAACATTCCATGTCGGGCTCTTCATTGTCAGTGGCTCAAGGGTACTGATATTTGCCCCTGCATGAGAACCCACGGGTGATGTCAAGGCCTGTTTCAAGTCTGAGAGCATGTGCAACCAAGCCAGAGATTGCACAAAGACCTGGTGGGGGGTTTACTGAATGTGGGGTGGTAGGTGGAGGATCATTTTGGCTTTTGTACTTCCTGACCTCACCACCCCAGGGCAGGGGCAGGGGGCCTTATCCCACCCAGGGTCAGCCCCTCCTCCTGCTTGTAGGAGCTGAGTTCCCATGATGGCCAACACTTGCCAAGGGACAATTACACTCTTTGAAAATCCTGTATGGTAGATGGGAGAAAAAGACAGTAGGGAGGCTGGAGCATATATTTACACACGCCCATGCAGAAACCAATATATCTATATCTATATATATTAGAGAGAAAGATGACATCTAGATATTTATACACGTGTTTCTTCTGCACGGGACTATTCAGGGATGAAGCAAGGCCTTTTCCCACTGGAGAGCATTAGGAGTCTCCTGGGGGCAGTGAGCTTTACCTGAAGGCTTGGGGGAGAGAGGAGGGAAAGGGGGAGGAAGAAGCCTGATCTTAGACCTTTAGGTGTTGCCTGGACATTGACCTAGCCGCTGGCCTATTTTTACCACTTGCAAGGTAGAGCCTGGGCCTGCTGGCAGGAATTTTCAGAGGGCTAGCGGCCTGAGCATTTAGCTGCAAGGGTGGTTTAAACAGGTGTGAAAAGAGAATGCCTTGGGTCCCTTCTAGTTCCTGAAATGTGTTTGGCATGAGGGTGGTGAGCAGCCTCACTGTTCCCCATATCACCTTTGTGACTCTCAGCCCTGTCCCTCCTCGCGTAGCAGGGCCAGGGGACAAAGAGAGCTAAGGGATTTTTCCCACCCTGGCTTCTTCTGCTGCTCCAGGCGCCTCGCTAGGCCTGGGCCCTCCTCCTGGCCCATCTAGTGATCCGCTGCTCTGCTCCTCCAGGCCTCGGTCGACCGACGGGGTAGCTTTTCGAACCCTCAGGAAGTATGGGGGAGGAGAGAGGAGTGGACTTAAGGAAGGGGCGGCACAAGGGAAAGGGGAGAAGTGGGGGCGGGAGCCAAGGACTGGAGAGGGCAACGGAGCGCCAAGGGCGTTTGCGAGCGGGGCCACGGGGCCGAGCTCGGCCGGCTCCCGGGGGCGGCCCGGCGGCCGGGCTGCGGCTCACGGCGCCCCTTCTCTCTGTCTGTACCTGCTGTGTTGCCGTCGGCGGCGCGGCCGCAGCGAGCGACGTGCCCCAGGACGGGCTGCTTCTGCACGGCCCCTTCGCGCGCAAGCCCAAGCGGATCCGCACGGCCTTTTCGCCCTCGCAGCTCCTGCGGCTGGAGCGCGCCTTCGAGAAGAACCACTACGTGGTGGGCGCCGAGCGGAAGCAGCTGGCCGGCAGCCTCAGCCTCTCGGAGACGCAGGTAATCAATCACCACGCCGCCGGCCCGCGCTCGGCCCACGGGCCCAGGTGCAGGTGGGGGCGGGCAGGTGCAGGAGGGGCCCGAGGCGCACGCCCCCGCCTTCCCCGGAGCTCGGTCCCACTCAGTTCCAAAAGCCACCCCTACCCCCCGCGGCCCTCCGGCAAAGCCTATCTCTAGAGCCCCTTCCCTCCCGCTGCGGTTAGCCTCGCCGAGGCCGCAGGACCTCTGTCAAGCTCTGAGGACCCACCAGGAGTCTGGACTCAAACCACAGCCCAGCCTGCTCTCAAAGCCCACAGGAGGCACCGGGTTCTCAGGAGGAGGCAGGGCCACGCCGCAGTCACTCCCGAGCTGTCCCAGTGTCCCCTGGAGCCGGTTCAACCCTGTGGTTACTGTGGCTCTTCTCCCGCCTCTCCTCTGGGGTGCTCACGGTTTTGTGGGAGGCCCGGGCCTTCCTCACCCCCCGCACCGGCTTTGCTGCTGTTCATGGGCCGAGTTGGCGGAGGCCTGGGCTGCCCACCAGCGGCTGTGGTGTGGGGAGAAAGCCCACGTGTCCTCGGGCTATAAACATCAAAAGTCGAGGAATCAGCCAGGAAGGGGCCAGCCTTGCTTGGGGTCGGAGGGGGGCGCTGATCTCTGCGCAGGCAGACTGCTAGGACTCTGGAAACTGGTGTTTGGGGCGCGCAGACATGGGAGGAAAGTGGGAATGGTGGAAAAGTAGATTCGGGGACTCCGGGACTGCGTTCAAACACTTGGAGGGCTGTTGAGTTGGGGAGGGAACAAGCTCCAGTGGCGTTGGGGAGGTTTTGAACTGGGTGAAATTAGGGTCACCACGGAGTATTTTTGTAACTGGTAATTAGGAAAAGAAAAAACTAAAGAACTAGATTAGAGTCCTATGGAGGCAGATTTGGGTTTATTGTAAGTGAAGACTTCGCTTTAAATAAATGCTGTGTGGAAGCACCGCCTGAGCTCTTGGTCCCTGGGAGTCGTCTGATATAGCTGTAGGGGCTGGCTACTGCCCTGGAGGCCGATTTCAGTATCCGGATGGGCCTTGGGAGATGGTACTCCCTTCCATCCCTCAAAGCTCCCAGATGTGCAAATGAGAGAAGGCTGCTGGCTTGCCCAGGGGCCCCTCGGGCTTTTTATCACCCTCTCCCCATTCTTGATGGTTTGGCCCCTACTATCTTCCTTCGTAGTGCCCTGAGGAGGTGTCTTGGGGGGAGGGAGACGGGCCTGGGGTCTCCCGGGGAGTAGTGAAAATAGGAAGGGGGCCCAGTGGGGAATCCAGACCCTAAGTGCCTCCCCAGTCCCCTGGCAGACAGCACTGGCTGGTCCTCACGTCCTATATTAATTTCTATTGTCAAGACATCTTATCTGTCTGATGTTCCATTTAATCACACATTGCTCTCTCCTCTACCGCAGGACCCGTGCTTTTTCAGATTTGCTGGTTGGGCTGTTCTAACTGCAGAGCTAAAGCTTACAAAACAGCCAACTTAATTTTTAAAATGTTTAAAAGAAATATATGCTAAAAACACAAGCTAATAAAATAATACCCTCGTTCCCTCCTGGCAAACAGTGTTTTAAAGTTGCCTAAAACAAGGTGTCAATTTAAGAATGGTGTTTATAGTTAACATCATTTAAAAAATAATAGTTATTAAATTTTAATTGCAGAAGTGTAAGAAAACAAAACAGTTTATAATCCTCCCACCCACAGATTAACACTTGTTGAAATAATGTCATTGTTTTTAAACTTTTAATTTTTTAGCTCAGTGAGGGCATTTTTAATGAACTTTCTTTCAAACCGAATCTAGCTGCCTGTTTGCTCCCCACAATGCCAGTTAGTCAATGTAATGATTGTTTCCTTCATTTTTGTTATGTTTCAAACACATTTAAAACAAAACCGGGTAGAATAATATAGTATATCCAGCTTAACTATCAAAACTCATGTCTAATCTCATTCTATCTATAGATGAGCTGGTTTTAGCATATGGAACAACAACAAAAAAAACCCCACAATAGAACTACAGGAGTCTTGAGCCTGAGAAACCATCCTGTAAAGGCTCCTCTTTTCAGGTGAGGACTGAGATAGTGAGATGGAGTGGGCAGAGCTCCCTAGGAGGACAGATTGGATTTTATTATCTGCCTCCTTGCTAATTGACTGTGTGACCTTGTGCAAGTTACTTAACCTCTCTGAGCTCTAATTTTCTCATCTGGAAAATAGATTGTTTGAGGATTAAAGGCACGTAATAGGAATTCAAATAATATGAATTCTTATCCCCGGTCCTTCCCTTCCCTCTGTGTAAAGTAGTATATATATCAAGTTGGTTAGTGTAACAGTAAACCCCCAGCCTAGACTGGGCTTCCTGAATTAGTCTGGTGTTTCTTCTGCCATATCTGGTCTCCTTCACCATCATAGCTGTCTTTCTGTCCCTCTTGTAACTTATCATTTGGACTTAGGCTACCTAATTAATTATCCATCTTTCAGTATTTACTGGGCAAGCCTACCTGTCATTTCCAACTATTGGCTATTTGTCAAACGTCCATCTCTGCCGTCAGTCCCCTGCCATCTATTTCTACTGTCAGTAACTACATTAGCTACATTTGTCTCTGGGAGCTCTCCAATCCGTCCTGCACAGATAGCTGTTTTATATCTAGCCACATACTTCTCTGTCTGAGCTCCTTAAAATGCCTCTCCAAAGCTGTTTAATTTATACTTCCTGTTTTCTATTCATTACATTCTTCTTCCTCCTAACTAACACTAGCTCTCACTTACCCAACTGTTGATTATTTCCTTATCATCTATTCTGTTTATCTTCTGTGTACCTACCATCCTTCTCAAGCTTCCCTCTATACAGATCTAGTTAGCTACTGACAGGGTGTTCATATGCCTGCTACTGCTTACCTATGGTGTCATCAGCTCTGTCTTTGTTTTCTTTCTGGGCCTCAGTTGCTGTATCTGTAACATTTAATGAAATGAACTCCATGGTTCTTTCCAGCCCTGAGTTTCTGTCTCATCTCTATTCTCCTCTGTATTTCTGTATAGCGCTCCCTCCAAGTTTTCAGAGCTCACAGTACATCTCCTGTATATCATAATATGCATAGGACTTTGCTGCTGCGAAATTATCCACCACGTCCAAATGTCACTCTGTAGACTGGCTAGTTCCATCTCGTGAGGAAATCTCAACATACAGATTCCCAGACCCTATTCAGGAGATCCTCTTAGGAGTTCCAGGATAGGATCCAGGAAATGTGTTTAAAACAGCTCTCTGGGTGATTCTGAAGCTGAACAACAGGCCAGCTTTGGGAGCCAGGGGTCAAGCCTTCCTGCTTCTCTCTATACTCTATAGGGTCAGTGATGAGCAAGGAGTCAATGCTCCATAAACATGTATGGAATAAAGAGGCAAATTTCTGTGGATTGTACACATCTCCATGCGTTAACTTTATCAGTCATTTCCCTTGCTTTCTGTAGTCACTGACACCTCCCTGTGTCTCTGTTTTCTGTTTTTCCCTTGGACTTTATTTTAGATGTTCTAGTTTTATCCACCAGTTCGTGGGTAAAACTCCTGGTAGGGTTAAGGAAATCAGTGTGTGGGTCTTAATCTAGGGCTCAGGGGTCTCTGTATGCTCAAAGCTTTAGTATGGAGTGTTGGGAGGTGGGCAAGCTGAACTTCTTTGTCGGGGCAGGTTTGTGCGTTTGGTGGAGTGTTGGGTATCTATGCAGGGAAGGCCATGGGTCAATCCAGGAAGTGGAGGGAGTGGTCCCAGGAAAGGTGTGGTTCTCCTTTCTGGCTCTGATCACTTGCTCCTCACTGCTGTGGCGCTGCTTTGGAGTCTGACGCAGATGACTGGGTGATGTCCACCTGAGCTTCAGTCCCTGTGGGCAGACCCAGATTGGGGTCAGATCAGAGCTGTGAGTGGAAGTGAATGTGTGTGTGTATGTGTAATGGGTGTGTGTAACATGTATGTGCTACAGTGTGGGGCACATGCAGGCAGTGTGATTGATGCCCAGAGTCGGGTGATATCACATAGACGTGGCGTGGAAGGCAGCTCGGGTGCTTACGTGCATGCGTGGGGGTGGCATGTTAGGTGTATGGGGAAGGAGTCCGGGCTGATCAGCCGGTCAGTGTTTCCAGCTGCCCCTCCTGCTCTGAACCGTTCAGCAGGTGTTTCTTCACCTTCTCTGGCTTTGAGTTCAGTTGAGCTGTGAGAAAGGGGTGCAGAAATGGAGTCCTTGGCCTTGGAGATTCGTGATGGGGGGAACTGTAAAGTGTGCACACTGGCAGAATATGCATAAGGAGTGACTAGAGTCTCCTTGAAGTCACAGCTGTGGGCTGAGGGAAATGAGGGAGACCTGCAGGGGTGGAAGGTTTCCAGAAGACCTCAGGCCCAGAAAGCTTGGAGGGATGCACAGGTTTCTACACTGGTGGGAAGGAAGGGGAGGGTTTGACGTGGATTAAGATGCAGCAGGAGGTGTCAAGTCTGGCCACCATCCTGGGGCCCAAGAAGAACAGGTGGGGAGGTCTCAGAAGGAAAGAGTGTCTGATTACCTGCCGGTGGGTTTTCCCCCCTGGAGTATTGGTAAGGAGATTTCTTGGGGTCCATTCCTGCTCTGAAAAACTCTGCTTTTGAGGTGATGGTTGAGAAGGAGATATCCAAATGACTTGAATTTTAGGGAAGGTCAAGAGACCTTTGTTACTAGCTCACTGTCGGTTCTGAGATGGACTCATCTCTTCTCCAGGTCTTGGTTCTTTTCCAAGAATTTCTGCGTCACTCAAGTTCCAGAGTCCAGTGGGAGGCAGAATAGGGCAGGGGAGGGTGAGGGAGACTGGAGAAGGTCCCTAGGGCCTCATCCTAAGGGGGCAGATGACCCTGTGATGTCTTTCTGAGAGTGAGGGCAAGCATCCATATGATGCTTGATGGATGCAGAGGAGGAGGCAGGAAGGCTTAGGACGAGTTGGGCTATGGTTGATGGGGAGTCAGAGGTGACCTCCCTCAGTTTGGTGGGCCTAGCATGGCATTGGGCTTGACCCTGAGAGTGGGAGTAGCTCATATGATCAAATAATAGGAAATGGATCCCCAGCAGAGTGGGCTATTACCTTGATAGAGTGTTTGAACACCTTGCGGACAAGTATTCTCCTGAATGCAGGCAGGCAGGGGCCACAGACTCTTCCCTTTGGGATGGGCTAAAGTTGGGGACCAGTGGAAATGAATGATCCAAATCTGGGTCATTCAAATAGCAGGTTACTCAAAAGTAAAGTGAAATAATTGGCTGGAGCTGTAGTTTGCTTGTGTGTTAGTTCCTTCGTCCATTCATTTGCTCATCGGTACATGCACACCTTCTTACACACACCAGTCAGTCCTCTCGTACATTAACGCACGCATGCGTTCATTCATTCCTCCCCAGCACCTTCCTCATCCTGTTTGACCCATGCTGACCCCTGTGCCTCCCAGCAGTATGTGTCCCTCCCTCCCCCAGATTCTCCCTAGAAGTGGTTAACCCAGTCCACAACGTGGAGAATTAAGAATTGACCCTGTTGTAGAAGTATCCACTGAACTAGGCCTGAAAAGAATCCCATGTCTCCAGCCATCGCACTTCCCAAACCGCTTCTCTGATTAGACCTCCATCCCTCCACCATTGATTTTCTCCGGCTCTCCATGTCTGGCCGAGGCACCTCTTGCCCAGAGCACAGGGCCAGGTACGTCGCCTGTGGCCAGCTTGCTGAACAGACCGGCACGTGCCCAGGGGGATGCCAGCCCACACTACTACGCTGCTTTGGTTCTCCAGGTTCCCACGGCCTGATAAGGAGACAGAGTTTCGAGAAGTACATGAACGCGCTGCTGGGGTCCCTGTTGCTGAGACAGGGAAAGTTACTCGGGAAGCACAGACAGGAAGCAGGGCAGGTCCAGCCCAGGAATATCTGAGCAGGCTTTTGAAGGCTAAGCAAGAGTACTCCAGGCAGTGAAACTCAGGTGGATGTGGAGAAGCTTGGAAGGATCTGGCTTCTCTGAAAAACTGAGACATTCGGTGAGACGGGGGCTTGGGAGGCACAAGGAACCTCTCTCCAAACTCACAGGAGTCACAGATGGGGGAGGGGTTCCTTCAGCCAACATCCCGATGGTGCCCGGGGCCAGTGTGCGGGTATGATGGGGAAGCGGGTACAGAATAAACATCGCTTCATAAAGCTAGCACTCAGAGCGGGACCCACATTGCATGACCTGGTTCCTTTCTAGGGCCTCTGTCCTCCAGGGAGAGGGCTCTGGGGTGACTCCAGATCGCCCCGCTGGATTCCAGGGTAATGTCACTCTGGCCTCCTACTACACTCAGAGCCCAATTCTTCCTCTTTTTTCTAAGAAAAAATAACTTAATTGTCATCAGTAATGTATCAAGGAAAAGACAAAAAGTGGAAAGAAGAAAGAAATGTCACCCACACTTTAAGTACATTTCCTTCTAGTCTTTTTTCCCCATGCATAGATTTTGTTTTCCCATGGTTGTGATCACACTGTGCCCAAACTGTATTCTGCCCTTTTCACTGACATTATTAAGTCATAAGCAGCCCCCTGTTATTACAGTCTTTGTAAACAGCATCTGGTCACTCAGCCTAAGGCTGTTCAGATAGCCAGTCTGCCTTGGGAGACAGTTTACCTCCCTGTTTCTAGAAACCTGCCTCCTTGACCCTGGTCATTTTCATGGAGAAAATATTCAGAATCCCCTTTCATTTGGGTGGGCCAGGAAAGGTGGCTCTTGCCAGAAAACGTACCGTGTGCCTGGAGCTCCACCATTGAGGACTTTCCTCCTTCGGGCCGGTGTTGTGGGGTGAGGGTAGCAGGCTGGGTCCATCCCTCTCCAAACAAGTCTCCTTCCCGAAAGGAGCCTCGGAGTGTGTGTGGGAGGGAGAAGATGCAGAAAGGGGCCAGAGCTTCCCCAATTGCCCCATCCCTTGGCTGGGCTCGCTTAGCCCTTGGCCAGCCCCTCGGGCCCTCGATAATGCCACTCCGGCCCCGCTTCCAGGCCTCCCAGGCACTCACCCACCTATTGGCTGGCGTGGTGTCAGTGGGCTCTCGGGTGGGGTTGAGGGCAGTCAGGGGCCAGATGCAGCTATGCTGAGAACCACCCAGAGCCCAGCCTGCCCTGTACCCCAGAAAGGTGGTTATGGGATCTGAAGTCTTGCCCCCAGAGCATCTACCATTTTCCTTTGTCTGTCTGAGGTGAGACAGGCAGGCGGTAGGTTTGCCCCCTGCCTTAGAGACAGGGAAGAAGCTCCTCCCTCCCTTACTCTATCCACTGAGGCCAGGGGCCTCATTTCTTCCTATCCCTAGCTCGATGTCCTCCCTGCCCCGCCCAGTGCTCTAAAATTAAAGGGCAGGGCAGACCCTGGGGAGAGGGAGCTGTTAGGGGAAGCCTTGGACTGGGTGGGCTCCACGAAGCAGACAGGGCTGTGTCTGGTGGGAAGCATGAAGGCAGAGCACCTTGGGCAGGAAACTGCTCCCTGTGCCCTGACATGAGGCCTGCTTTTGGCCCAACACTGCCTTGTTTTATAGCTATAGCCTGCGCTTTTCCGCCATTCTTGGAGTGGGTCATCTTCTGAGGACAGCCCCTGTCCTCACCCAGGGTTCCAGGATTTTCCCTCAGCATTCACTGCTGCTGCTAAAACCAAGTATGCTCACCATCATTCCACACACACGACCTCCCACTCCACCGGCAAGGACACCAGGGCTCACCCAGCGGCAGCCAACAGCACCTGCTGGCTTTGTAAATGAGCTCTCGTTTTCAGGAAACTATCCAAGTCTCTGCCATCTCTGTGTCACCTCCCCCAGGGACCCTCTGGAGCAAAAGCCCAGGAGGTGCCCTGGAGCTGCAAAGCAGCCAGAAAAACATCTCTCCTACAGATGAGGGGCTTAAGCCTAGAATAGGGAAGAAACTTAGCAAAGGATCTGCGCCCAGGCCCACTTTCGCCAACTCTGAGGATGGGGGTGGGCGGGAGATGGCCTGGCTCTGCAAGGCCAGGAGGAGCGGACAGACTGAGTGAGGCTTCCTCCACCGTTTCGAGCACTAGGTCTAGTTAGGGAGCTGGGATAGCCCTCCTTGATCATGCATAAGAGGATGTTAAAGGCTGTATCCTGGACATTGAGCAAATGCTGGGGAAGGTGGGAGAAGTGAGGGGTGAGGAGAGATACGGCTAAATCTGGGGCAGCTTCCTGGAGGAGGTGAGCTTAGCATTGTTTACCTGTTCCTCCAAGCCCCCCCCCCCCATCACAGAGGACAGCTATCAGCTTTTGAACCCTCCCTTTGTCAGGACTCTCACTGCCTGACACAGAAGCAGGGGGCCCTCTCTAAGAGGAGCTCACTTCTGTACCCTGCGGTTTCTCCTGTGTAACCTGTTCCCATATTTGGATGGGCTGCAGAGGCCAGTGCTCCGGGGGCAAGAAGTTTAGAGCACTGTGTCTAAGGAGGAGGCCTCATTAGTGGGATTCAGGCCACCCTGAGTAGCTGCCCCCCGAGGAAGCAGCCATCCACCTGCCCAGCTCAACCTCTGATGTGGGGTGGGGGGATTTCCGCCTGACATTGTTCACAGGGTCCTCTAGAGAAGCTGACTGACCTAGACGGTGTGTGAGTTGGAACTTTGAGTGGCGGCGTATGTGACCCTAGGAGTGCTCTGGCTGTCCTGGGCACTGCTCTTGGAGTGGACATCGCCTCCTGGTTATTAGTCATGTCCACTCTGCCTCATTGTGCTGCAAAGAGCACAGGGTGGCTGGGGGTGGGAGTACATCGGGGCCACAGGCGCTCATCAGGACTCATGCAATGGCTTTTTATACGTTCGCCTACTCACTCTACCTCCACCTCTTGAAGGAGTGATTATTATCTCTTCCTAGAAACGGGTAGGGACCCAGGCCTGCTGGGCTCCAGAGCCTGGCTTCCTCCCCTCTACTGTGCTGTGGCTACAGGATGCTCGGCAGCTCCGTGATTGCTCCCTGCCCTCTGCGAGAGGGACTGGAAGATGGCCCCATCTTGGCCCCCTGTGTCCTCTCCCCTCTCATTCACACCTGGAAGCGTAGTCTTTCAGATCCAGCAGGCAGCACCTGGCCAGAGGAGAGGACCCTGGCCTTGGTTTCCCCATCTGGCTCCCAGCTCAGCCTGGGCACTGAGACCCCAGGAGCTGCTCTGGGGGCCTCCTGGGTGTTTCTTACTTCTGCCCCTCCCTCCCTGGCCCAGGTGAAGGTGTGGTTCCAGAACCGGAGGACAAAGTACAAGCGGCAGAAGCTGGAGGAAGAGGGGCCGGAGTCTGAGCAGAAGAAGAAGGGCTCCCACCACATCAACCGGTGGCGCATCGCCACGAAGCAGGCCAACGGGGAGGACATCGACGTCACCTCCAATGACTAGGGTGGGCAGCCACGGATCCACGAGAGCAGAGCACCTGCTCGCTGCCGGCCAGGGCCCCCGGGTGGGCCCAGCTGGACTCTGGCCGCTCCCCCGCCAGGCTTCGGGGAGGCCTCGAGCCACGGCCGCGCAGGGCTTGGAGCCTGGGGCCACTGCTGACGGAGGGACAAGAAATGGGCTGGCTGAGGCCTGGGACTCCTCCACCTTCTCCTCAGAGAGCCCGCCTGCCTGGGCAGGCTGCCGGCCACAGCAGCCTCCCAGCAACTCTCCACTTCTCTGATCTCCTGTTTGTTTTGATGCGTTTCTGTTTTAATTTATTTTCCAGGCACCCACTGTAGTTCTTAGTGATTCCCTTGTATCTCCCTTCCCTATGGGAATAATAAAAGTCTCTCTCTTAATGACATGGGCATCCAGCTCCACCCCCCGGGAGCCTGTGAGCCTGGGGGGTGGATTCGGGCTCTGGGGACCAGTGGGGACGGGCAGAGCAAGCTTGTACAGCACCTGGGAGCCTGGGGCGGGGCCCGGGAGACTCAACCCATTACCTTTTCTCCTCTGATGGTGGTCCACCCTGATCTTGAGCTCCAGCTCTAGAGAAAGGGAAACTGAGGCTAGACGTGGGGAAAGACCAACCTGTGTCTTAAGGGAGGCTAGCTATGCTCAGGCCTTTCCAAGCTTATGGAGCAGTGGGAAGCAGGCGCATGTGGCTTAGGGGAGAGACAGAATATGCCCACTTCTGCGTGCTGAGAGATGCGCGTACTGAGAGATGCTGGGGGCTCCTTCAAGTGAGGAGACACTGGGAGTGAAAGGGAGTACTGGGGGCTGGGGGCAGAGCACCATTCACAGAAGCTGACCATCCCAGGTTCTGGCCCCGCTGGGACACTCATCCGTCCCCAGAGCACCCCCCACCCCGCCCCATGCAGAGGAAAGCTTCCAAGATGGGGCATAAGGCTGAGCCCACCACCTGTCCCCAAGGACGCAGGCCTCTAGCCGGGAAAGAGCAACAGGGCAGGGCCCGACTGAGCTCTTTAGTCCACCTATCCTTCTGCTCATCCACTAGCCTTTCCTCCTGTCACACATCCTTCATCTTTAAAACGCAAGACCTGTATTCCTAACAACCTTTCCCTTACGACCTCCAGACCTGTCTCCACTTCTTCACCTCCTGTGTGCTCCCCAACTCTCTGCCTGTGCTGCTGACATCACCAATCACCGATTACCAGCACCCCTGGGGCCAAACTCAGCTGCCACCTGTTCGGCTTTACCTACACCGTTCTCTTCCGGCCGTTCCCTCCTTGACTCCCACACCCCTGCCTTCATTTCAGTGCCTCTGACACTGTCACCTGCCCCTCCGTCCTCCTGTCTTGTCCATGCCTCGTCGGCCCTGTCCTCATCAGGGCCAGTCCCTGTGCCTCCTGCCTCTTCACTGTGCCCTGCCCCTGGGGCTTCACATCTATGTCGGGAACTTCTCCTGGCTCCCCAGACTCCCTCCAGCGGACCCCTGCCGAGCTGCAGCCCCACCAAGCCTGCCGCCCACATCTGCTGCCTCCAGGCCCCCTGGCACCTCGAATCCAACACATTCACCACTGACTCATCTCCCCACCAGTTCTCCTTCAGGACTGCCCACCTTGGCAAACAGCCAAGGTTTCTTCTACCTTGGGAAGGAGTGCCCATGGCTCCCAGGGTGTGGGGAGGAGCGGGAAGGGAAGGAGTGGTAGGCGTAATGAGGTTTGTGTGGATGTCAAAGAGGAGGTCCCTCCACCCTGTGGCTAGCGCACAGGACTGTGTCACGCCCATCCTAAGCCCCCCGCTCTACCCCCACTTCTCTCCCAGCCTTGGCCTCTCCTACCTCACTCCTGGTGCCCTCTACTTCAGTCTCACCCCTGTCATCCCTGTCCCCCAGTAAGCCATGGGTTTCGCCTGTGCTGTGCCTTTACTGGTGTTTCTCTGGGCTCCTGGAATGTGCTGGGGGCTTGATCAATGTTGACGTCCATGTGGAAGACCTGCTGCCTGGGGCACGTGCAGGGATCCAAGCACAGAAGGTCCTTTTGCCGGGACTGTCAGCATCTCTCTTGGGTCCGGTCAATGCTAGAAACCAAAGGGCTTTCTCCCATCCCGATGCCCCTCCCCACCCCCTCCACCAGGAAACACACTCCTTACATCTTGAAAGTCCTAACCTCAAGGTGCGTTCTCTTGCTGCCAAGCAGGCGGATAACCTCTGGGGAGCATGTACACCCCAGTGGGGTGAGGTGGAGAAGGGGAGGCGTCCTTTTGGCACCGGTGGGGGCAGAGGAATGGGAGAACTGTTCCTCTCCAGATTCTCTCACTTGGTGGGGGAGGGGGTGCATGAGGATCACAGCAGAGCCGCCCCTGTCATCCAGATAAAGGGCTGGAAAGGACCCAAAGAAACCTGCCAATCTTCCTAGGCCAGGCCCGCGAGGGGCGGGGCGGGAGTCCCCACCGCACTCCCATCCATCCCCCATGTTGTGCCTCTCCCTGCAGACGGTAAATATTGGTGTTGTGACTTCATTAATAAAGGCTTCTGTGAGCCTGAAAAACATGGAATCAGGATGAACTATTTTCTGAGCTGCCGGCTTGCCAGGTTTGCTAATTTGGGAGTTTTTGGGCCCTCTCCAGGGAACAAACCAAAGTTTCTCTCGAAGAGACACAGATGCAGCCGGGAAGGGGAGAAGAAGCCGAGGAATGACGCTCCCGTCCCCTCCCTCGACTGCTCCTTGCTCTTGGAGATCGGGGCCCTGCAGGCAGACAGGTGGACAGGGGTTACTTGGCCTGGCTTTCCCCGAAGGAGCCTGGCATTGTCATGCCCCCTCAGCTGGGCTGGCCTCCGAAGCCCTGCAGGGTCAGATGGCTGAGACACTGACAAGAGGCAACCCCACGCGGCATGCGGCTTGAGTGGAGGGAACGCAGGGCAGCCGTTCTTAATTCTCATGGCCCGAGCCACGTGCCTCCGCTTCAGGGAATGATCTTTACACTGGTGGCATCCATGGAACTTTCCGAGATTAGCCCCCACAGTTCTGTAGCCGCAGGGCTTGTGCTCTTGGCGTCTCTGCACTCGGTTTTCACCAGCTCCTCCTCAGGGGCGCAGTGATTGCCTCCTGTGGGGCTTCCCAGAACCCGGGCCCAGTGAGCTGGGTTCTGACCAGGAGGGAGCCAGGCGAGGGGGGGGGGGAGGGGGGCGCCCAGGCCTCCGCCGGAGCCCCTGCTCCCGGGCAGCCCTGCAGGGGGAGGGGCAGGGAGGCCAGCAGGCTGAGTGGTGCAGGCCCAGCCAGCTTTCCTGTCAGACAGGCGCTGCCAATGCGGAGCCAGACATCGGGAACAGGTTTAACCAATTACCCGAGCGCCCCATCTGCTGTCTGGGGTGTGTGTGAGGGTGAGTGCATGTGAGGGTGTCTGGGAGTGTCTGGGAGGGCTGTGGGCGTGTGTGCGCGAGTGTGACTGTGTGGGTGTGTGTGGGCGTGCGGCAGTGCACGTGGGCGGGGTGTGCCACCTGTCCCATCGTACCCCCTCATTTGTCAGGCTGTGGCCACCGGCGTATGGTCTTCCTGTCTCCCCAAGACCTGGGGAGACATTCACTCCATGAATGACCCACCCAGTGCCCCAGGCCCTCACCCCCTACTCCCCTCATCACCACTCTCGCTCCCAGGGCTTATGAGACCCCGGAATCACGCCTTCTCTCAAATCACACATTTGGATGTCCTTTTCCTAACAGACCACATGTTCTTCCCGCTCACTCTCTCAATTTTCTTCTACATCGACACTTTGACCTCCTCACGGGCCGCTCCTGGCCGTGCACCCCTCTGCTCTCTCTCCTGCATCCCCTGGTCCCACGATTCCTTGCTTGCACCTGCTTGGCAAAATCAAAAACTTTCTTGAACCTGTTCCCCCGTCTGCCCTTGCAGCTGAGTCTGTGAGGACATCGGGCAAGAGCGCTGGATGGCACCCCTTGAAGTCCGAGGTCCCAGCCTTCGTTTCGGCCTCACCCCTGTTGATAAACCCACTCCTTCTCCACAGGGGATGTCTCAAACAGTCACCCTTCTCCCCAAACCTTTTTTCCTGCTTACCCTCAACAGGAGACCTTATTTCCATCTCTAGAGGGAAATGAGAAGCTCTGGAAGTGAACACCTTCATATCAATCGGGGGCCGGGAAGAAAGAGGTGGTCTCTTCAAGCAGGGCAGTCTGAGGAGAGTTGGATAAAGGAACAATTCACAAATTTGGGGACCCAACAATGGATGTTGTAGTGCCCCAAGGCTAACAACAGTGGCCCACAGCCCTGGGACCAGAAAAGGCAGGGGCAGGAGCAGTTATCAGAACCTGAGAGGACAGATGGAGGGAGGTGGCCCCAGACAGGAGCTGTGGTCTTCAGTAGCGGGGGCCCAGGGAGGCAGGAGAGACCATGGGAATGAATCCCCCAGGGTCACTCTCCTCAAATCCTTCACTGGGGACTCCCAATCAGAGGAGCCAGATGGCAAGTCCATACGAGTCAGCCTCCCAGGACAGAGAGCAGGTGGAGAGCGGTGCAGTGTGGATCTGCAAGGGCCAGGCAAGCTAGCCTCTCACGCCCCAACTTCCACCACCACCACCCAGCCCATCCTCTCCACCTCCTTCCTGTTACCCGAGACCCTTCTTTCCTATCGGCTTGCCCTTCTCCTCTCTGGGGACCTCACTTCTCTTTCCCCCCTCCCCCGGTTCCTCTTCTCTCACCCGTTACTGTCCACCTGCCCAAGTCTTCCTTCTAATGCCTTCCCTTAGCCCCACATGGTGTTGCAGCCATTATCATGTCTCAACGCCCAGCTCACAGCCCACTTTCACTTCTTGGAAATTCTTTGTTTTACAAGTTACGGTACACTGGCATCCAGTCGGAGTCCTACTAACTCCTCAGCTATGGAGATCTGGCTTTTGCCTGACCACACTCCACTGAGACTATTCTTTCCAGGTCCTTCCGGGGGACACGCTGTGTGTGCATCTTCTGTCATCTTTAGCATCTGTTCAGTATGTGGACAACCCCCCCTCCCCACCACTGGAAGCATCCTTGTCTCTTGTCCTCTGGGATCCCACGTTGTCCTCACACTTCCTTTTACCCCGGCATTATTAGTGGGCGGGCTGTCAGGACAAACACCACAGGCCGGCGGCTTAAATGACAGGAATTTATTTTCTCACAGTTCCAGAGGCTAGACATCTGAGCTCAAAGTGCCAGCAAGGTTGATTTCTCCTGAAGCTTTTTTTCTTGGCTTGAAGATGGCTGTCTTCATGTTCACGCGGAGTTTCCCTCTATGGGTGTCTGTGTCTGAATTTCCACTTTTTACATGGTCACCAGTCACATCGGATTAGGAGCCGCCCTCATGAACTTGTTTTACCTTAACTACCTCTCTAAAGATCCTACCTCTGAATCCAGTCACATTCTGAGGTACTGGGGGCTGAGGCATCAACATTTGAATTTAGGGGGACACAATTCAGCCCATAACACCCTTCTTGTGGCTGAACTCCTTAGCAGCCTTCTGTCTCTGGCTGGGCCTCAGAGGTGAGGGGCTCCTCAAGGTTCCATCTCAAGTCTCCCTCTTCTCACCCCACATACTCCCCCTGGGTGGTTGCTGCTGTTCCTTTAGCTCCAGGTGCTCTCAATAAATGGCTAACCTGCCAAGCTACGTATCTAGTTCCCACCTGGCTCCTGAGCTCCCAAAAAGCACACCCAACCGTGTCCTGACGTCTGGACTTGGGTCTCTCACAGGAACTTCTAATAACCTGTAAAACAAACGCATAGATTTGTTCTTCCTTTTCTGTCCCTTAGCTCTGAGAAAAGGCACCACAGTCTGTGTCCTCAGTTATCTGAGCCATGAAGCTGGGGCCATCTCTGACATCTCTGCCACCCTCTCTGCCATCAGTCACCAAGATCTGAGCTGAGCTCTTCCTTCTCTCCATCCCCATTCCACCACCTGGTCTAGGCTCCATCTTCCCCCACCCGGACTCTCGGCTGATTTCCCCAGTAGTCTTGCCTGTGTCCATGACCCACTCTACTCTGTTGCCAGATGAATCCACTTCTCTACTTAAAGCCTCCAGTGACTGCCAGCTGGCCCACTCCTACCTCCAGTGTCTTGTCTTGCCCCCTATTCCCCAACACTGAGGTTGCAGTTCACCCCTGGACTGAGCGAGGGCCCTAATGTACTGTCCCTCCCTCCGCAGTGCTTACCTGTGAAGAGGAGAACCGGCTCGGGTGGCCAGAGACTGAGAGAGCCTTCTTTCCTCTCCTCCTCACTGGGTTTGTATGGCGTCCTCAAGGGGAACACCTGGTGCCTCTGTCTGCCAGCCACTTATCTACCTTCTCTTTCTCCTTCCTTCTCTTTACCCTCCCACAAGGCCCAGGGAACTGGGGTGAGGTGGGGGCCCCGTCCTTGTCAGGAAGGAGCCAGGCTCTGAGCTTAGGCAACATTGCCAACAGCTACATTGGAGTGGGGAATGAGAAGTGAACAGACATTTTTCAGCCACTGCCTTGGGAGACACCTGGCATTGCAGGGAAGCAAGGGCACATGGGAGTTAGGCCTATTGGGAGTGGCTGTGATTTTCCTGTTTAAGGGGCTAATCAGTGGCAGGGGTGTGGGTGAGATGGCAGGAGCGGCAGCAGCTGTGGGGGGCTGAGGGCGCTCCATTCTGAAAATGACCCTGGGCCTTGAGAAAGCCTCACTCATCACTGGCTTCATCCCATAGCATTCTGACCCTCCTTCTAACCATGGCCTGAGTGGGAGGAGGAGGCCTTAGGGGCCAGTAGGTGGGGATGGGGCCAGGGGAAGCCACATTCCTGGAGTGTTAATGATCTCCGGGCTGGGCAGGAGCTGAGCCCCCAAACCAGCTAAAAACAACAAACAGCTCCCAGGAGGGATTTGTGGCTGTCCTGAGAGTCAAGGATTTCCGCCGCTGCCCCCGAATGGGGGCTGTGGCCAGTGGGGCTCTTCCAGAAAGAAATTCCCCAGAGACCAGAAGCCTGTGACCTAGAAGTATCGCTTTGAGAACAGGCCCCACCCCCACCCCTTTCCTCCCACTCACCTAGGGAGGCCCAGTGCCCAGGTGAGGGGAGGCAGCCGCCCTCCTGACACTTGGGAGGCATAAGAGAGGAGTCTGGGTGCCTTCCTCACCTGGTCTCTCCAGTCCTTACACCAGCCCAGCAAGTGATGCTATTCTTGACATTTTATGGCTAAGGACACCATGACTCTGCTAGAGAACATGTTCCGCAAACGTGTGATGGAATTGGGGAAAGAAAAGATGGAATTGGGGAAAGAAAGGAAGAGACTGGCTGGAAGTCAGAGAGTCCAGCTGCGGCTAAGCTGGGGCTGGAACCTGGGCCAGCCTGACCCCGACCATGGACCTCACCTCTACTACATGGTCCCCCTGGCGTGGGAGACCATCAGCTGCTCCCTGCAGAGGTAGAAGGTGCTTGGAGATCCTGGAGAAGAGTTCAGGTCTCAGTCCCCTAGGAATTCTGGGGGCTGCTTAAAGGAAGAGCAGCCAGCACTGTCAGGAGGCATCTGGGGCCTGGCCCTGAGCGACTGTGGAGTGGCTAGGAAGGGGCAGAGTTCCCGAGGGCAGTGCCATGCCCGCTGCAGATATTGCAACCTTGCCACTTGGCTCAAATCCTGCCTCCCTGTGAAGCCTCTCTGGGCCACCGGGTAACCGGGAACTACCCTCCCCACTGCACTCCCTCTCCCCATCCCCTGGAGATCAACAGTAGGAGAAACTACCCAAATCTCTGTCTGCTCACGTTCCTCGCAGTGGGGCCCTTAGTGAATGCTCAGCATCTGCTCTGTAAAAATGGGTCCTTCTGCAGAGCTCAGCCCACCTGCTCTGTCCCGCCTGCTGCCCTCACATGCTCTTCCATCCTTTCCTCTCCCTTTTCCTCAGGGCCTCCCAGTGGGCCTGGCCCCTCCCAGGGCCTGGGGCTGCCCCACGAAACCCTCAGGCAGCACTGGCTTGTCCTCACTGTGCTTCCGTAAGTAACCCCCTCGCTGTGCTTCCGTAAGTAACCCCCTCGCTCCCACCCACAAGCCACAAAGCCAAGCCCCGAGGCTTTAAATCCATCATTTATTGCCCACAGCTCATTAGTATTACATAAATCAGACACTGAGAAATTTTCTGAGAAGGTTAAAAAGACACTGCAGAGTCTCCTGGGTGTGGCTAAGGCATGAGTGCGGTGCCTCACTCACACCCGGCCCCGGGGCTGGAGAACCACCTTGCCGCTGGCCTCTGGCTTTTCTTCCCTCAGGACCCCATCCTCCTCCCAGGCCAGCAGGGGCTCAGGACCGAAACCAAGCGGGCTCACAATCAGGAAGTAGAAAAGGGGGCTGTCGGCCACCTGGCCCCAGCTGCCATCCAGACATCTTAGGCTCCTGGTACCCGCACCACCGGCTTATTCTCTGGAAATGGGAGAAGGGCGTCCCGAAGTCTGAGGGAATGTCTGAAGTGACCGGGAGAAGGCAGGCCAGTACACTGGGCCTAGAGAACCAGGGTGGCAGGGGAGACCTGTATTCTGACACGGCAGGGCCGGCTACCCCCTAGCTGTGGGACCCGGCCCAGTCTCCTCCCCAGTCATGAGCCAGTCTGCCCACGACGCCTCCCTTCCTCTGACCTCAGCCAAGTGGGGTTGGGATGTTGGGCAAAAGTTCTCCCTCGAGGTGTTTTCCACAGCTAAGCCAAGGCTCATCTTAGCAGCACTGCCCACTGGACCTCCGCCATCACACTGAGCTGTACAGATCCTTTGCCAATCCCCTCCCCAAAGAGAAGTCCCCTTAGCTCACCTGAAATTGCATTTGGGAGCATGACCAGAAATGATCCGGGAGACAAAGTAAGTTGGTTATGAGATGCCAAGGCCACAGGGTCAGGGCTGGGGTGGGGCCAGGCCAGGGCAGCCAGCACTGCGGGGAGTCAGAGAGACCCCCATTTCTTCCAGGCCTCCAGAGGGAGTGGGAGTGGGGCTGGGGTGAGCATTTTTGGTCTCAAGGTGAAGTGCACAAGAACAGGACACTGAGAGGTGAGGCAGAGTGAGCTAGAAGAGAGCTTTTCAAAAGGGGACCCAGACATGCCCAGTCTGTCTCTGGCCCAGTCATATCATGGCAGGATTAGCTCAAAAATACTTGCCCCTCTGACATGGAGGCAACCTTTCCCTCTACTGTTTTGTTCTCCCTACTGTTTCTGCTTTTACCCTTTCTTGATTGGCTGGGGGTGGGGGGGCGTTGGGAAGGGGGTGCTGCTCCTCAAGACAGTGTGGGAGGGGTCCTTCAGGGCAGCATCCTGCAGAAAACGCATGCTGGCTGGGAGTGAGGGCAGCAAGGGCTTCTGAGGGGGCACCTGGTGTCACCCCGGCACTGAGGATGGTAAGAGCAGCCCATGGCCATAAGCCCCATACTAGATTTTCCTGCAGGTGTTCACTGCCAGCCGTGTCTTTCCCCAGGTGGAGTCACCGGGGGCTGCCATGTTGAGGGCTCGGTTCCAGCTGGGGTCAGATGAGGGGTCCAATGAGGCCCACACTTCCTCTTTGTTTGCCCCATCCACCCCCACCTCGGCCCAGAGCCCCTGCAGACCTCTCCTCTTCTTGGCCCACCAGTGGGAGGAGACAGCAGCAAGGGGGCCAGTGCAGGGGGAGAGATGGCACATGGGTTTGGAGCTACACGTAGGCGCAGCCACCCACGCTAGCTCCCCATTCAGAACCGAAAAGTGTTTGGCAGAGGTCAAGTGTGCCCAGGATGTGGGCTCACACACAGAAAGTGAAGGTCCAGGTTCTGAGACCAACTGCTGGCCATTCCCAAAGGGGCCTGCCCCTTTCCCAGTCCAGTGTCCACACTGGGAATGTGCCTGGGATGACCAGCATCTGAGTGGAACAGGCAAAGACGAAGTTCAGCTAGAAGAGCCGGTGGGAACCCCTTGATCCAGTCCTCTGGTTCTGGCCAGGAAGTAGAGGCTCAGAGAGGGGAGCAGACTTCTCCAAGGTCACACAGCCCATTCGTGTCACAACCACGGGCATGTGATTACTGGCTTGAGGCTGACTCTCAGGTGCCTAGAAACCTGGCCTCCATCCTCAGGCAGAAGACCCTCCCATTCAGGAAGTGGGGGTGTGGAGGGGCAGGCAGCCTGCGGGTGGGGGCTGGAGAGACCTCCCCACCCCCCAGATGGCAGTCAGCCAGGCTCCAGCTCCAGCCCCCCAGCCCCGCTCAGTCCAACTTCCAGCCTGGTGACTACAAGGAGGATCTTTCCACAGAGGTCGAAGCGCAGGCCCACAATTCCAGTCAAACATCCTTCCTTCTTGGGGCTTCTTGCCTGGAGCTGGGGTCATTTCAGGGGCCTCAAATGGATCAACAGGGTTCTATGAAGAGTGACCCAGCTTCTGGCACCGGGCTTCATGTGGAGGGATTGGTTCTGCAGGTTGTGGCGTGGCTGAGGGCCAGCCACACTCAGAACCAACTGCCCACAAAATCTTTCAGAGGCCTACAGTGTCCCTGACTCCCTGGGCCACCTCCTGAGGACCTCGGTCATACTGGTTCATCCTGTGAGGTGCAGACTGCCTCCCCTCCCCAGCCCAGGCCAGCCCAGCCCAGCTCAGGGAGCCACAGGGCATGGCCACCAGAGTATCTTGCATCTACCAGCCCCACTACCAAACCAACCCAGCCCCCAGGCCTACTCCTACGCCACCACTGGCCAGCTGCTACATCCAGGCAGTGGCTACCAAGGCTCAGACTTGATTCTGATAAAAAAGAAACAGAAAAAAGAAAACCAAAGTATAAAAGGATCCTAATTCTACCCCATGGACACTCTACAAATTTTCAGCTTCACACATAATTGTGCTGAGTAGAGTTTTGACAACCCCACGTAAGGCCCAGAAATGCACTTGATTATTTTTTTTTATAGGAAATGTGTCAGAATTCCTCTCCCATGTGTTAACATGTAAATAGATTAGTCTCCCTACCTCTGCGGGGGTCCAGCGCTCCCCTAGGACCTTCAGGACTGGTGGGGTGAGCTTGCCCCCCTCCCTGCAGGTGCAGTCCCAGAGTCTCTGTCCCCACCCCGGATCTCCCCCCTAACCCCCCCGGCCTGGATTGCACTCAGCCCCAGGCCGGCTGGCCACCACTCACAGCCCCTTGTTGTACACCACTGTCCGACTACTCGTGGCCCGGGCAATCTCAGGCTCTAACTGGGATGTCTCGATCTGAGGAGAGAGAGAGAACAGAGAAGAAAGGTGAGGGGGGCGGGCAGGAGGGATGAGCTTGGAAGCTGGGAGTAGCATTAGGAGCAAGCTGGTGCCCACAGTTCTCCCCCTCTGCCACCTACTGACACATCCTCTTTACCACCGTCCTGCCGAGGGGCTCACGGTATCCCTTCCCATCTAGGTCTTGTCTCTTCCTCTGCTGGCGTGTCTCTGTGTGTGAGCGTCCTACACTCCGATCTCCGAGTTGTGTCTTCCTCATCTCCAAGGGCCTGTACTGCGCCACAGCCTGGGCCTGGCCCCCCACAGTGACCAGCAAACCTCTCCCTGCCAACCCCCTCACCCAGTCAGCTCTTTCTCCCATTCTGCGCAGAGAAGCGCCTGAAACCATCCCTGCCCTCCTCAGCTCCCCACTCATTCTGAGCACCAGAGCTGTCTTTCTCCTTCAGAGAAAAAACAGAAGACAACAGAAGGAACCCCTCAGCATCCCACCACCAAATCCATGAACTACCCATCCACACTGCCCTACGCCTGCCCTCCTGCCACCCCTCCCCTCAGAAGGCAGAACCCCCTGGGGTCCACCTTCCCCACGCCCACTCTGGAAGTCCACTCCCAGACTGTGCTCCCCGTCTCCCACCTTCGCAGCCCACTGACTCCTGACCACCAGCATTTCAACACTGACAAAACCTCCCATCTGATAAAACATCCTGTTAACCCTGTGTCATGCTCCATCTACTGCCTGGTCTCTCTCCTCCCCAGCAACCACATTTCTTTAAGGCACTGTCTCCACTGGCCTTTTCCACCTCCTCATCTCCCACTGACTTCTCAACGCACAGCAAATCTGGCTTCTCTTCCCACCGTACTCCACAAAAATCCTTCTCTCCAAGTTCACTGCTGCCCCCATGCTTTGTGACATCCACTGGACCCTTGTCAGGGTCGCTGGTGCTCAGCCTAGTGGGCCCTCTTCCCTGCACAACCCCTGGGGGTGAGTCAACCTTCCTGGTGACTCCCAGATCGGAGGGGTCTCCCGCCATTATCTCTGCCCTGAATCCTGGGCCCATGGGGACTGCCTACCAGAACTCACGGATATCTCACAGGCACTTGAACTCAACCCTAAGATCTAAATCACAACTGAGGTCGCCATCTCCCCCTCCCCCACCCCGGCTCCCCATACCACCACCTAATGGTGCCCTGGGACTGCCTCACCTCCTCTATGCACCCTTCCGCTTGAGTCCCAGCCACCCCAGTCCACCCACCTCGGACAGCATGAGCCTTCTCAACTGCGTTGGGCCACCCGTCTGTTCCTTACAAAATGGCTGCCCTCAGGTACTCAGTCTAGACTCTTGTGCTGTCCAGTCCTTGCCCAACTCTACCCTGCCCCTTGGACCGGAAACACCACACACACCTACTTATTTCAGGGCCTTGGGTCCACTGGGCTTTCCCCAGCCTGACTCTTTGCCTGAGCTGGTTCCTCTGCCCCCACCTCTCTTCCTCCCCCTCCCCCCTCCCCGGCAGCTTTAGATATCTTCCTTCCCCCAGCCTGGGTATGGCCACTTCCTCAGCCCCCCGCAGCTCCTGGCGTTTCTCATATCCCAGTTGTATCACTTGCTGCTGAGGCTGACTGTCCACTCGTCTCCCCCGCCCCCTCCACTCTAGATCGCAAGCTCCATGAGGCAGCAAACATGCGGTGTGATCGTGTTCATCCCAGCATCCTCAAGGCCTAGTGCCAATACACAGGAGGTATTCAGTAAGTGTTGAATAAATGAATGGGAAGAAGGGAGGCAGAAGGCCTGGAGGCTCTACGGCAGCCTGGGGGTTGGTCTGCTGCTCCAGGGATTAAGCCAGTAGGGATACCTGAGGCTCCAGCCTGAGGGCGCCGGCAAGAGAGGTGCTACCTCAGTGAGGGGGGCCCCCCGGGGCCTGATCTCCAGCCTGGGCAGAGTCAAGGAAGTGCAGAGTCAACTAAGCCTTCGTGGCTTAGTTCAACGGAAACTGCTCCCAGGTATCTGCTCTATGTCAAGACCTGAAAGCCCTGAAGAGTAGGCAGAAGGTTCCATAGACCAGCCCTGCCTTCAAAGAACACAGTCATGCCCGGGGCCGGGCCCGTCAGAGGCCAGGCAAGAGGGAGCTCAGGGCGGACGGGAGCTGCTGGGCATGGTGGAGTTCCTGGAGAAGGGGGACCCTTCCCCTGTCGTCCACGCTACCCCGATACCCAGACTCTGGCCGTTGGAGAGGGCCAAAGAGACAAGAGCGAGGCTGGAGGCCCAGGCCTCTTCCCCACCCCCTCTCCTCAAGCCACCTCTTCCCTCCCTACCCCTGCCGGCCTCCGAGTCCCCTCCACCCCACCAGTTCCCCTCGTCCCCATGCTGCCACTGACACAATGCACAGCGCCCACGCTTAAAAATCTAAATGCTTTTGAAAATGTTTAACCTAGTTAGACAAATTAGCAAAAATTTGTGCAAAACAATTTAGGTATTTAAAATATTCAATGTTTTTAAAAAACTGGAAAACTGTTCTTAGCTTTCAGCTGCAAAAACCAACAAAATATAACATCCCAGCAATCTTACCATGAGGTGTAACATAACCCTTCGGGAAAGCTGTTAAACAGCTACTGAGGCATCCTGGGAAATAGCACTTCATTTATTCAAATGCACATATGTCAGGCTTTTGCACCATATGTCATTCCAAGCTATTTACAGTAATAATTAAATCTTAATCAACGTTTAACCTCTGTAAAATGTTTGAAGAATCCTAATCACCCTTCAGACTGCACTAATGAAGGAGAAATATATAAACATAAAAGGAAAATGATGCACAGATATCACACTGGAAAGAACAGTAATTGCAAAATTGTATTTCTTTTAAATATAATCAGTAAATGATGTAAAGTAAGCCAAGGAGTATTTTAAGTTAAGACATCTTGGATGTCAGAGGTGTGAGCAGCTAATTTTGTTCTGCTACCCATAACAGATGTAGCATATTTTATTTTAGTGCCATTATTAGCAACTTCCCATGCCGGCTTTCACCGAAGCACTGAGGCCCGCATTAAAATCGGAGAGGCTGCTCACCACCGCGGTGGAGGACCACGGGCCGGGGCCACAGCCCACTTGACCCACTCGACCCATTCCCTGGAGAGCGCTGGCCCGGGCGTAGACTGAGGCCTCATCCCCTCAGCGGGACGCTGCCGTCACAGACCCGGGACCCCCCCCCCCCCCCCAGGCTTCCCACCGTGCCCGGGGCAGCTGGTAGGAGGGATGCAGGCGGGAGGTTCGGGCAGAGGAAAGGCCCTGGGGAGGGGAAGGTGGCTGAGGTACTCAGGAGCAGAGACTTGGGAC
The DNA here is from genome assembly GCF_922984935.1 of Meles meles. Classification (NCBI taxonomy): domain Eukaryota; kingdom Metazoa; phylum Chordata; class Mammalia; order Carnivora; family Mustelidae; genus Meles; species Meles meles. Next base: position 51,330,966 of record NC_060080.1, on the reverse strand, counting down.
AGAGTGCCATTCAAGGCTTTTTCTCTCGTTTCAATGCAATCAGCCCTCACATCAGATGTCTCTGGCGGCCAACGCCATCCTCCAGGGCTGGGCACACAGAGATGGACGAGGCGTCTCCTCCACGCCCTTGAGGAGCTCAGAGTCTAGGGGAGGAGTCACATAGGAAAGCACATGGATCCCAGAGAGACGAGGTGCCATGGAAACTGGGGAGGGGGTGGGGGTTACCATGTATTGATGAAGGAACAAGGAAGAAAGGCTTCTCAGAGGAGGTAGGCCAGGAAGAAAATGGAGGATTTTGATACGAGAGGGTAAGAAATGCTTGGTGGATGAAGGGAGGAGCATCGGCCGGCCAGCATGGCCTGTTTGGTACAGGTGACATTGCGCGTATAGGGAATGTGGCAGGAAATGGAGGTGGCCGTAGGACAGGCCCTTGTAGGCCTCATGAGTGTGTCAGTGAGGGGCCATGGGGAGCCAAGGGAGGATTCTGAGCAAGGGCGGGCTGTGATCCAGACTCTGTTTTAGAAATGCTGGTGGCCGCAGATGTGGAGGATGGACGGGAGGGTAAGGCAGGGGGCAGCTGTGGGAATGAGAGGCGCCAGGTCCTGCCCTGTGATGCTGCCAGAGGGGCTGTGAGGCGGGTGGCACTGGGATTGTCTCTGAAGAGAAATCCATAGGAGTTGATGACCAATCCCATGTGGGGGTGAGAGGGAGGTGTCGAGGATGACTGTGCGTTGGATGACTCCTAATTCTAGCTCAGGAGCTGGGGTGGCTGGTGACGCCGTTCTGAGGCAGGGAATACGGGAGGGGGACGGGTCAGGGGGGAGGGGGACGGGCTCAGGCTGGGCCATGTTGAGACCCCTGGGTGCAGAGGCCTGGGAGGCAGACAGGGTGTGGGTTCTGGAGCTCTGGGCAGGGGTCTGGGCAGGAGAGCGAGCAGGGATGTGTAAGCACAGCCGGAGCCCCCGGAGTGGGGGAGCTTGCCCAGGAAAGCAGATGGAAGGGGAGGGCGCCAGGCCTGGAGAACAAGCACATTTGAGGGGCGGGTGAAGGGAACAAGCCCATGATGGTGGCCTTGAGGGACCAGCCCAGGGAGCAGAAACAGTGACAGAGGGTGCCACACGGCACCAGGCAACATGGGTATCAGGCGAACAGTTTCCTGAGTGGTCCCAGTGAGGGCTGAAAGACTTCAGCCTTCATGACAGGATGTAGTGACCTCTGGAGTCCAGATTTCCTACCCCCAGCCCACTGCTGGCCCCAGGCCCAGACTCTTTCCCCCATCCTGGGTCAACTCGAGTGGCTCTTCCTTTAGCCTCTTCTAGCCTTGGCTGGGGCTTGGGCAATGGCAGCTCTCACGGGTGTCAGGACCACTGGGGGAGGACCCTGGGCTGCTTGAAAGTCACCTCTCTGAGGTGTGGGGGTGCTGGGTCTCCCCCACAAAAATCACAGCCAGGGCTCTGCTGACAAACGGATGTGGTTCAGCTCCTGGGTGAGGGCACCAGAGCTCCCTGCTGCTGCCTCAACCAGGGACAGAGACCAACGGCTGTGCTGTGGTCTTGGGGAGTCCCTCCTGCTGGGGGGCTAATGAACAAGCAGCTGGCTTTATGTACCATATAGGCAACAGAACCAATAGTGTGGTGGTCACAGAGGCTCATGGGTGGCTTGGGGAATGAGGGAGGTGCCAAGGCCCGGTAAGGGGAGTGGGTGCTGTGGGTTTGGGGGACACCAGTAGCAGCCCAGTAAAGGCTTTGAAGCTCCAGGGTTATAGGCTGAGGGCAGGGGCTTGGTTCTGACCGCAGACTAGCTCTGAGGGTCCTCCTCCAGGGAGAAAGTGATAAGGAGAAAAGGGGTTGGGCAAGGAGTGGCCACAGGGGGAAGGGGTGACCCAACCCCAGGCAGGTAGCGGCGGGCAGGCAGGAACCCATAGATCCCTCCGTTCATCTGGCAGACGCCTCCCCAGGGAACTGACCCACATTCAGCAGGGGACGGGGAGCCAGAACCCGGGAGAGTGGGGGCCGCAGAGCCCAGGGAGGAAGCAGAAGTTCTCGTCCCTGTGTGATCATCCCCCTTAGCCCCAAGACTGGCAGTGCCAGGAAGCTGTGGGCCTGCCGGGGACATGTCCCGCTCGCCATGAGAAAAGTAGTGTCACCCAGCTAAAGTTTCCTGCCCATTACATCTGAGCCCTCACCCCGTCCTCCACACTCAGCCAGACACTCACAGCAGAGAGCCCCCAACTTCTGGTTGCATCTAAAGTCAGTGGCAGAAAACACAAAGCACCGTGTCCAGGAAACCCAGCCTCCCCTGAGCACCCCAATGCTCCGCTGGCCCCAGAGTCCCCGAGAGCAGCCTCATAGGGTCTTCCTTGGTGGTGCAGGAAGGGTTAACCCTGAGCTAGCCGCCTGTCTCCTGGCTGGGCTGGCTGGGCTGGGCTGGGCTCACTAGGGTGGGGGGCCAGAGTCAGGAATGTGTGTGGGGCCACCTCGGCCTCCCAGCCTGGGAGCACACACACCTGCAGCCCCCGGCCAGCGGATAGTTTACATATTTGAACCTGGAGCTAAGGTGCCGAGACATAAACAGGAAACTGGATCCCTGGCCTGTGCCCCATTCTCAGGGGCTTTTACCTACTACAAAGAACTTCCTCCTCCTTGCCTTTCTTCTGGTGGCTTTTCTGCCTCCTTTTCAAAGGCACAGGGCTGGGGGGTGGGCTGTTCAGTGTGACCCTGTGACACGGCTCAAAGCTGCCTCCTGCTCCTGGCCAGGGTTCTGGGCTTCTGAGCATCCGCAGGTGGTGGTGACATTGACATGGGGTCCAACACCCAGGCCGGCACCTGACGGACTCTGTGTGCCCAAGGCCCCTTCAGGCCTGGAACCTACTGGACAGCACAGCCCACGCTCTCTCTCTCTGAGGCTGAGCCGGCCTTAGGTCCCGCTCACACACAAAAGTCCAGGCCCCATCTTTGGTGAAGCTGACCCAAGTGTCCTGGAGGGCAGAGGTGTTAGGACAGGGCTGGGGGAACAGCTGAGGCCTGAGCCCGGACCCCCCTGGGTCAGGCCTCTGATGCTGGCTCTGGGCTCCCACTGCCTTCCCAACGAATGTTAGATTCCTTGGCTGGACACTAAAGGCCTTCTGGGGCCTTCTCCAGGTTCCTCACCTACTGGCTGCTCTCCATTTCCAGCACATTGTGTATTTAGCCTTCGAGGCCCAAGTCTCTAGGCCCAAGAGCCCTAATCCTCTAAGATCTCCTCCTCCAGGAAGTCTCCCCTGACTTTCTCAGACCAAATCCACTGCTGCTGCCCCTGGTGCCCCTGGCACTGATTTCCATCTCCTTCACATCCCCAGTCCCCCGCAATTTGTTCACTCACCATCTGCGAATACAGCAGTCCCCCACCTCACCCCAGTTCAAGCGAGTAGGTCCTTGATAAAAGTCTAATCCAACGAACCGAAGCTCCCCAAATGCAGGAATCCCGTCTTACACTCTTCCATCTCCCCTGTGCAATGTGCACCCAGGAAAGGCTCAGACCCTCTCCCCATTTTGGAGCTTTGTGCTGCTCCTGGGTGCCCCCTGGTGGACCAATCTGGGAATCATTCTCTGTCTTCCATCTTTTGGGCTGGGAGGCCTCAGTTTACCTGTATGTGTGGTGGGAAGATTTTCTGCTTCCGGGGACTGAGATGAGAATAATATCAAGAAACAGGTGAGAGAGCCCTGTGGAATCTTAGAAAACCTGTGTGTTGCTGCATAAGGAAGCCTGGAACCCCATGGCTCTCCTAGACTCTAGGCCCAGGCTTGCTCACAGGAGTCCCCTCATGGTTCACAAGGCTGAGCCCTTGCTTGTGGGCCAGGCATGTCCTATGCTGCTTCACACATACTGATGCTTTTAATCCTCTCAGCAGCAGCTTTACAAAACCAAGCCTCCTCCCTCCCTGTCCTGAATTCAGCGAGGCTTTCTAGAAGGTCCTAGAAAGAACCAAGAGGGCTAGGCTGAGAGGTGGCCCTGCTGAGGCCTGTCACTAGGGCATGTGTGTGCACGTTCGTGTGTGGGCCTGCGTGCACGCACAGGTTTGGGCCGGGGGTGTGGGGAACAGGCGACTTGACAGGTGGCGTTGGCGTTCCTGGGCTCTGAGTGGCTCTGCCATTCCCATCCGTCCCTCCTGGGGGGTCCTGTGGGCAAACTCCAAGAAAGCAGCGGGCGGGGAGGCGGCAGATTTCTGACGGCAAAAATAGCCCACTTTGGAGTTCAGTAAAGACTGATTAAACCAGTAAATGAGAAAAACCCCAAACAAACATCTCCAAGCAAAGTGGGAGATGGATTTGAGATTAGAGGGGAAGAGGCCCCTGCTCTGGGAGAAGGTGAAAATCTGTGGACTCGGGAAGGACACAATGCCCTCTAGACTTTGCCTCTGCCTCACATCAGGACCGGAAGAGCAGGAGAAGCAGGAACCAAAAAATACAACCAACATGCTCTGTGTCAGGTTTTCATAGAGCGCTCATTCTCAGCCTTAGGGCCACCTACATGATGAGGAAGGGAGAAAGGACTATTGACCCGAGGAGCTAGATGGGACACAGGAAACACATGTCACCAGAGCCTACCTGTGCGAGGTGAGACAGAGCCTAGGGGGGCTCATCAGAGAGGACTTCCTGGAGGAGGAGTCATTTCTAGAACCACCCGAATGTAGAACTGAGCTCATTCCCGGCTCTTCCCCATTCTTGGTGGGGAGTTCAAATGCCTTCTCAGAGAAAGCAAGGCAAGCTGGGGGAGTTATTTGCTTTTGGTGAGTCACAGCTTCCAGCCAAGCTGGTTCACCTCAGAGCTGGTGATGGGGAGAGAGAGGTTCTGGTGCCCACTGGGGTTACCCATATTCTTTTCCCACACAGGGAAGACATGTCTCTTTGTTTCTTAACTTTTAAAGTTGGAAGGGGGACCAAGGATGGGTAGAGGGTGGGGAGTGAGAAGAGGGGGCTGAACTTGACCCTCAGATACCTTACCTATGGCGGGGAGGTAGCCTTTAAGAGCCACCCTCGGGGGCCAGGGCGAGCTGCAGTTTGTGAGTGGTATGAGGACATGATGAGGGCCTTTGCCTTCTTCAGATCCTGCCTTCTCGTGCCCTGGACCCGGTAAGGCTGAGGTGAGGAGAGGCTAGGCTGGGGGAGGGAGTGGGACTGGCAGGGTCGACATGGGAGACTCTGAGCAGGAACCCCGTGGACCTCTGATGATGTCTTTTCTTCCAGACAAGGTGTTTGGCAGAAGCTGGAGGGGTAGAGTGAGTGAGGGGGTCCCCTGCTGAGTTGTCAGGGAAGGCCAAAGAGCAAAGGCCAAAAACCACCAGCAGGGCAGCTGGGCGGGCCAACAGAGCAAACAGGCCTGACAGGATACAACCCTAGCTACTAGTGAACCTGACTCCTTGCCTCCCGCTTGGCACCTGAAAAGCCGTTGCCAGGAGGAGGGACACACACGCTCAGAGAGCCCCTAGCCCTCAGAAGCAGCCCAGAGCTCTGTTCTCCACCTGTCGCCAGCCAGAGCGCAGAGCCCCTCTTTCCTGTGCCCCCATTCCAGTCCCTCTTGCTGCTGGGAGGCCAGAAGAGCTGAGGGAGGGTCCAGGGGCCACCAGGCATGTCCCCAGGAAGGCGAGGCTCTGCCCACCAGAGGCATACTCCAGTTTAGCGGCATTCTCGAGTCACGCCAGGCCCCAGGAGGTGGCTCCCAGAGGGCATATCCATGCTGCAGAAAAGACACCGGACGGTCAGCCTCTGACTGAAGATCACACAGCCCTTCCAACTCTAGACCTCGGCCCTGGCCTTGTGGCTTCACTTCTAGAATCCTGACTGCAGGGCCAGGAGAAACGTAGCTCTGCCCCCCTATGGCCGGGGAAACTGAGGTCTCTGAGGTTCAGAAAGGTCATATGGATAGTTGAGGCTGAGGGAATGCCAGCCAGAGGGGAGGTGGGTCGGCCTGCGGGATGTGGGGTGACCCCAGCCCCAATTCCACCTACGGACCAGGCAGAGCCCCCCCGTACCTCACTCATCCCCAGAAAAGCCCCACCTTTTCCTGTGGACACATTTCAGCCTCACCAAATCAGCTAATTATTGACAGTTGGTGAAGAGGAGATTTCACTTTTTCCTCCTGTTAAACTGTTCCTAATTAGTTCCCTGTTACCGTGGCTGGCTCGCCCGCCCGCCGCCCGCCCGTCCGCGCAGTAAGCCCGCTGCACAGTGCCTCATTAACCTTTTGCTCCTCTCCTGCCGCCTGCCAACAAGATGAAGACAAAAACAGATTGTCAAACAATGGCTCCGGCTTGTATGTGCAGCCCCGTCCCCCAGCCCCTGAGCTCCCAGGGGAGTAGTGGGGAAAAGAGAGGGGAATGAGGTTGGGGAAGGGGGGGGGAGCCTGAGAAGAATCGAGGAAGGAAGAAAGAGGCACAAAGACAGAGAGACAGACAGGCAGGGCCATGGGGAGAGGACTTGGCCAAGGTACTGCTTCTTGCTCCAAGGAGACATGAGGTTCGTTAAATGGGATTGGAAGCACTCCCAGGTGGGGAACACTGCTGTCGGAGTCGGAGGGACATTCGCCATCCCCTGGTCCAGCCTCCCGTGGCAGCCCAGACTGGGAGCATGAAGACAGGACCCTGGACATCTCCCTCTAGGGACCTGGGCGCTCTGTGTGTGTGTGTGTGTGTGCGCGCGCGCACGTGTGTATCTAGGGGAAGATGGAGATGACCACATTTGCTGGAACCCAGGGCCCCAATCTCCACAGAGGACATGGCCAGAAGGGCCACCATGAATCGGTCCCCACGTGCCACGGAGGCCTCCACAATCCACGAATCACCCACGGGCACCCCCCACACAGCCCTCTACTTTATTTTCATGTTATTACATCAGCACCTGACATTCTTTGTTCATTGCATTTCTGTCCATCCCCTCAGAATGGAGGCTCTCGGAGACCAGGGGCTATGGCACGGCCCTCCCAGGTACAAGAAGAAGGGGGAGGCAACCCAGCATCTCTGGGGTGGGGAACAGAATCTAGGTGTGGATGAGTCCATGCCTGGGTACAGCCTGAACTAAGCTGGCCTTGGCCAATGCCCCCACAGCCTTAATCTACAGGTCCCAGGTTCTGCTAGGACACACCCGACACTCCCTGCATGGTGCCAGGCCTGGGTCTGGAAGGAAGGACAGCCCTTACACCCCTGTTCTCACATCCAACTTCCTAAGGAGGTTCCCTGTACCACCTACTGGCCCATTAGACCACCCCCCCCTTCCACCCCCAGCTCTGGGTTATAGATTCTTAGGCACAAATACCTCCTCCAGAAGGTCCCTGTGAACATGGTCTCCCTGAAGGGAAGAAAGGCTGGCTGAGGTGCCGGAATGTTCCTACGGCTACATTAGCAGGGAGTCATCTCTGGCTCTGACTCGGGCCTTCTCACTTTATAGTGAGGTGGAGGAGGGCTGGGGAGGGGTTCTAAAATCCTTCTGTGAGTATAGAGCCGACACCGTCATTACCAACCTTGGACCTTGGGCAAAGCATGCCTCATTTGTTTCCTCATTTGCAAATAGGGAATAATACTGCTGCCTACTTCATAGGACAGTTGTGTTCTGGACCCTCGTTTCCCTTCCGCAGCCAAGCAGGCTGCTCTGCTGACCAGACCCAGGGCCATGCCTGTCTGTCCTGGGCGATGTGCATTCCTTCCTGCGCCTTCCTACCCATACTGCCCCTCTCCAGGCTCCCATCCCCATCTCCTGGAACACCCAGGGAGTGGAATTTTCTTTGCTGCTCTCCAGTGCTTTCCCATCCATAAGCTCACTTCTGTGAACACAGAGAAACTTGACTACCATACGCCTCCTGGACGGTGTTGTCTCCTACGCCCACCCCCAGCTGCTGAGCTCTTCAGCTGGTCCCTCTCACTCCGTGGAGAGCCCCTCGTCCTTGAAACGCCCTTGTCCTCGGGGTCCATGAAGGCACTCCCTCAGTGTCATCTCCTACGCCCCTGTCTGCTCCTGCCTTTTCCTGATGCCTTTCCTTCCTCCCACAATGACCTCATCCCTTCCTTGGCTTCAGCTCCCCCCATGCACCAAAGGTTCCACATCTCCAGCCAAAACCTCTCCCCCGAGTCTGAGACGCGGACATCTAACGGTTTAGGTAACATCCCTTAAGAGTCACTAATGCCTCGGACGTGAAGGGCACAGGGAGGGCTTAATACAACAAGGCAAGCAGTCACCAGCATGATGACTGGCCTAGGAGACGCTTGGCAAGTGGTCACTAGTATTATTCTTTACAATTTTCATTTCAAAATTAGCACCGTTTTAATAGGCAGAAACATGAGTTTGGAAAGAGCAGGCAAAACTCTCTCCCAGGGATTGAAGGGAGGATTGAAGTTCTTTCTTCAACCTCTGGGGTTAGCCAGTTGGAAACTCCACACCAATCACTGCGGGCCTGCCATTCTAGAAACAAGTTCCTGAACTCTACCTCCAAGTCCCCTAATTAATTAATTAGCGTTCCAGCTATTACTCCTGTTGACAACCTTGGTGGCTCTTGGCAAGGGTGGGTCAGCCCAAGCAAGTCCAGACGTATTGTGGCAAATCCCACCGGCTTCTGGGATGTGAGACATGATCCCCATAAGGCAGGAGCGCTACCTTGTTAGAATTAATTGGGAGGATGAATGGGGGGAACGAGGTCCTCTCAGCCAATGGACTGATGGCCTCCGTGCTATAGGTCACAGGCCTCAATATGCCCAATAGGGCCCAGGCCGGCCTGCATCCTGGTAGAGCCGATGTAGGTGAGGAAGGGGCACTGAGCCCACAGCCCTGCCCTCCTTTCTCAGAGAATGCACTTCTCAGGCAATGATGACGTTCTTCCCAGCCTAGAGAAAAGGCTTGGGTTTCAATGAGAGCGACTCTGGTTAGACACTCAGAAGAACTAATTGCTGTGGCCTAGTTGAGGCAGGCATGAATGAAGAGAGGAGCCCGGACCTTGACAGGGAGCCTCTGTGAGGCCAGGCCTGCTCACAGAGACCCCTTCCTGCAGCCACAGCCAGCGGCTCGGGTGGGCAGACTGGGGCCATCTCTCCACTATTAACCCCAGAGGAACACCTGCTGAAGGCCCACAGCACTCGGAGACTCTCCCCCAACCCCGGGCTCCCTGAGGGTGCCCCCTAGCTCCCTCCTCTCTCCACTAGCCCAGGACAGACAAAGCGGTTGAGGGAGAAGAGAAAATCCTGTAGAACAAACAAGATGCCGCATTTCTCCCAGAGCTCTGGCTTGGGATTGGGTCTCTGGGGTTTCCTCTCATATCGGCCCCTGGCTTCTGTGACTTTGGGCTGGTGCCTGGGCTGCTCTGGGCCTCCGTTTCCCCAGCAGACCCAGGAGGATGGTGCTGGATGACCCTGAGAGATCCTTCCACCGTGTGAGTCCCCAATTCGGTACTCTGAGGCTTCTCTGCCTGGGGTCCCTCCGCAGGCAGACAGGTAGAGCTCTGAAGCTTCTGAGCACGGTGGGGCCTCCAGGCCCCTCTGACCCTCACCTAGGGCTGCACACTCTGCCTGGCTGTACAGAGAGATGCCACCGCCTGGGGGAGTGCTGGGCACAGCCCTTCCAAAACGGGGAAGCCAAAGACCACAAGGAAGTGCCTTCCCTCCCATCTTCCCAACTTCCAGGCAATCTGGAGCCCTTGGCTCCCTTCAGAGTCCCCTGACATCAGGTAACAGCTCTTCAGCCGTCGCAGGAGGAGAGGTACCCCTGGCTTCCCGGGAGGCTGGGCGCTGTTGGCCTGAAGGCTCTCCCGGCACATATCACACCCCGTGCTCCCCACCCGAGGGTGCCTTGGCCTGGTGTCAGTTTCCTGCTAAATCTCGGGGGCTCAGTAGAGGGAAATGACTCCCGTCCTCACCTTCCCAGGACCTCGGGGCCTGGAGGCTGGCTCACCACCTCCTCCTCAGGACCCTGGGTCTTCAGTCCCCACAATCCAGGCCCCTCATTTTCACGTTTCCGACTTCCCTCCAGGAACCTGCCCCCCATCAAACCTGGTTTTCCCCGCTCAGCTTACTCACCCATTATCACCCTCACCCAGCTAAGATTCTGGGGCCCACCGCTCCGCCCGATGGCTTACTCCCCAAATGCCGCATCCAGCCAGATGAAGCCTGCTGGGTGAACCCTGTGACTCTTGTAGCCCCCAGCATCTCTAGAGAGACAGGCCCTGGCCACGCCCACAGCCCTGTGTCCTCCTTCAGCCATCCCCTCCGCAGACCCCTTGCACAGCCTACCAGGGTCCTCTGATTTCCTTGGTCAGCTCTCTCTCCCGTTCTCCCCTCTGAATGACTTCATGTCCCCAAACCACCCCCCTCCTCCACCCTCATCCTCTGCTTGGTCCTGAGCACACGGAAGTCATCAGAACAGCTTCCTTAACCTCCCTACCCCCAGACACTGTCCCCAGCAGCATCCCTGTTGCTGAAGGGGGGAAGCAGGCTCTCCGCAGCCAAGGCAAGGCCCCAGAATCCCCAGTCTGTGCTCTGCCTTGCCCCCACTTCAGGGACTTTGCTCTCCCTGTCTTCTTCCTACGTCCTCTCCTTTTCCCCTGGTGCCCTCCCTTTTGCATGTACACAAGCTCCAGTCTCTCTGTTTAAAAAAGGCAAAAATAAGCAAATAAAAGCCCCTCTTGATCCCACCTCTTGTTGCTGCTGCAGGTCTGTTTTTCTGTTTTCTCTTGGGGCGCCAAGCCTCTGGCCAGAGGGGTCAGTCCTGCCACCCCATTTTCTCACCCCTCAGCTGGGTCCACCCCTGGAGAGAGGGTTTACCTTCATCGCCCCGGACTCCAACGGACACTCCTCAGCTTGGTGGAGTTCAGCCTATCAGGAGTGTCTGCCCTGTGCACGGCCCTCCTCCTGCTGGCCCCTCTTAGCTCTGGCCTCACCACCCTGGCCTCTGGTCCTTGGACACCACCCCTCCCCAGGGCCTCTTCTCTCCACCCGCTCCCTGGCTGCCGTGCCTGTCTTCATGCCGGTGGCCTTACTCTCCTCCCTCCAGCACGGGCCTCTCTCCTGGATTCCAGACCCAGAGCTGACTTCCCATAGGACAGCCCCATTCGCGCATTCCACCGGCTCCTCAGAGCCCCCGCGTCCGTCCAACTGGACATGCCATCCTCCCTCAAACCGCCCCTCCTCATGTCTCCATCTCGTTCAGTAGTGCCTACGTCTGCCCCCTCGCTCAAAAGCAGCGAGCGGGACGCACGCCCTGCCAGCCCCTCCCCGCTCCCCCATCTGAGATCCTCACAGTCCTTTCTCTCCCTTCAAGGACCCACTCCTCGATGCCCACTGCCAGCAGCCTGGTCCAAGCCGCCACCATCTCTTGCTGGACACCCGCCAGCGCCTCCTGATGGCTCCTTCTCCTCCAGAGCTCCAGCCAGGCTCATAGTCAGGAATGTGCAGTCCTCCATTGCCGAGCCTTTCGGAGGACACCTGCCCTCTCGGCTTCGGCCTCCCAGTGCCCAGTTCCAACTGCCGTGGCCCGCCTTGCTCTGCTCACTCTCTGCTTGTGAGGCGGGTTTTCCTTGGCTCTATGCTGTGTGCTGCCTCTGCTGAGAACCTTCACCCTAGGTGATGCAGCCCAGTGTGTCCCCTCTGGCCAACTCCAGCTCATCCGCCAGGCCCCATGAAACACCATTTCCCTCCAGGTTGGGTCTGGGCCCTCTACTCTGCCCTCCCACATCCAGCTGGACTCATGCCCTCCTTGTCCTTGCCCTTCATTTGCTAGTCCCTGTTTAGTTGTCATGTTTACCACTTGGCCCTGGGCTCAGGAGAGGTCAGAGCCTGGACTTGCCTCATTTGTGGTTCTATTCCCAGTGCCTAGCTCCGGGCTAAGGAGCTGGACTTGAATAAGTGCCTGTTAATAAACACTGCACCCCTCCCTGCCTTGCCCTCCCCACACCCACCCTCCCTGCACTGACCTCTGACATCTGCGGGAAGAGGCTGATGGCCAGTGGCAGGGCCAGGCCGAAGGCCGCCAGGCACACGAGGCTTTGCACGGGGAGGAGGAGCCGGGGCCGTGCCTGCAGGAGAGCTGTCCTGTGGGGAAGAGAGGAGGGAGCGCCATGAGACCAGAAGACAGGCTGAGCTGGCTGCCAGCCACCATGCAGGGTCCCACTCAGAGTCCCAGGGCCTGGGCAGCATGGTCCTGGGCCAGTGCCAGTCCATATGTAGCTAAATAGTTGTGGAATTCTGTCTTTGGGGCCTTCCCCAGGTGGCACCCTTTCCCCCAGGCCCTGTCCTGAAGGACACTGCTGCTTGAACTCTCAATCACACATCATAAGTGAGTACTTGGGGGGCACCCATTGCACCCTGTGTCCAGCCCTGTGCAAAGAAGGCCACATGTGGGGGAGACACAAGAGGAGGCTGTCAGCCTCCGCCCCTGGGGAGATTTACAACAGAGAAAGATGGTCCTCAAGGGCAGGGCATAAGAAAATGCTGAACAAGACAGAGTAGAAGCCAGGTCCAGGGTAGGAGACAAACGGCACCCACATGCCTGCACACACATATAGACACACACGGGGACACATGCACAAGCACGCATACATGTACACACACAGCCAAGTACGGGAACAGAACACACCCCGCTGACCACCTGGTCTGGTTTGATCCAACAGCCACAGAGAAAGGCAGTGACTGGCCCAGGGTCATAGCCACATCTACAGTAGGCAGGCCGGGCTGCCCAAGGTCACAGCCATGTTTGCAGGATGCAGGCTGGGCTGCTGCCCAAGGTCATGGCCACAGCTGCAGAAGGCAGGCCAGGCTCCCAAGGTCATGGCCACGGTTTCCAACAGGCAGGCCGGGCTGCTGCCTGGGCTCTTGACTCCCTGCGAGTGCTATCGCTCTGCTCAGCCCCCAGCTCTTGCCCTCAGAACCCTTCACCAAGGTCATGGCCAGCGTGTCACAGCAGGCCCCCACCCCCACAACAGGATTTCCGGGCGGGAGGAGTATACCAAAAGCCTCCCTCCAGGCCCTGGGGTAGTTGTGCCAGCAGGACAGGTGACAGGACTCTTTGCTAGGGGATGCTGGGTGGGCACTACATCTGACCTCAGTAACTGTTGGCCTCCCCACGCCTGGGACTGGCTCCTGGGATGGAGAGGGTGTAATCAGGCTCTGGCCCTCTCCTGCTGCAACAGGGCTGGCTTGGCCACAGGCAGGTGAGAGACCCTCTGGGAGGCAGGACCTTAGTGGGGGGGGGGCAGGCAAACCCCACCCCGCCTTCACCTCCTGGGACAAGAATCCCGAGGGCAGCTGGCCCTGAGCAGACAGCAAAATTGAGAGCCACCGTTCTCAAACTTCGGTGTCTAGGCACTTGCTTCATGATGCAGATCCCCAAGGGCCCCCTACCCCGATGAGATCCCCATTTTGTTGGTGCTATGACTGGGAATCTGCACTTCAAACAGACCTTCGTGAGTCTAAAACAGGTGATCCCCAGACCACACTTTGGAGAAACCTTGGCCCGGGATGTTCTGCTAAGGTACCAATAAAGCTCCAATTACTTATAAATTCTATGCAGATAAGAGGCCTGGACACAGTAAGTGCACAGTAACTGTGGCATATTGTTGCTGTTTTTGCTCTTGTTAGTGCAAGAAGGAGGGAGGATCCTAGCGGTGCTGCCCTCTAGACCTTCCCACTGGCCCAGACCCCAAGGCCTGCCCAGCTGTTGAATTCAGTCTGAAATGAGCTATCAGAGAGGGCAGTTTCACAGGATTAAGAGCAGCAGGTCAAGGCCCAGATCGACTTTCCCCTCGTCCAGTGCCCCCACCGTCTCTCCCTCCTCCAGGGGAGCCTCACACCCCCCACTGACTGGGCCCCAGGGCCTCCTGGCTTCCCTGGGAGTCACAGTCAGTTGGCTGATAGGGGCTCTGAGACCTTTTCAACTGAGATCAACTTCTCCGGTAGCACAAGGAGGTAGGGACCCAGGATCACTGTCCAGATTTACATAGGAGCACCCCGCCAAGAGGCTGTGGAGGGCTGGGCTACCCTCCTGGCCGGGTGACCCTCCTGGCTGGTTGTGACAGTGACCCGAACCTCAGTCCCTGGTGGGGAATCAGAGCAGGGGGAAAGGGAGAGGAGGATGTGGAAGTCCCTGGCAGCATAGACTGGAGGGGCACCAAGGGCAAAGAGGGTGAAGAGGAGAAAGAGTGAAGCTTCCTCCCCAGTAGATGAGGGGCAGGCCATGGGCTCCATCCTCAGGCCTCCCAGCAGGGACCCCAGGCAGCCTCCTTCCACACAGGGCTGTGACCCTGGCTCCTCTCTCAGGGGTGGCTGGCTGAAATCTGCCCTGGCAAAGGGGCCCAGGAAGCCCCAGGCCTGTGCTCCTGACTCAGGAAGCAGGCAGCCCCGAGACTTCAGCCGAACAGGAACCCCTGAAATCCCAGCCCTGAGCAGGGAGAGTGAACACAGCAGGACGGGGGAGGGGAGGAGGAGAGGGAAATGGCAGGGAGGGATCGGAAAGGCAGCTGGGGGAGTTGAAATATGCAGATGGAGAGATGTGCGTGTGCGAAAGCCTGGAGAAAGGAAAGACCCGGAGCCCAGGGAATGAGGGAGGCTGGGGAGCGGCCTCAGGAACCACAGTGGAGGACACCCGGAACCCTTGCCCCACTGAGACCCCACCTGACTGGAAGGTGAACTCCAGGGCTAGGGATGCAGGGCTGGGGGAGAGAGCCGAGGCACCTGCCTCTGAGACTGTGGCATTACCGGGAAGGATGGATCTCCCAGGCCCAGGACGAACCCCAGCTTCCTTCTCAGGAGGGTAAAGCTGGAGTGGGTGCCCTCAGCCCGAGAGAAGGTACAGTGTGTGTGCTGGAGGGGGGGGGTACATGCTCGGTGCTCCCCCAGGGCTCTGGGCTGGGGATGGAAGCTCCTCTGTCTCTGACTTCAGACTCTTGCCCTCTGGGTCTTAGAGACAGGGACACCTGGACATGCTGGACTCCCTCCCACCTCTCTTCTGTTAGCAGGAACCCCAGGGACCTTGTCTCGGGGTGCTCCTCCCAGCGAGGAGGAGCTGAGGCCAGAGGCAGAGCAAGGCGGCCGCTGTACCACACGACAGCTTGTCTCCCCATGGCCGTGAGTTCCCTCAGCACTTGGAGCAATCTTAGTTTGCACTCCATTAATTTGCAAGTAGGCTGCTTTGTAAGTGTTCTTTTGTCTTCTTCCCCTGGCTGTCCCGACTCTCTCACAGACCTGGGCTCCCAGAGGGGAGGAGCCCCTGCATTGCCCTTCCCCAGGGGAGAAGCTGAGGCCAGGAGAGTCTCCTCAACCAGCCTAGCCTAAATGTGCTGGAGCAGGAACCCCAGTTTCATGTTCCCTCCAGGAGCCTCAGCTGGCGTTGTTACACAGCCCTGCCCATCCTGTCAACCAGTTGTGCGATGCTGGATGGGTATGAGGTTACTAAGTCCTTGAGGGCACAGCCTGGGTCTTGATGCTGCTCAGGGACCCCGAGCTCAGCTGCTTCTCTTCCTCAGAGACCCTCCCAGGCACGTCAGAGAAGGACTAACCCAGTACAGGGCTGCCAGAACCAAATGGCCAACCTGTTTCCACCTACCTGAGGGCCTTCTTCAGACTCTAAGCTGAGCCAGACACATGGCCGCCTGGACTCTGGGCAGATCCCAGGCCGGGAGGTTCAGAACTAGAAAATCCCAGCCAACTTTCCCAAGCTATTTAAGTCCCCACACTAACCATCCCTCCACTCCACTTCCAGCAAACCCAACTCAGATGCCAAATGGAAAGGCATCACAGATAAAACCCCAGGCCCAGGGTTCAGCAGCCTTGAAGACAGAAGCCCAGCCTTCCTTATTTGCCTGGTGGTCTCCTCTCCGGAGACCTGCCTCCGGCAGTCATTCACAGTCACTCGGGTTGGGGGAAAGTCTCAGTTCACGAGGCAGCTACGGACTCAAGGGCCGTGGGCACCAGAGCAATTCCTCTCCCAGATCTCCCACACGAGACTGGTTTTCTTGAATCCTGACACTCAACTCGTCACACGCTCGGGTCCCTCCCACAACTCCCCCTCTTCCATGGCGAGGAAGGGATCATCTCCTTGGCTGGACTCAGGGCTCCCCGTCAGTAGGTCCCAGTGAGCACACTTTGCTTCCGTCTGGCTAGACTCCTCAATTCCTCACACAACGGACCCACACCCTGCCCAGAAAGCTGGCCTTCCACAGAAATCCTCCCCTGCTCTCAGAGTCAGCAGCAGCCCTTCTCCGGTCTAGTGCTCCCTCCCCTCAAGGTCACCTAGGGTCCATTTACATACTGCCCCCTCCCACGTCCAGCTGGCCCGAGTGTGGGTCATGCCCATCTCTCCTATCAAAATAGAGGCTTCCTGAGAAGTCCTGTCTCCATGCAGGACAAGATGCAAAGACATGTTGATCACGTGATGTGATTGGAAGCCCTGAGGCCGCCGGCGTGGTAGGAAGAGCCCAGCTTTGCACTTGCACTCCCAACTCCCTCCCCGCTCTGTCATTTCCTATTGGATTCCTACAGGCAGATGACATAACCTCTTTTTGCCTTGCTTTCCTCATCGGTGAAATGGGACTATTCTACTTACCTCGGTACACACAGCCATACTGTTGTGACGGGTAAATGAGATCACTCACTCATCCGACAAACACTATGCCTCTACTACATGCCAGATGCTGCACAGGGCCATAGATAAAAAGAAGGAATTTGCCTCCATGGAGATGGCATTCTACTGGACCAGACGGATAACGGACAACTAGGTAAAGAGTCTCCGATGTTGCTAAGAGCTACGAATACAAATAAGGCAATGGACGGAAGAGGGAGTCATAGTGCTATGATCTGGATGGGGTGGTCAGGGGAGGGACTGTCGGAGGAGCTGGCATTTGGGCAGAGACCTGGCTGAGAGAGCACTGGAGTAAACGCTTGATAAGTATTAGCTGTTATTGTAAATCGTACTGTGGCAATAGGGAAGTCCCACTTCTGAGCCTCAGCTAGAGCACCCCTGAGCTTGTCCTTATGCCTTGAGGTGCCCCCTGCCAGGCTGGGCTGCCAGGAGAGGAGGCAGTGCTCTCCGCCTCCCTTCTACCTGCATGAGCCCGGCTTCTGCACCTCCGGGCCTGTATTCATCTTGCTGTCTCCACCTAGAATCCTCCTCAGCCCCTTGTCATCCCCCAAGACTCACTCTGACCCTCAGAGCTTGCCCAAACCTATGTGTAGGTCAGGTCTGGTTCCCCCCTTCAGCCCCTCACTTGCCCCTCAAGCAGCATTTCTTCTGCATGATTCAACCTCACACTCGTTAAGTAAAAGGATCACGGCATCGTTCCTATGATCGTGTCCCCTTCTAGCTTTACAGTCATAACAACTACGCATTCTCAGAACATGCTTGGGGGGAAGGCAGGGAGGTCAGTACTACTCGGGTGTTATAAAGGAAAAACTGAGGCTCAGTGAAGTGGTGAGTTGCCTCGTGGTGGGATGCCTGAACAGCGTGGTCCTAACCCAAATCTGGTCTTCCTGCCATAATCCTACTTCCCAGTTCCGGTGGCACTGCCAGGGAGTGTCTGAACGAACGCGGGCAGGGCGGGCTGCCAGCTGCTCCCCTGCCCCCTGCCCTGGGCCAGCTGGTCCCCCCTTCCCTCTCACCCTCCTCCCCAGGGACGGCCCCTCTCTCCTGGCTGCCCCAACTCACTTCTCCAGCATGGACATGACGATCGGGGGGAGCACCAGGATGGGCATGGGGAGGACCACTCGCGTCAGCGCCGTCTCCAGCAGGGCCTGAGGGGCAAGCAGAGGCTGTGGTGAGCAGAGCTCCCCGGACTGGGGGACGGCCACCTGGCAGTGAAGCCCTGTCTGGAGCCCTTGGGTGTGTGCGCCGCTGCTAAGCACATCTGGCGGGATGGGATGATTCAGGGAGCTGCTCACGAAGCCTGATTCCAAACACCAGAGGAGAGCCACCCCCATCTTCCCACCGCGCAGATTTGAAAAGAGCAGATCCGTGTCACCTGCCACGTGTTGGGGAGGGGTGGCAACACAGAGGCGGCCCCGGGAAGGGGGCCTGTGCCCAGGGGGGTGCCCGGGTGGCAGGTGCAGGGGCTGGGGAGAAAGCATATGGAGGACTCGAGATGCTCTAAAAACAAAGCAGGCGCGGGGAGGACCGGAACAAACAGCTGGGACCTGCTGAGCCGCGTGAGTCTCTTGGTGCTGAAGGAGGACAGAGATTCTGGGATTGACTTTTTTTTTTTCCTTCTTGACACCCCTTAAACACAACGATTTGGAGGCTCTTGCATCTCCTGGCTCCTTTCTCAGTAACAAGAGGTCAGCTTTGTAGCAGGAAATGCTTGTGCTGAGTGTTTGCTGTGTCTCCATATGGGGTTGCTGGGGTCCTTGCTCTGGGAGTTCCCTTGGGATTCCTGGGGAGTGGGGGCAGGGTCAAGGCATAGCTTAGAGGCCGGTCTGCACCCTGATGGTCACTGTGGGGAGTTCCTTCAAGGCCATGGGCTTCTGGCCCTCAGAGCAGACTCGAAGAATAGCTCATAGTTCCCAGACCACAAGGGGCTCACCTGGCCAAGCTGAGGGAAGCCCAGGGCTGAAGAAGAGCCTGGGGTTCCCTGCTGTTTGCACCATGAAGAGAGTTACCATGGCTGGCATCCTTCTCAGCACAACAGGGGCAGCACTAGGGTTTGACGGGTGGTTGGGGTTGGGTAGGAAACTGAGGCCAAATCCCCTTCAAGGATGGAGTGGTTCAGGGCTGAAAATTTCTCTCAGGAACCTGAGTCCTTCATGATCAGCCTCTGGAAGGCCTGGGAGAAGGTCCCTCCAGTCTGCTAGACAGGTATGGGAATGACGGGGGTGCCCAGAGCCAGCACAAGGAAGCAGAGGGTGCAGCACAGGCCCTGGGGCCACCGAGCCCTTTGCCCCTCACAAGCCTTGAATGGGCACTCACTTTCTCTGAGACCAGTGGGGAGGGGAGCACTGGTGCAAGAGAAGAGTCTTTCCCGAGTAAGGGATTAGAGAGAAGGTCTCGATGACAGGTGAGGCTTGGGGCCCATCAATGGAGCCCATGAGGAGTAGTGGCCAGGGCAGCGGTGAATGCTCAGCTACTCATGGCTGACCCCCATGCCCTCTCTCAGCGGCCACAGAAAGACAAGCCAGTCATCACCTCTCGGGCAAAGGCCGGGAAAGCATGGGGAGATAGACAAAAGTGCTAGAATTTTCTAAAAAAATTACAGTTGGCGGAGTGGGTGAGGCTGGTGGAATGAGAGGTGGGAGAGGGACTTCCTGCAGTGAGCTGTTCTTCCCCAGACCCCACCTCAGCCACACGGGGTCCCTTGTGAGGCAGCACATGCAGAAGCGCCTGGTAGCCCAGAACAGCCAGCCATCTGCCTCTCTGCCTTCTCTTCTGGCCCGGGAGGACATGAAGGCCCAGGGAGCAGCACCCTGGGTCCCGGGGTGGGGGAAAGAAAGCTCTAGGGCATCTCCTCTGCCCCTTCCAATTAACAGATCCGAGAAGCCAGGTCCTGAGGGGCTGCGACAAGAGATGGGGTGTCTTGCAGTGGCAATGATGGATGGGGAGAAGGAGGGGCCATGTGGGGACGGGCGTGGCTGGGGCCAGACCTGGAGGCCCAGGGCTGATGCAGATGGGAGGCAGGGTGGGTCAAGGAGGGCAGATCCAGAGGACACACAGAAACCCCAGAGGAACGAACCCCTCTCCCAGTCTCTGGCCTCCCCACCGGTGCCCCAAGCCCCCCAGATGACCCACGTGTCTGGCTGCAATCTTGGAGGAGCCCACAAGGTTGCCGTCGCCATCCAGGACATCAATGCCTTCCTCCAGCTCCCCATACCGCATCAGGACCACGTTGCAGATGTTGGCACTGGCTGGAGAGAGAGAGGGTAGCAGGGGGCAGGAGTGAGGGGGGAGAATGCCGCTCTAGCTGGTGGAGAAAGTCACTAGGCTGCACCCAAACCTCCTGGCCCCTAGCAGCAACAGTCCCAAGGGAGTGTCGCGTCCGCGTTCGGACACAGTGGGTGAAGGCATGGTTCTGCAACTCATCACCCCTCCCTCAGCCTGCTGAGGGACTCGGGGGCCCTTGAGAACCTGGTGAACTAAGGCAGAAAATAACCAGTGGGAGAGAGGAAGGAGACAAGGTTCAGGAGCTAGAGAGCGACCACTTTTCAAGGGAGCTGCCTGCCTTTCCCCAGGGGTGGGCCTGGCAGGCAGGCAAAGTGAACGTCCATCAGCAAGGGCTCCCTGGCTTGAAGACGCTCTGCCCGTGCCCCGTCATCAGCAATTCCGTCCCTGGGGCTGCCTTTCCGGGTCTTTTCCTGAGGAGCCCCTCCCACTCTCCCCCTCACCCCTACCCCCCCCCCCCCGCCGCCATTCAGCCCTTTGCTCCTCATAGAGAATCAAGTCCCCAGAGATTTGCTTCTGACAGCAGGTGTCGGAGCAGGCAGGAACCTCAGTGCTCTCCCAGCACCGCCCCCTCATCATATGGAAGGAAAAGTGAGGCTCAGGGGAGGCGGGTGACTTATCTGAGGTCACACAGCAAAGTGGGACAGAACTAAACCTCTGCGGACCCAGAAGACAGGAGCGTCTGGGGAGGGGGGTCAGGCAGAGCTAAAGGCCATCCTTCTACAGTGTCACTTCAGATGGCTGGGTTCCGTCCCTGGGCAACGAGATCATGACAGACCTGGGCTGAGGTGGGGGGCTGGGGGAGGGGGGCTCCTGGCTCCTCAGTTAAACTTTGGATGCCAGAGCTTGGGGGCCTCATGTCAGCTGGTGGCCAGCCCCAGGAGTCTCCCTCTGCTCCTCTCAACTGGAACTCGCAGGGCCGAGCTGGGGCTGACCTAGCTTGACCTCCCCCAACCCAGCTCCAGGCTAAAAGTGGGGGGACTTGAGGGTGGTGGGCGGGTGGGGAGTGGGGGGGTGACAAATGTGGAGGCCGCCTGCTTCACTCCTCCCCCCAAAGCGCCTTGCTGTGTTTAAAGTTTTAATTTTTGCTAATTAATGTCAATTAATTTTGTATAATGAGTGTTTAATTTTGGGGAGTGTGTGAGCCTGGGAGCGACTGCAGTTCTGGGCTGTGAACGCTGATTAGCATCAACACCTGCTGCTTCCCCACTCCCTCCAGTGGGGGGGCATGAGGGTTTGGGGAGCTGCGGGGCTGCCGGGCCTAGTGGGCAGGTGGAGTGGGAGGAGGACCGCAGATGCTCCTGGTGCCCGAGCCAAGGCTGGGGAGCAGGCGGCGAGGGTGCCCGCAGCTGTGGGACGGGGTGCCGCAGGTGAGGGGCGGCTTGAGGCCCTGAGGGTCTCTGAGCCTCAGTCTCCCATTTCGCTACGGTGGGGAGGTGGAATAAACAGAGAGGAGGACCAAGATGCTCTGCAGTCTTTGGAGAAGCAAAGCAGGAAACCGAATACAGTTCTAAAATGTATTTGCAGCACATATGCCGTCCTTGAGTAGCTCCTGTGTTTCCACACGACACTCAGCCGCAGTGGTAACCATGGGCAGACCTTTCCTGCAGCCGGTCCCTCCGGTGCTCCCGGCAGCATCGCTCACCTGCCTCACACAGCCAGGGGCGAGCTCAGGAGACATCTGGCAAGCTTTGGAGACGTTTGTGATGATCCCAGCCTGGGGTGGGGGTGGCTACAGTCATCTATGGTGGAGAGACCAGAGGTGCTGCTCACCATCCTACACGGTGCAAACCCCACCACAAAGCGTTACCTGGTCTGAAATGCAAGTAGTGCTGACATTGAGAAACCCTTGTCTTCCATAGAGACAGACGGAAGACGGAAGGTGAATTGGAGGTAAGGAAGGAGAGGTTGGGAGTCTGGATTTGGGGCCAGTGGGGCTTGAGAGGCAGTCCTGGCTTTGAATCTTGCCCTCCTCGTTCTCAGGGGTGAGCTCCTGCGGGCCCTGGGTGCTGCCAGCCCAGGGGTTAGGGCCCAGAATGGCCCCCAGAGTGGCCTTGGGAAGTGGATACCTGGCCGAGTGTTAGCGCCTCGCCCTCTAGTGGCGGTAGGACCACTCTGCATCCCTCGCGCCTCTGGGGCGGCCAGGCCCGTGGCTCCCAGGAGATCCAACAAAACCACCAGAGAAGATATTGGGCTTTTCTGCCCTCTGAGAACCGCTTACATCACTACCACACCAGCACTGCCGCTGCGGGAGAGGCAAAGTTAAAGGAATGTGGTCCAGGTGGTGAGAATCCGCCTGAAGTCAGGAGCTACCAGCTCATTCTGTGACCCGATGCCACCACCCTTAGCAGGCTTCCCTGGATATAAAAGGACGTGCTGCATTTAGCATCGCTATGGAATCTCTGGGCACTGGCTGAGCCCACATGGAACGTCAGCTTCTGTACGCAGGCCCCCACCACGATAGGGAAGCCAGGGACAGCTGAAACATCTCTAGCCCCAAGGCATGCCCATGTGGGCACAGGTGCAGGGGACAAAGAAGAGATTATTTAGAGGTGGTGGTTCACCAGTCCCAGACTCCTGGTGGCATCTTGCTCGCTCTCTGCCATTTCCAGTGTAGAATGTAGCCACAGCAGATGGAGTAGGACTTTGGTTCAAACACAAAACCACTTGGGATGAAGCACACAGCAGGAAAAGAAGTGAAAACCCAGTGTCCTTCCCTTCAGCCCCCCCAAGACAGTTCAGGCACGAGTAAGCCCTCTCCTCCTCTAAGCTACCTGGATGGAAAAAAGACAGAGAAAATCCTAAAAAACCACCCCCAAATGATGGCACCCCCAGCTCCCTCCCTCAGAACGCCCACTGTTCTTCCTGACTACTCAAATGGCACATGCCCTGCAGTATCTTCTGTTGGACTACACTGGTGGTCCATTTTATTGAGCACCTGCTGTATGCACAGGTGACCAGCTATCCCCATCTTTGAGCAATGAGAACATGAGACGGTTTCAGTGATTTCATTTCCGTGATCTCATCCAGAGCATTCATTTCTGCCGTATTCCATCTGAGGCTCCCTGATCCCTCCTATCCCACTCCTGGCAAGTCCAGCTCCCAAGTCACGAGCACTGAGAGCCGAAGCAAACAAAAAAGAGAGAGAAATAGAGACCAGCCGTGGGCCATGGGTCTCCTTTCTAGCACACCAGCAAGATCTATTATTGACAATATCAGCAGGTTAATTAAGCAGTCTGTTAGTGATCATGTTAAGAAAGCTGGCACATTTTCAACTCGGATTGACGCCATTCAAGACTCAGGCATAACTGATGTTGGAGAAGCTCTGCTGAGAGATGTCACAAGATGAGAGAGGGAGAGAGAGGGAGATCGCTTCACACTGATGGCAAGCTCAGTGTCAAGTCCTGAGGAAAATATGCTCTTGACTGCTGCAGATGTTCTCACATCAGACCCATCGTGATGCAAAATCATGCAGATTGTGAACAGCTAATGAAGCACCCTGTGTAAAAGGGACAGTGCAGGGAAGAAGAGAGAGCAGTAGACAGAAAGACAAATGTGCAAAGAAAAGTCCTCCAAAAGGAGACAGCGGGGGAGCCTACCCCCTGATCTACCACAGGAACGGAGGCGCGGACCAGCGGGGTTAGGAGTCCAGAAACATGCCCACCCATGGGGGAAACGAGTTTTCGGTAAAGCAGTTACTGCATCTCCCAGGACAGGACCATTCAAACACAAAGGGGAAGCTGTGGGCTATTGGGCTTTTCCTTTGGGGACAACAAAATATCTTCACTCCTTGGTTCTAAGATGCATTTCCCCACATTATAATGGTTTAGAAGTCATGAGGTGCCTTACGACGGACGTCGGGGTGGAGGGAGCGGAAGCCCTTACCCGCGGCCCGTGCATGTGTAAACTTGGCCACGTGTAGAGGTTCATTCAAGTGTCACCTCAGCTACCCATAGCAGTCTGCACAGAATCTGAACTTAAACTTAGATTCCTAATTGTTGCCTAAAACATCTTTTTAGAACTTACACTATAATGGAGCACGGACATGAAAAGTTATTGTACATGCAGAAGATCGTCTGCCAGATACCAGGCAATGCAATTAAAGACAGCAGAAATTGCCAAACCATAGATAGCTACCCTAAAGAAATGCTTGCCCATATGCACAAAGAGACATTTACAAGGATGTTAATTATAGCACTGTTTGTAAGAGCAAATAATTAGAAACAACCTAAATGTCCACCATTAGGGAACTCACATGGGAAGATCTCCAAAACAAACTTATATGAAGAAAGCTACCGAGTACGTACAGGGTGATTAACTCTATGTAAAACCTCATAACTGGGATGCGCCTACTGTGTGCCCGGAAATCCACAGGTAAAGTTCCGGAAGGTTCACACCTCACACGGTGATTCCCTTGGGAAGGGAACTAAATTTAGGAATTAGGGGTTGTTGAAAGACTTCCACATTCTTTTTTTTTTTTTTACCCTGTTTTTCTAAATAGCATTTGAATTTTTGCAATGAGAATATAACCGTGCTTTCCTTGTCTAAGAAGTGAAAAGAAATGGCCAAACTTCTAAGCAGATCATAGACATTTGAAAGCCATCAGGGATCGGTGTGACCTACTCATGGTTCCCACACTTCAGGGGCTATAGGTGAGAAACTCCCTAAAGAAGCTGATTAACTTCAGGAATAGTTTTTTCTTCAAGTAAAGAAAAAAAATAAGAAACCACAAATATAACCAAGTAGGAAATGCAGACCAAAAAAGAAAATCCCCCCATATTTTTCTATGCTTTGAAATTATACTGTTGGTTTTAAAGGGGCCCAAAGGGCCAAGACTAGAAGCAGGATGACAGAAAGCAGTGGTGGCCATGATGCTGGGTTTAACAACCCAAGTCCAAAAGAGAAGTGGAGAATGTGAGCGAGGCTCAGATTCAAACTCTGATCTTGAAGAAAGTGACTCAGATTGGTTGTGTAGTGAAGGCTTGTTTATTCCTTCACGTGAGCAGGGAATACAGTTCTCTCCTCTTCTGAAAGGCTATTGTATTAATGCCCCTTGTAACTGAGGCACCTAAGCATTGAGAAATATGGCCCCTGATATCTGTGAATTTTAAGAAATAGGAAGCTGGGAAAATATATTTTTTGTGACAAAGAGCCACTACTACTCATTAGCAGAGGGTCATGGTGACTGACTCCCAACAGCTATTCTACTCCCAGAGGATGAGTCTTAACTAATTGTAGTAAATCCCTCCCTTGCCAGTGATGGATGGAGGAAGGGACATGTGACCAGCCCCAGCCAATGAGGGATGTCTGCAGGGGACTTCCATGAAGGGTCTCCTCTCCTTGAGGAAGAGGCCACAGGCAGAGCCTCCTGACTGACGTCTGGGCTGTGGTGGGTCTGTGTGTGGTGCTTGGATTTCCTGCTGCGATTTTAGGACACAAAAGGGGTGAAGAGCACAGAGGTGGAAGGAAGGGCCCAGGGTGTCTCACTCGGCACTTGACTTCGTGAGGTAATACCTTCATTTATTAGTTAGGCTAGTTTGGGTCTGGTACTTTTGGCCAAAAATATTCATAAAATGTATAAAGAGATTTAACACTTGTTAAGAAAAAGGTAGTCATCAAAATCACCCCAAAAATATTTCAGTAGGAATTCATGAAAGAAATAGTAAAAACTCAATGAATGTGAACTCAAAGACAGATTTTTTAATCTAGAGAAAAATCTATCTGCGGGTGTTCTTTGGATGTGTTGGAGACTAATCCTCATCGGTTAAATGGTTTACGAATAGCGTGCGGCTCTTTTTCCTCACTTTGCTGACCTCTGGCATATAGTGGAACATGTCATCAAATAAGCAATCCTTTCCCTCTTCGGTATATGCTTTTCATGTCATCAAAAAACTCTGCTCCTCCCCAGCGTTCATCTCTATTTTCTTCTAGGACCTTTAAACATTGTACTTTTCACATTTAGGTGTCTCTGGTATTTATCTTTGTGTATGGTATGAAATATGGGTTTTCCTTTCTCTCTCTTTTTTAAGATTTTATTTTTTAAAAAAGATTTTATTTATTTATTTGACACAGAGCAAGCAAGAGGGAGAGAGACAGAGACAGAGTAAGCACAAGCTGGGGGAATGGCAGGCAGGGGAGAAGCAGGCTCCCTGCTGAGCAAGGAGCCCAATGAGGGGCTCAGTCCCAGGACCCCAGGATCATGACCTGAGCCAAAGGCAGATGCTTAACCAATTGAGCCACCCAAACACCCCTTTTCTCTCTTCTCTATTTGAAAACCCAAACGCCCAATAAAGTTAAGAAAAAAATTCTCAACCATTCTGGGAATTGGAAAAATGCAAATTAAAATGAGAAAAGAACCATTTCAGATGGACAAAAAATTTTCAAGATTGATAACACCAAATATAGGGAAACCAAAATGTAATCCTTGCAGGCGGAGTAAAAAGCCAGTATGCTCATTTGGCAATATGCGGCAAAGCTGGGTGTGCGCGTGCCCTCTGACGTGGCCATTCCATTTCTAGGTACCGTGACTCTCGACACTGGATTCACACCTGAAACTAAATCTGAGCTAGGCTCCAGGTCTCTGCATGTCTTAAAGCCCCCTCCCCCCTCAGGTGGCTGTTTGAAAACCTCCATCCTGGGGAGGCTCCTATTTGTGTGCACAGGGACACACGTACAAGGCTGCGTAGTGTGGTACTATTGTGGTTTTTAGGATACATTGAGATTTTAGGACAGCCCTATAAAGGCATCTAAAACTTACTGAGGTTAAGATGCAGTTTACAGAACAGGACACATGGTATGATCTCACTTATATTAAATGTATATTTATACAGGCATATTTATGTTATATAGAGATACAATAAATAGAGATTGCTACAGTTTTAGATGTTTACTCAGATTTGGAGGGATGTACACAGACTTACCATGGAGAGCAAAGTAGGGTTGTTTACTTTAGAAAACAATCATATATTATCGGGGGGAAAAAACAGAACCATCTTAATGAGAACAAAAACAAAAACATTTCAGTGGCAACCAGGAGACAAGCTCCCATCTTGGGTCCAGACTGACCCTGGACAAAGTTCTCCCCACTCTACTTCCTCTCTCGCTCTCTCTCCCACCTGTGGGTCATATGCACACACAGTAAATAATTCAAATTGTGTAGAAGGGTAAATAATAAAGCCAGTCTCCTTCCAACCTTTGGCCCTTCGCTTCCCCACACCCTCCCCAGAGGCAACAACGACTCTAGCCAGGCTCTCACGGCCCTGCCAGACACACTCGGTGTAGTCACAAGTGGAAATGGATGGACGTCACCACCTGAAACACACATACACACACTCGTGCCAGTCCCACCGGAATACAGCCCCAGCCCTGCCGCTGGAGGAGGGATGATTATCAATATGGACGTGCACCCTAGTATTTGCCTGATTTCATGATATTCTCCAATATTCCACCCAAAAGGCAGCGGTATAAGACACAGATTTTCTTTTAAATAGCTTGAGAATTTGGAGAGAGTTTCACAACCCATCCTAACGTGTCACACACTCAGGACTGGGAATTTCAGGACTGAAAAATCAGCCTGTAAGTTTAGGTGTAGGCCGACTCTGAAGTTCAGGATCACTTCACCAAAGATTCCTGCTAACACATTCGTCTTCTGGAAAACTCCCTTTTATCACAGTTGCTCCCAAGCTGAAAATTCTTCAGCAGTTCCCTATTAATCATAGGATAAAGCTCCAACTCCAAGCTAACACCCAGGGCCCAGATAGCCCTTGGCCCTGGCCCTTCCCCCACAGGCCCCGCTCACAGCTCCCCCCCCTCCCAGCCTCCCACATTCATAACCCCCTCCCCTGCCTTGGGTTTCCCACCCAAGCAGATTTCTCTGCTATTCGGGTTTCAGTCATTATAAAATCTCTGACCCGGAAGGCCATTCATTCAATAAGCATTCACTGAGCGCCTACTGTATGCCAGGTCTGGGGCCAGCTGCCCAGGAACAGGTAACTTGATCACACAGGAGTGCCCCTTACAGCTTTTTGGGCCAGGCTGCTACTTGGACGCTTCCCTAACGGGGGGGTCAGGCAGCTCACTGCAATACAAGACTGTCAGTTTTTCAGAAGATCCTGCTGTCGTTGTACTCCCAATTATGTGTGAGCATCTCTTGAGACGTGGGGTCCAGAACCAAACAGACTCCTTTGTTCAGGGCTCTCTGTCTCTAGTAATGCAGCTGAAGTCTGAGTGAGCCTCCTCAGAGCCATATACCACACTGCAGACCTATTCTGAGCACACAGCCCACAAAATCCCCAGATCTTTATCCTAAGCACTCTGGCCAACTCAGGTCTTGGGCAAGCCTACACTTGTGTAGCTACATTTTTTTGAACAGCAAGCCTTACATCAAAACTTGCAATCTTAGATCCCGCACCTCTTGCCCACGAATTCATAGTCACTGCCAAGTTGCTGTGCCTGTTCCTTGAATGCGACCCACAGTTGTATGTGACCAAGGCCGTTCTAACGGAAGGGGACGAGACTGAAGACAGAGCCCACTAGAGACTTCCCTCTGGCTAACGTGGCCTCCCTACCCATGTCTCCTTGGGCCCTGGCACACACTGGGAGCCCGTGTCAGCTCTAGAGCTGTTCATGCTTATGGCACCCAGCCCAGCCCACCCATCCTTCCAGATCCAACCCAGGGAGGTTGGAGAATGTGACCCGGATGACCTGGTAAAGTGGCTCATTGGTCACCCACCCTAGGTTTGCCAACCAAAAGCATGACTGACGGTGTTAGAGAGAAAACTTACATAAGAAAACAGAACATTCAAAAAAAATTTTTTAATGAAAAACAACAACAAACCCAGAATGAATGTCCAAGGAGCCATAGAATGTGGCCACCAGTGTCATCGTGGTGGGCTCCCACAATGGGTCCCCAATTTCAAAGCCTTTCTGCCCAGCTCTCATTTGATCACTGAACAAACCCACACTGAACAGTATGTTCCAGGCATACAGTGAGCCTGGGGGTTGGGGATGAATGAGAGCCAGTCCCTGTCTTGGGGACCTCACAGTCTGATGAAGGAGGCAAACTCAGGAGCAAAATGGGCAGGTCCGGGTGACACACAGGCACCCACACGGTGCTGTGGTCTTGCCCTAACTGGGGCTACCACAGAGGGCGTCTTGGAGGAGGAGGTGTCTGAGCTGAGAAACAAAGGCCTGGCGGTCAGGAGAAGGCAGAAGGTGGGGCTGAGTTAATGGGAAGAGCTGAGATTCCAGGCAAACAGGGCCATGTGCAAAGGCCTGGGGCCCCTGGGAGAGGCAGACAGGAGGTCAAAGATTCACCACAGTGCCAAAGGAATATGAGCAGAGGCCAGGTCAAGGAAAGGACCAGAGGAGCCTAAGGGCTGTGGATGCCACATTGTCACTGACCCAGATGGAAGGAACGCACATCCTAGGCTCGGCTGATACAGGTGCACCCTGCTGTCTTCTAACCACGGGGATGCGGCATGGTGGGGTGCCCAGGACTAACCCTTGGGGCTTGGGCACACTGCTGTGGCCATCTCCCAAGCCAAGCAAGGTGGCTTGAACACCAAGCAAGGAGCCACAAAGGGGGAATCCATGACACCAAGACCCCAGTGGCCTGGGTGGTGAAGGGAGTGAGGAGATGGGGTGGGCCAGATGTGTGGACAGAAGACCTTCTCCCAAGCACTGCCCAGACATCCCGAGGAACGGACTCCCCGGTGAACAGAATATGCGGTGACATTTAACATAAGGGACTACTGTGGACAGCGCAGGAAGAAGTCATGTTCTGGCAAAGGGGTGAGGAGGCTGAGGCTCAGGCCTTGCCTCAGGGAGCTCAGAGCCCACAGGCCCCTGCTGGGAGTGGATGTGACCAGGCAGCTGGGTGGGGCAGGGGGTGTGTGTGACCTTCAGGGCTTCCTTCCCTCACCCCTGCATACACATATGCAGACCCTGGTACCGAGATGTCTTGCCCTGGGGACACCTGGGGATCCCCCCCTCTTGGCCCCTGGCTAGCTGCCCTGCCCCATGCATGCCTCTTCCTCTCACCAGTGTCCCCTTGTGGGACCTGTGACCCCTCATTCCTCCCGCTGGTCTCTCCTGCCAGCTCCCGGTCCAAGGCCTCACGAGAGGGCTGTTTGCAGGGCCTGCCTGTCCTGGAATGGACTCTGCTCATGGAGACTGGCAGTTGGACCTGGGGGGGTGGTGTTTTTCCAATGCCTCCTCGACTGACCTTTAATTACACTGTTTGCCCAGCTCCCCAAACCATTAACTCCCACCTCACAGCAACCATCAATTAATGGAGGGCCTGCTCTGAGCTCGAGCTCCTGAACACAATTAAGCGTGACAGTCCACAAATAAGAAAGAACTGGAGAATTAATTAAGGTCTAAACAAATTAATTACCAGTCCCCAATCGATTCCGATGCCAGCACACATGCTCCTGGGCTCACCGGCTCTCCTAGCATCTCCATGTATAAATAGAAACCGAGATTTCCAACATGATGGCTGCTCTGGACCAGGGCACAGCAATGCTCTGGAACCACCATGAGGGAGAGAAGGGCTCAGTGGGCGTCCTCAGGGCTCCTCACGTGCTCGGCACACATGCGTGCACGCACACACGTACAACCCCCGCTGAAAAACCCGGATCAGCCTGGAGGTGGAGTGCTCCTGGTGGGGCGCCTCTGGGCCAGATCCCTCAGTTTCTCAGCTACGTGGGTGAGGGGCTGTCCAAGGGGGCTGAAAGTAGCTGGGCTGGGCCTTTGCGGTCTGGGCTGTAGCCAACTTAGGATAACTTTCAGAGAGTCGGGATGTGTATCTTCTGCTTTAAAATGGGGATGGCTCACCCTGCCTTGTCCTCCCAGAGAGACAATGTGGGGAACGAGGGGGAACAGAGGCCTGCTGGGGAAGACATGGAGAACGGTAGGGCCCCTGTAGGTCCAGGGGAGGCCTACAGTCTGTCACACACATCCCAGTGGGGAGAGGCTGAAGTGGAGGCTGGTCCAAGGCCAGAGAGGAGTAAGGGCAGTAGGGTCAGGTGGGAGAACGAGGTGTCCTCCTGTCTCCCAAACTGCAGGCTGGAGCAGGGCAGAACTCACTTGGCAGGGCAATGGGAAGAATCAACAGAGCCTGAATTCCCAGCTTGGTCAGGAAGGAGGGGGTGGGGATGTCATCTCTGAGCACAGGGCACACAGGCAGGCCCTTTCAGGACCCTTCCCCCTCAAGAGCCCTTCTGCTCTACACTCACTGCACCCCCCTCCCCTCAGACGCTCACACTCATTCCGCCAACTAGGGCTTAATCCTGTCACTTCAACCTCCTCCTTCCTGTGGGCACGAAAGGGTCCCTGAGTCCTGCCTCCCCAAGGGTCTGAAGGACAATGGACTCTCTACCAGGCAAAGCAAGTCCTGGGAAAGCTTCTTGGTGTCCTCGCTGTTGGTGTGGCCTGGCCTAGCTGGCCGTGGAAAGCAGGGTGATTGCCCGGAGGGACCGAGGCCCTGCCAGCACGCAGTGAGGCCTAGAGAGGCCATCTAAGCCTGAGAATAAGGTGAAGGGTAGCCATGTGCACGGGCTATAGGGCAGCCTGAGAGAACAAGGGGCCCCAAAGCCATGCTTGTTTATCCTGCACACCACCATGTGGGCATCTACCAGGGGGGACTCAGCAGGCGCCATTTGTAGACAGGCCTGGGAGGACATCAGGGGCCTGGAAGGTGGAAGCCTCTGTGTAGGCGAGGAGAAACCAGGGCTGGGGGTGGAAGGAAGGCAGGCACACAGCCAGGACTCGGGAAGCAGCCAGAGAGGATCTGCTGCTCTCAAGATCCTGGCAAACTAGGACTATTGGGACGGCAAACCACATTGTGTGCAACCTGTGCAACTGGCTAGGGAGATCTCAAGACCCCTCAACAACCTGCCAGGTTCCTCTCAGATCAGCCAGGAGGAGAATCAGGCTGGAGCCCAAAGAGGAACGCGTCAGAAAGTCTCCGGTGGGGATGGCAGACAGGGTCAAACCGGAAAGTGGGGTCTTTCTTCTGAAGGAGCTCCAGAGGTTAGGACCACCCCCAAGGTCATCCAGCAAGATGGCCAGCAGAGCCAGGCTGGAACGGACCGGTGGCAAAGTCCTTGTCTGCAGCTTGGCTCAAGGACAGATTACATCTCGGCCGAGTCCCAGATCCAGTCCAGTGCAGCTCAGAGCCGCCCACCTTCTGAGGCTGCCTCTGACCCTCCAGCCCAGGAGAGTGGGGAACGCAAGATCGGTAGCCTTGTTCGCTCAATTAGGCCCCTTAACAAAGTCAGATCTAAAGAGTTATTCCATTAGTGGCCCATGCCAGAAATAGCTGAGAGTTCATTAAAAGTGTGGAGTTGCTATAGCAATTATCTGGGTCAGCTGAGGCTCACCCTGGCAGCTGGGCCTGGGAGTTCATTAGCCTCTGGCCAACAAGGTCGGGGGGCTGTCAGGTAATGATCTCCCACCTCCTCGCAGGGGCTTTGCAGGTGCTCCCAAGCACTTTCCTATGAATGGAATCTGGTCTGTGGTTGTCTGATCCTCCCACAGCTCTGGGCTATAGGAAGGTAGGTACCGGCACTCCCATTTTACAGGTGGGGAAGTTGAGCCCTGGAGGTGAAGCATGAGATTGGGACAAAGAACCTGGATCTGACTCTGGCTCTTCAGCCTTAACCTTGGCACCCGGGAGGTCACAGGACCTCACGCCGCTCCTGGACTGCCCCCCAGCCTTGTCCTCTGGCATCACACTTGAACTTGGTATCATGGTTCAAGTGTATACTTCTCTTTTGATGATGAATCACACACTGCCTCATGCTTCTGCCAATGCTGTTTCTTTTTAGTTTTTAAAAAACTTTCTACTGCAGCGCCCACTTCCAAGCAAGGCGTGGGATTCTCAAGAGCCAGGCTGGGCCTGATGGGATAGCCCAAGGCATCTCCTGGGAGCTCAGAGCCTCCAAAACCAGCAAAGTCTCGGCCAAAGGCAGCGAAATCCCCTACACACACACACACACACACACACACACACACACACGTACCACAATTACCTGACTACAATGGAGGCCTCCAGAACCTCAATGGTCCACAATACCCATGGGCTCGGAACACTAGAAAGAGCTCTGGGCCTTCTTTTGTGCCCGGAATCCCTGTGATGGTCATGGGCCAGGAGAAGCCCATGCACCCCCTCCAAATAATGTCCCCAAATGCGTGACACAAAACACACAGGATTATAAAGGGATTATATTGGAATACATTACCAAACTATTTTTTTCATTGTGGTATAGTAACAGGTATGCTTTTTAATTAATGAGTTAAAAAACAAGACCTACCAGCGGATTAAATAAATATCATAATTTTGACTTAGTGTTGCACATAAACAGTATTTTAGAATCCCCGTAACTGTAATGGGACGTGAAAATATCTGTGATTTCTATGGGTGAAAAAGCCACTTTCTCATCACTGTGGCTTGCTGCCTACAGTCACAATGAAAGGAAATGTTACATTTCAGTTCGAGGCTAGTGTAGACATTTCTCCCAGCCAAGTTCATAGGATCCACCGAATTCTATCTACTAGTTCTTTGGGGGCCTGTGGGCTAATCCCGGTGTTCAAAGCAGGATCTCGGTCACAGGGCTTGCCAGCGGGGCCCCGGTCACCCTTACTTCTGTCCACCCATGTTCTGTCTAGTCGCCCACGCCAGGAGACCCCTGATGTCAGAAACGGTCTGCAAAGGTGGTCCAACTCCCCAAGAGCCCTGAAGCCCCGCCCACCCAGGTGTGACTCTTAGGTGCCCGCCCACCCGCTCATGCGCCTCGGCACAGGTGCAGGTCTTACCTACGGCGGGGAACGGCACAAATCTCTGGACAAGAAGGCGGGTGGCCGGGGTGAACTTGTTGGCTTTCTGAACCAGGACATTAAGGCCCACCTTTGGAAGAGAGAGAGAACGTGCGTGCGTGGTGCTGCAGGGGCCTGGCAGGCTGGGGCAGGAGCAGAGAGTGAGCGGCACTGTCTGCCCAGACCCCAAGTCGTCAGCGTTGCCTGCTGCCGCCTGGCCCCAGTGCCGCCATGCAAAGCGTCACGTGGCCCAGTCATCCCAGTGAAGCAGCCTGTGGGAAGACTGAGGGGAAAGCCTCAGACCTCTCAGAGAAGGGAAGAAGAAATGCTGCTGTTACCAGAGCACAGAATCGGCAAGTAAATTAAGTGTGGGAACCCTCATTCTCTCCTCAGCCTCTGAGCACCCCCTTTCTCAGGCCCCACTGTGGGCTCAGGCATGGGCCTAAGCAGGGCTCCGGAGATCCGCACACGTGCCCACAGGTGACTGCCGAGCTAAGCTGAGCAGAGACCGGAGCAGGACAGGGCGTAGCACACATCCCCGGCTCATGCCCTCTTCACTTCGACCCCAGCCCCCCTACCTCAGCCTGAGACACTGGAGTCCCCTTGCCTTCACCTTGGGCACTCCCTACTCCGTTCAGTCCCCCATGCTGTCCTTTATCCTTCTAGAACACAGGTCCAACCACATGTACCACGACCAGCTCCTCCCCATGACCTGTGTGAAAACATGCAATCTCCTTCAAGTGGCTCCCCTACCTTCTCCTTCCCGGAATCCAGCTTACTGCTCACCAGATGCTATGGGAGCTTTTTGGCCTTGGGGACCTTTGCCCTTGCTTGTCCAGATGGCCCGAATGCCTTCCTTTTCTACCCAGTCCACATCGGTTCCATAAGGCCCACCTCTGAGCAATCCTTCCAGTGACTTTCTAACAGTGGGAGTCACTGAACCATTCCCCGCCTCAGTTTCCTTGTCTGTAGAAAGGGATGGTAATACCTACAGCATCCCAGGGCTGCTATAAGAATGTATGTCTAGTGTTTAGCATGAGCTTGGGGCATAAGAGACCTCGGTGAATGAAGCTGTGTAAGAAGGTCGCCTCTCCCAGGCAGGAACTGGCTTCCTCTTGCTTCCTGAGTCCCTCCTCCCCAGCACACACTGCTCCTGCTGGACTGGGAGGGGGGGACCATGTCTTTCTCATCTTTGTACGACCCGCACTCAGGACAATGGCAGGCATGTAGTACTTGCTCAGTAAATGGAACCGAGGGATACATGCACGAACCAACAAACAGATGAATGGATGGAGATCAGCAAAGGCTGGAAGGGGAGTTGCTTGGAGGAGGGAAAGGTGGGTTAGGCAGAGCAGAAGAAAGAGAATTGTGGTGGGGAAAACAGCACAAGCACATGTGGCATAGAGACAGAAAAGGCGGGATGCACATGGCCAGACCAGAAACGGGTGTAGAGAGGCCACTGCTCCCCCAAACGGAGGCCAGAGCTAGCCCCTACCCTGTAGATCTTTCCTGGGAGGAGGGGCAGCAGGGGCGGCTGTAGGACTGCTGGACTAAGGAGGCCTGGGGCAGCCAGCTCTCAGCTCCAGCTCACCTGGTAGCTAGCAGGCCACCATGCACCTACAGCCCTGCCTCTGGCCTTGACCTTCCAGGTCACTGGAGAAGATGCAGAGCCTGGGGAAGGCCTCCAGGGTGGCAGGGGGACTGCAGCAGTCAAAGCAAGAATGGTGCAGTGACCTGGGCAGACAGGAAGCCCAGGGCCCCATGGAGCTAGAATCCAGCCAGGCAAATCCAGCTTGGGCTCTTGGGGGTCTGGTCTAGATTGGAAGCCTCGAGCTGCTATCCTCAGAGTCCAATTCTTATGCTTTCTGCTTACTCAAGGAAAGGCTGGGAGGCAGGGAGATGTGTGGCAGCTTGGGGACCGCAGGGCAGGCTGGGGGGCTGCCGGCCCACACTAGGTCCTGCTGCCCTGCTTCCAGGGTGCCCTGCCTTGCAGATGGAGCTTAGCGAGTCCAAAGCTCCCCAGCTCTCTGCAGCCAATGACTGTCTATTTCTGTGACCCCCCAGCCCCCAGAGGCCAGGGCCCATGTTCCTATAGAGTGCAGAGAGGGCAAGTGCAGAGGGAGGCAGGAGTTGGTGTTGGTGGTGGGAGAAGAGAGGAAGGGGGCATGGGGAGGTGCCAGGCCATGAGCTGAGCACATTCCCATTAAACGTCTGAATTATACCCCCACCTCAAGACTTCTAGATAGGGCATGTTGGTTCTTTTCACAGATTCAAAGAAGTTCAGACGAGTTCAGAGAGGTTAAGGAACTTTACCTAAGGACATACAGCTATTGTGAGGCATGCAAAATTAGATTTCAATTCAGGGGTCTGCTAATTTCAAAGGTTTGCTCTTAACTGTTGTTCTTTACTTTAAAAGTGTCTTCCATCTCAGTGAAGGATGCCTAAATGTCTGATGTGCTTGAATAGCAAAATCAGCTCTGAAAAGACCAGCTTGAGGCTACAGTCCAGAAGAGAGGAGGATAGCCCCAGTCAGGGAAGATAGGGCCCTTGATCCAGCCCTGCCTGCACCCCCACCCCAGCTATAAAACAAAAGGCCTAAGTTCAAACCCCAGCCCAACCCATATATTCTTTTTAGAAAAAGGCAACTGGGACATTCACCTGGCAGCCTCTTGGGGACAAGAAGGGCTGGAGTGTAATGGAAGGATGAGGAATAGTGGCCACTGGTTGTAGCAAATACTCAGACTTGTCCTCAAGCCTTCCTGCTAGGACTGGCACAGTCCAGAGGGAGTGTCCTAGCCTGTCTCCCCAACTCTGTGTGGGAGGCATGGTAAAGGGGGAGGAAAGAAGAGAAAAGAAATGCCCAGATCCCAGATCTCTTCTGGCCTGCCCTTCCCCGAAACCCACTGGGGTCTTCCCAACATGTTCATCCCTGAATATGGCCAGCATGCCTGAGCCGGGGAAGGGGCAGGGGACTAGCCAAGTGAGGAGACGAGGAGCTGGTGAGGTCACCCTGCTCACCCAACAGTTGAGAGCCAGAGAGCAGGAAGGTGCAAATACAGGGAAGGCAAAGGGCCACTTCCCAACTCCTGCCACAGCCCCCAACTCAGGCCTTCCTGTCCCAGCAGCTAGGATGGCCACAGCCTGGGAAGGAACCAGGCTGGGCTGCACAGTGGGGTTGGGAGCCCGTCTGTGCTGATTCCTCAGGGGCCCTTTGGCCTGGAACATTTGGTGGAGCCCATTAAAATTAAAAAGCCAAGTGGCTGGTGGCTCTGAATGCCAGCTCATTTTCCCTGGCATAGTGGGTCCTGTTTAAGGGAACCAGCTGGCATTAATGGCACACAACTCATCACGAACAGCAGCTAGCGATCAGAAAAATCTGAGCTAATAATCGGGTTCGGGAAAGATAATGAGATATGGAACAATCACTGCTGAGGGTCCCCCGGGGTCTGTTTTAACAGCCTCCAAATAAGCCACAAAATAGAAATTAACCAAACAGGGGGCTCCATTTTGGTGGAGAGGAAAACAAACAGGGTGTGGGTTTTGCACACAACAGTCCCCTTGTGGTCAGCAGACAGGGGTCCCAGGAGAAGCAAGAGCCCAGGACCCATGGGACATCAGCAGGGCCTGAGGAAGCCGTGGACCCTCTCTGGACACTTCTCTCCACGTCCTGGCTCCCAGGCCGGTGAATTTGCCATGGGCAGCAGACAGGAGCAGAAGAGGGAAGATTGCTTCCTGAGAATCCCCGAGGTGGGGTAAAGTGCCGACTAGCACCAAGAAGCAGACTGGGGTGGGGACTTAGTGACACAAGATCTCAGGAGTTGTGAGCTCGCTGATATATGTCCCCTTAGGCACCAGCGTCCTTCCCAGGCCAACAGCAGCCTCCTTTCTGTGAGGCCAGAGAGGAGACGTGGGATGGGGCTTGAGCGATGCATGACAGCTGTGTCCTCAACTTCAGCCTGTGACTGCAAACCCCTGCAGGACGCCTTTATCTAGAGGGGCTTCGGCCATTCCACCTTCACATGCTCCGGATCAAGGTTGTTTGCTCTCCCTCACCCACCCTCTGTCCTCTTCCACTCCCAGCAGCAACTCACACCCGAAACCCAGGAATCTTCCTGGACAGGAGCCTCCCCCTCCCTCCATGCAGCCCAGTGTGCGAAGCTGATCTGAATGTGATGCCTTCTCTCTGCTCCAGCCACTTACCATTAAGCACCCATCTCTTCTCCCTGGACAACTGCCCACTTCCTAACTTGTGCTCTTACTCCCTCCAGTCCACTCTCTACACAGCAGCCAGGACGGTCTTCTAAAGATGGGTATCCATCTGCTTTAGCCTCTCGGGGCTGCTCACTGCTCTCAGAGACCCACAGGGCCCTGCCTGCAAGGCCCCAGCCACCTCACCTTGCCCCACCCCTCCCATGAGCCAATTCTCTTTCTCCTTCTCTGCCTCCCACCCTCCCTCCCTCCTTCCCCGCATTCACCTCTCCTCCCAGTGCCTTCAAGCGCTGCTGGCCTCAGCCTCCTCACCTTTCAGCTTAAATGTCAGAGAGGCCTCCTCTTCACTCAGGGTGCCCCTCTCGCAGCTTCTCACAGAACCCAGACCCCTTCCTTCCCTGTCCCGATCACAGTCTCGTGATTTATATTTGTTCACCTCCTCAAAATGTTGGGACTCAAAGTAATACATGTATCTTGTTTAAAAAAAACTGAATAGCACAGAAATGCTTTTACCTGTGGCCTCTTTACTCTCCCAGTAGGTCCTAAGCACTGGGCGCAGGGCCTGTGTCTCTCTCACTCCTTACTGAATTCCTGGTGCCTGGGGACATGGGTCGGTGCTTAATACATATTCTAGAATAAGTCAAGGGAATGGTTTCTGAGGCAGGAGGAAATAAGCCACAAAGGAAATCTGTCCTGTGCACTCTCTGCTGTCCACCTTAGCAAACACAGCTCTGTGGGGCTAAATGCCACACACACGGGGCGGAGTCCTCCCGAGTGGACGGCATGCGGTGGCCCCAAGGCTGCGAAGCATTCTGAGAAAGCGGGAGCTTGACTGAGTCCTGAAGGGTAAGTGGGAGGTACAGCCAGATAAGAAGGGAGGAGGCTCAGTAGAACTTTCGAAGCAGGAAATACCAGGGGGTCTGTAGCCAGCTGTGGATTCCACTAGCACCTGTCATAACGGGACCAAGGGGTCGTGGAGAACAATGGGGAAGAGAACATGCCTGAAAGGAGAGATTACATGAGATTCCAAAACTAGATCTACTCTTGGGTGCTGGATAATAATGTAAGCAGATGGTTAGGGGTTTTTGTGAGCCTTAGTGGGGCCAGGGCTGGGGTGGGTCGAAGAATCTTGGAGGTGCCAAAAATGCCCAGCAGAGGGCGCCTGTTGTAGCATAAACTCTTGGTAATCACGGGGACCCTATGACCCTCTATGGAGGTCAATTGGGGTCCACAGGCAACGGGCCAAGGTGGCTGGGACAGAGTCATATGTGGGCTAAAATGCCAGTCAACTTCAGCGGCAGTTGAGTGTCTTCTTTGCTAGCAACAGTGACCAATCCTGACCCCTGAACCATGTCCTGCAGGGACCTGCTGGCCACCTGCTGGAAAACAAGTTACATCAGACTCCTTACATGTGGGAAGGGACAACAACTTGTCCTCCCCAGAATAGAATAGATGTAGAACTGATATTCATGTCAGACTCACCACTGCCAATATCACCATCTGCAGGCTTCTGGAAAACTTCAGATTCTGCTTCAGGGTCCATGCAATGGGCCCCCCAACCCGAAAGCCAATCACAGTGAGGGCAGTGAGACAATAGTCTGACCTGGGATTCCCAGGCCAATGGCCCCTACCTCCATTAGGCACAAAGAAGGACAGCAGGGCCAGAAGTATACTCAGGATCCCAGAGAGCACCCTGAACTACTACCACAGAGAACATCCTGAGGTACACCTCAACTACAGAGAACACCCTGGGGTGCACCCTCGATCACAGGGAACACTCTGAGGTATACTCTCAATCACAGAGAACAGACTGAGGTACACCCTGGATCACAGAGAACACTCTGAGGTACACCTCAACTACAGAGAACACCCTGAGGTATACTCTCAACCACAGAGAACAGACTGAGGTACACCTTGGGTCACAGAGAACACTCTGAGGTACAACTTGGATCCCAGGGAAGATAGTGAGGTAGACCCTGGGTCACAGGGAACACTCTGAGGTATACCTCAACCACAGAGAACAGACTGAGGTATACCCTGGATCACAGGGAACATTCTGAGGTACAACTTGGATCACAGAGAACACCCTGAGGTATACTCTCAACCACAGAGAACGGACTGAGGTACACCCTGGATCACAGGGAACATTCTGAGGTACAACTTAGATCACAGAGAACACCCTGAGGTACACCTCAACTACAGAGAACACCCTGAGGTATACTCTCAACCACAGAAAACAGACTGAGGTACACCTTGAGAGAGTAGACCCTGAATACAGAGTACAGAGAACACCTTGAGGTACAACTTGGATCCCAGGGAAGATTGTGAGGTACATGTTGGATCACAGGGAACACTCTGAGGTACCACAGAACCACCCTTGAGCACAGAACCAGCCAGACATGGTCTTGCAGGAGGTGGGACACGCTCTGGACCAGGGACAAATACATGCTGCTGACGCAACCTTGGCCAGAAAGCACAGGTGCAGAAACCAAGTATGAAGTTGGAGAGAGGGTCTAACCCCATTACACCTGAAGAGCCTCTCAAAATTTTTCTTCCAGTCCCTGCTGTTCCAAGGGTACCTGGGGGGCAGACTTAACTGTCAGGAGGCATGGTAACAGTTCCTCTAAACTGGAAGCCAAGAACATGGCTTGGCTTTTCCCTCCTCCTCAGGCCACAGTGGGAGCAGGAAGAAAACTGGGTGTTTGTATTAGCCAAAGAGTGTTTGACTAAATCTGTGTTCGAATCCTAGTTCTGTCACTGGTCTCACCTCTGCGCTTCAGTTTCCTCGTCTGTGAAACCAGGAGAGAACTTAAGTGGTGCTTGGCACATAAAGGCCCTCCAAAAATGTTGGCCATTAGGATTCTTGTGATTATTTGCCACTTTAATACTGGGACTTGGAGCTGCCAGTGGCCGATGGGAACTGGGAGGGGTAGGGGTTCAGCCCGGGGAGCCCCCCTCGAACACCTCCTTGGATTCCAGTATCTAGTAAAGGTTAACAGACAATTACCGTATCCTATACAGAAAGGATCCCTCAGGGCCCAGACGCTTGGGGAATGGAGACCAGGAATGCCCCAACAGGGAAAGACCTCAGTCACCCACCGACCTGGCTGGAGGTGAGGGGTCTGAGGACCAGGTGTGAAGTGTCTCTCACACTTTGGCTCCACCAACCCCTCCTGACTTTAGCAAGTAGGACTTCAGCCCCGAGCTTTCCTCTCCAGCCACAGGTCCATTCTCATCCAGGAGGTGGTTGTCCATGAGGGAGGTCATCTGCTGGGCCTGCCACCCCATCACAACTTCTCCTCCAGCCCACTCTGCCTACACCTTCTGCGGCACCCAGCTTCCTGAGTTGAGGCAGGGCAGCTGACATGGCCCCCTAACTCCCGGGTGGGCCCTGCTCCTCCCCAGTTCCCCATCACCTCATCCCCATCCCTTGTCCCATGGTGGCTACACTCATCTCCCCAACTCCGGAATCCATCATGTTCTCTTGTGTGCCTCTCCGCGTGCTGTGCCCTCCAACTGGACCCCCCTCCCAACCCTGGCGGGGCTCCTGGAAGAGTTGGCCCCGTGTGACTGAGGGGCCCCTTCCCTAGTTCCCACCGCACCCAAGGGTCACCTTCATCATAATTCTCCTTTTACCACAGAGAATCCTCAGCTTTTCCTCTCCACATCTTGAAGGACACACCAATCTGTGCCCACCCCCCCGCCAGGACCTCCCAAATGCCTGAAGGGAAAAACACACCCCTGAAGGGAGAGAGTGGGTCTCAGGCTCGTGTAGCCAGCACCCGGGGAAGCTGACCACAGAAGGGCTCAACATGAATCCCCAAACTCAAATACACTGAGGACTGACAGAGGCTTCCTTTGTTAAAAGACAGCAAACTGTTAGATTTCAAAAATAACTTAAGACAAAATTTCTTTTTTATTCTCGAGCAAGAAGCCAGACATTGCCAAATCTATTTAGAGAGTTCACCAAAAGGCTGCTACCCCTGCACTGGGGTCCTGCAGCCGCCGTGAGACTTTATTCAGGAGGCCATGCATACTGGGGGTCCTTGATTCTGGGGATGGCTGGCCAAGGTCAGGGCTCTGGCTCTTCTGAAGGAGACGAAAGGTTCAGGGAGGAGGCTGGCCTCTCGGGCCTGGCCTCCACTCCGGCTTGTCCCCAGTCCCTGGGATTTGCCCTCAGCCTGTCAGCCCCCCCATCCACACCGCCTGCTTGTAGGGACTCGTTTTAATTAATGCCAGAGCTGGGCCAACCACTGGGGCCGTGACACTTGTTTGCAGGTCATCGCCTTCTAACGGGTTCTCCCTGGGAGGGGATTTGTCACTAATTGAAGCAGAGATCGGTTAATGAGGCCGCGGGCCCAGGGTTCCAGAGAACAAGGGAAAGGAAAATAAAATAAAGCCTCTTTCTTTGGAGGTTTTGTGATTTACACACACAAAAGAAAAGCAAGCAAGCTGCAGATTTTCTAAGTCAGAAACTCCCGCTCCATCTGCCGGAGTTAGACCCTCACTGTGTGAAGACGTCAGGCAGAGGGACGCCACCACCGCTGAGACTGGGGATCTAGGCAGAGAGGGGCCTCCTGAGCCCGGCAATCAATCAGCAACCTAATTAACAAGTATTTATGGAGCAGTGCTGGCGCCCCCTCTGTGGGGGAGAAGACGCAGGGCCTGTCCCTGCTTAACTTGTAATCCAGTGGCAAGATGACAGGACGGGACACACGGAGTGTGTGGTAAGGACGGAAGTTTCTAGGACTTGGGGGTGGGGGGACAGTTTGGGCTGGCATGGTCAGGAAAAGCCTCTGAGCACTCTGCAGCTAGGCAGGGAGTTGGAAGACGGGTGTCCCCGGCACAGACACAGTCCCTGAGGGCACAATCCCCAGCGTGAGGTACCTAGTCCTTGACGGTAAGACCTTGGCTCTGAGAGCCTGGAGGGTTTCCAGTCCCCAGTAACTGCAGCTTCCACATCAGAGCCCCCACCCCACAATCTGGGCTGGGTCTGATCCTAGGAAGTGATAGGGATGGAATGACCACAGGCCCCTTGCATGGGATAGTGGGGAGTGGGGATGCAAACAGCCTGGAGCGCCAAGCCTGCAGGAGGAGGCCGTCCCACCAGGACAGTGGTCCCCTTCACTCAAGCTCTTCCCAGGCTGCTCAGTATTATCCCTGACGGGGTTTCCTCCCCTCAGCTCCGCCCCACCTCACCCTTCACCTCAAAGAAGGAAAATGGGATTTTCAAGCTGCTGAACTAGGTAGGGCCGTCAGCTCCTCTTGTTGTAAAAAGCAAGGAGGAGGCAACAGAGCCCCTTATTCTCACAAGAGCCCTGACCTTTGCCAATCACCCCCCAGAATTGGGGACTGCCAATTTGTATAACCCCAAATGAAGTCTCCGCTGGGTTGAGGACCAGCAGGGTAGGGTTTGTGGTCTCTGGGCAAGCCATGTGAATAGATTTAGCAATGTCTGCCTTCTTGTTGGGTCTAAGGCAAGGATTCGGGGAGGGAGCTCAAATCTTGGGCATGAAACAGGGATCACTCCCCCACAGGGCATTTGGAGAGGAGGTGGTCTGCATGGGAGCAGAGTAAATGAAGCCACCCCAAGACAATCCCAAATCCCTACTTTCCCAGAACAGTGAAATCAATGACGGCGTATGGTGCAACGGGTTAGTACATAGTTGTGAACAATTATTATATTTAATGACAAGGCAAAGATGAGGAAAGTGGGATTTACAAAAAAGAGGATTATATGTGAGTTCTTTCATTACATGTGAATTTTTCTATTTGCATCTTCTAAGTGTTTTCTTACTAACTGTGTGTATTTATTGTGTGATGAATGGAATGACAAAGTTGTGAAGTGAATTTTACCCTCTAGAAGTCCACTCTGGAGAGCCCCTAATCAGGATCTAGAGAGTACAGATGGAGGTGTGAGGGTGGGTTCAAGAGTGGGATGAATGTAGCCAAGGTCCTGAGAACTTGAGCTTCCACTCTGGCTCTGGCCCAGGCCCCTCACTGTGTCACCTGCGCTCAGCCCTCCTCTGGGATCCAGACTTAGGCTCACATAGTCGGTTTACAAACCTAGCCTACTTCCAAGCTGCTCCCGTCTCAAAGTCCTGTGGGATTCAAACGAACCTATCGGCCTTGTCTTGAAGAGCTCATAGGCATCCAAGGGGAAGTGGGCCATGTGGCCACTTGACCCAGGCCACCGAGAGGAGACAGCAGTGCCCTGGGAGCTCAGGCAGAAGGCAAAGGGGAGCCAGCCTGTGGCCCAGCCCTGAAACTGTTC
Source organism: Meles meles (assembly GCF_922984935.1). Lineage (NCBI taxonomy): Eukaryota > Metazoa > Chordata > Mammalia > Carnivora > Mustelidae > Meles > Meles meles. The sequence goes on along the minus strand of NC_060080.1, from coordinate 51,286,797 downwards.
CTGAGCAACTTGCTTCCTGCATCAGCCACGTCACCAAGAGAGAAGAGCAGCTCCCCTGAGGAGGGTGCTGGGTAAACATGGACCCCTCTAGCAATAGACCCCCTGCCCTCAGCTTGGAGCATGCGGCCCTTTGCATCACTCATGGGCACTGCCCCCCTCCACACCTGCTCTCCAAAATCTGCAGCACTCTCTCTATTCAAGTTCATGTCTCCCTGTTAAAGTGTCACCAAAATCTTCTCTGCCTAGAAAGCCTGCCCTGGTGGCCCACCCACAGAACCCTCTGTCTCCCACACCCTCGCCTGGCCCTGACCTCAGACAGGTGTGGCCAGAGCTGCTGGGGAGGGGGGCACCCACAGCACAGCAGGACAGAGAAGTGGGGACGGAGTTACTCACAGCGATGGAGACGGCACTAATGACAGCTCCCAGGTAGCCCTGGATGAACTTGGACGCAGGAGAAGGCTGGAAGGCAGAGAGAGATTTCCAGGCTCACTGGGCGCCCAAAGCAGCCATACCCCGCCCTTGCCAAGAGCCCCAGCCAGCAAGAGATGATCCTGCCCACCAGCAGGTGAGTAGGCAAAGGTCCCTCTGGAAGCCAAAGGGACCCGGGCCTCCCTCTGCATAGCTCCAGACATGGAAACGCAGGGGGGCAATGTCCCGGGAGAGTCGAAGGGCCCATGGCACTTTCGCTCTGTTCTCAAGAGCTCACTGGCAGGCCCTGCTGGCTGGAGGGAGACAATGGCGAGGGCCAAAATGGGACATCCACAGCTGAGCCAAGCAGGGCCAGCAGAGGGACGAATGCTGGATGTGGGCTGCTGGCACCCGGCAGCCTGCCGAGGCGGAAATGGCTGGCTACACCTGGCTGGCTCTTCCGCAAATGGTCAACCCAGGTGGCAGACCAGGTGGCCGTGCCAAAAGATGACAACTGCTCAACGTTTCCACAGAAAAACGCAACCCAAGTTGCAGCAGATCACATTAAGGAGCTAAGGAACTTGCCTTTAGCGGCGCTCTGACTGCAATTTGGGGGATGTTTGGTTTAAGGTAGACGGGAGCCATCCAAATAGAGCTGTACACATGGGGATCACACAGGCCAGATGCAGATTGAAGGTTCAGATGGGGGAGGGGGTGTCCTTAGAGTTTCAGGCCCAGAAGATCCTACCTCCCAGGCCAGCTCCTAGCTCTCCCCTGCTCTGCCCCAGGGTTAGAGAATGCCCACACCTCCCCCTCCCAAACTGAGCACCCCCCAGTGGGACCTGGACTCCTCCTCCCCTCTCCCTGCCTTGGGACAGAAGTGCAGGACAGACAGCCTTGCTGGGGAAGAAGGGGCCCAGCTCCTTCCTAGACAAGGGAAGGGTGACAGGGCCTCCAGCGAGAGCTTGTCCCAGGAGCACAGGGGACTTGGGGGAGAGGGGGGCCTGGTCCCCTCAGAATCTCTCACCCCTCAAGAGCAGCCCTTCCACTCTACAGCCGACCGTCTAGGGGCACCAAGATAGCTTCCAGGCGAGCTTGGAGGAAGCTTGAGGGGAATTCCGTCCCCGTGTGGCTGATGCCATCCTAATCCAAGATCGGGGGGATAAGAGCTGCCCAAGGAGGATGCTGAAGCCAACAGAGCTCGTCCCTCCCACCGCCTCCACTCTATTCCCATTTTATGGGCCTTCCTCACTTCATGTGAACAGCCCCTCCCCGGTGGGCCCTTCCAGAAGGGTTGGCAGTTTCAATCAGGTGCTTAGAAGAGTACAAGGCTTAATGCAGAGGAAGCCACCAACGCCTCCCCCCACAACCCCACCGATGGTGGCAGGCCACACTGTAGGGAGGAGGGTCTCCCCACCCTGCTCCCTGCCACTGCATGTGGGTGGTCTGCGGCGCTCACCTTGGTGGCATTGCGGTTTGCATAGTTGACACAAGCGTTATGGCTCTGGTTCAGCCACTGAAAGGGAACGGGGGAGAGGAGATGTCAGGGAAGGGGTGGAAGCCGGGCCTGGACCCCGGGTGGTCACAGCCTCCAGAAAGACACGGGATGCTGTCTCCAACTCACGGCTGGTTCTGTCTACAGTTCTGACCATTCCCATCTGCCCAGCAGCATGGAAACCCCGGTAAACCCCTCAGTTCCTGGCAAACCAGGATAGGGGTCCTGCCCCTGCGGGCAGTTCTTCCCAACCCAGAGACCGTCCCCTCTCCCAGAATCACGGCGTTCACTGCCCCAGATGGCCTCACTGCCTTTGACACATCACCCTTGTTGTATTACTTCTCGGGCAGAAAGTGGACATTTAGCCCCGGGAATTACCGACAGCCCCGAACCTCTTCCAAAAATACGCCAGCCCAGTGTCTTGTACCAAATACTCTCCACCTTGGGGTTGGTGGTGGATTTACCCTCCCTGAAGATTTAGGGAGGCTTATATCAAAATGAGGCTGAGGGCCTTGAGGTCACAGGCCTTGGGACAAACAGCCAAGGAGCATGGGGCAGCCACAAAGAAGCCCTCATCCCCTTGTGCAAAAATTAGAGTCACATAAGATGGCCTAGGCGTGGGCTACTGGGACCTGCTTAGCCGAATCTGAGTTCCGGGCTTCCCCCAGGGGCCACTGGGTCAGGGAGGGGTGGGAGGTAGGGTGACTTTTCCCGAGGGGCCTGGAGGGGAGACACTGGGACCAGGGAGTTCTAAAGAGCACTTGGTGGATCCTTCCTTCAGAAGACCTCTTGGCCAGGGACCGTTACCTGCCAGAAGACAGTGGACGCCAGCGTCTGGTTGGGCAAGAGAAGACCCACTACCTGCGAGAGAGAAAGAGGGGAGAGCCTGGATAAAGCCAAAGAAACACCCTATACATTTGCCAAGGAAAAATGACACAGTCGCAAAGCAAAGTAAACCAGATCTGTACAAACTGAGATGGACGACGGGTACGCATAGACCGCTGATGGCGGCGGGAGGGTGCAAGAAGCATGGGAACTGGGTTGAGGAATTACATTGCAGCACAATCCCACTTTGGTAAAGAAAAGAAGCCACATCATCTGTATAACCATATACACAAACATAGGCCTATCCGTATCTCCATGTGAAAATCCATAGCTCAGCATGTAGATGTCTCTGGAGGCTGGGTGACAGTAGTTTCTCACAGTCTTCTAGAATATTCCTCTATTCTTTTAAACATTGGACACATATTATTTCCATAACTGGGGGCAGAGGGGCAATAAAAACAGAGAAGCAAACCAAAGGAACATCTTTACTTCCACTCAGCTAACCCTGCTCTTTCATACCCTCGCCACCCCCATAGGATTTCTGTGAGGATTAAAATATGATGACAGGGGTGTCTGGGTGGGGGGAGGCTCAGTCAGTGAAGTGTCTGCCTGTGGCGCAGGTCATGACCCGGGGGGGGGGGGGTCCTGGGATGGAGCTCCTGCAGCGGGCTCCCTGCTTGGGGGGAGTCTGTTTCTCCCTCTGCCTCTCGCCCAGCTCATGCTCTCTCGCTATCAAATAAATAAACAAAACTTTCAAAAACGTAAAATATGATGATAAAAATCATTTTTGTAAAAGATTTTATTTATGTATTTGTCAGAGAGACAGAGTGAGAGAGAGAGCACAAGCAGAGGCGAGCAGCAAGCAGAGGGAAAAGCAGGCTCCCCACTGAGCAGGGACCCCGATGTGGGGCTCGATCCCAGGACCCTGAGATCATGACGTGAGCTGAAGGCAGATGCTTACCCAGCAGAGTCACCCAGGCGCCCCAGATAAAAATCATTTTGAGTACCGGTAGCTAGGTGTGGATTCATTATTCCCAGAGCCCAAATGTCATCTAAGAGCTCGACTTGCTGACTCCATTTTTTTTGGTTTACATCAAGATGAATTGTCTCATCTCATCTTGACAACTGGCCAAACTTTGGCCTGCGGGGATTCACGTGTCTCTCTCGAGTTTACCTTTTGAGCGCTTGTGTGCAAAATAACGTCTACCAAGCACCACTGCGTATGGGGGAAATGTGCACAACCATCACATACTGACTTATTTATTATTCCTGTAGATAAAATGGCTCTTTGGCAAGGATTTCTGTAAGGAGCAAGTATAAACATTCAATACTATGCAGTAAATCAAATTCTAGACATCCTCAGCAGCATTTGTAAATCATGTTTTAAACATTAAAATGTTTTAAGACAGCAAACACACACACACGCACATTTATATTTATTGGCCCATATCAGTTTGAATAAAATTATATAATGTAAAGCCACTCCATAGCTCCAGTGAGGAATTACGAGATTTCTCTCCCCAAAAGGAGATCCCAGTTTGATTTTTCTCTGCGGCAACAGCTTAGGGCACTGGAGTGAGAATCAGGAGATTCTGGAGCCCAGCCTCGGCCCCGTCCTGGTGTGATCTCCAGCTAACAGTGTCACCAGCCAAAGACAGTCCCCTTTCCGGCTCTAGCTTTCTTACCTATAGAGTGAGGGGGTTGGGCTTGGAGGTCCTACCTTGGTGTAAAATTCTATTCTCGGGTTCCAAGTAGCAGGTATGAAATCAACTGAGATCACCCCACTGCCTGTAAAGGGAACCCCTCCTCACCCAGCCTGGCAGAGAAGTATTGATGGGGACCCAGACCTCCTCCCAGTCAGGCTCCAGCCACCAGGAGCCAGACCACAGAGAGGAAGCTGTGCCTAGAGAGGCCTGAAATTGGGAGCCGACCATGGGACCCAGCGAGTGTGTGCGTGCGTCCGCGTGTGGATGTCTGTGTACACTTGTGCCTGTCTGACCGCCTCTCAAAGCCTGAAGAGATGAAAGCTGTTCTTCCCTGCTGGGAACTCAGCCATTCATTCCCCTAACCTGGTCTAGAGCACGTGTGTATTATGGACCATGCTGTCTTCTCCTTCTCGATCCCCCTCACATCCCCTGCCCTGAGCTTGGGCCATCAGAAGTGTCATAAGATACAGCCTCTTGGGACAACCGTAGTCCAGGACACTCACAGCTCCTTTCATCGCAGAGAGTCCCTTTTATGAACCCCCCTGGGGGACATTTTTCTAGTCTTGGGGTCAGAAATGTATACTTCTGAGCATCTGGTTTGCATCTATCTTGCAGACTTTGAGCATTTAACCGTGTCTCTCTTTGCACCGACTGTCAAGGACCTCAGGCCAGATCTCCATGGCTCACATCTGTCCAGGGCACAGGCCCTCACTACATGCATTTTATGCCCAAACGTCACTCCTAGCTTCTTCCCTTTCCTAAACTCTTTCATTTTTGTCTTCACTTATATTTTCTATGGCAGCCTTTTTTTTTTTTTTAAATGTGACATCAAGTCTTTTCCAGAACAAACCACAGCCCTAAACTAAACTGAAATAATAGTCAGGCTATGTCACACACACACACACACACACACACACACACACACACACACCCCTTGTAACCTGTGAGCTCTTCTTGTTGGCCAAACCTGGCCAGCCTCCTGTCCCAAACCCTGCTCTAACCATGCTGGACACCTCTGACCCCTTACGTGTTCTTAAAGAGATTGACTGACTGACTGATTGATTGATTTTGCTAAGCATTTCCCCTATGTCACTTACCATGATCCTTATCAGAACTCTGGGGCTCAGGGGGCACCTGGGTGGCTCAGTGGGTTAAGGCCTCTGCCTTTGGTCATGATCTCAGGGTCCTGGGATCGAGCCCCACATCAGGCTCTCTGTTCAGCAGGGAGCCTGCTTCCCTTCCTCTCTCTCTGCCTGCCTCTCTCCTTACTTGTGATCTCTGTCTGTCAAATAAATAAATTAAAAAAAAAAAAAAAGAACTCTGGGGCTCAGAGAAAAGAGAGATTAGGTTCTATATTTTACAAATGGGGAAACTGAGGCTTAGAGAAATTCAGTGATTTGCCTAAAGCTTCACAGCAAGCTAGAGAAAGTCAGAAAGATCTCCTGATTCCTGGCTTGAGGGCGCCAACTCTCTGATCTGAGGGCTCCCTTTTCCAGCTCATTCACTGGAGCACAAAGGAAGAGTCACGCTCATGCCCATTTCTAAGCATCTTCTAGGCACCAGGTTCCATGGTGCTCTCAATAGAGAATACAGAAAGAGAGGAATATACGGCACTTAACCACAGTTAACACAAAGACCAAACGGAAGAATGGATGAGAATATCCTTTATAACACCTGGCCGTGAAAATGACCAGACGGTTGAATCAGGTACTTGGGTATGTCAAGTGGATAAATGCAAACATCCCAACCAGAGCTCAGGAAGGAGAGATCAGTGTGCTCTGGCTGCCGAAGGAGGTGGTGGGCCGGAGCGGAGGCGTGCACGCGTGTGTGTGTGTGCGTGTGCGTGGGGGGCGGTGAGAGTGCACACTCACAGGAGCAGGGACAGCCAAGAGACTGGTCTCCTTAAAGGAGGAGGTTTGAAGAATCAGCAGACCTGGGAGGGTGAGGTTAGAGGCAGCGGAAAGTCTTGCTGCATTGGGCCCCCAAACAGGACCCAGGGGAACCATCCGAGGCTGAGGCAAGGGGAACAGGGATCCCACTTTGCAGGTCCTACAGTCAGGCTGCCGGGGCCAGGAGCACATGGGTGCCAGCCCCGTTCCCTATTAGGCAACTCGCAGCACCATCTGCACAGTCCCAGGAGCAAGAGCAGATATTTTATAACTTCCTTTTTTCTTTTTAAGTCGAAATTAAAAATAAATGTTCCTTCAGTTCTCAGATGTATATCTCTGGTGCAACCTGCCCACATTCCCGCACGCTGCCCTTTCCAGAACATGGCAGGGGAAAGGAGGAAAGAGATGGATAGAGAGAGGGAGCCAGTCCACCCGGCTTCAATGCCAGTGGGTTGCACCTCTTCCAAGAGGGAAACGCTTCAGGCGTGGCCGCGCAGACGGGTGGAGAGCGCCCAGAAAGCGGCTGGTACCAGGGAGAGTGGAAGGAGAGCCAACAGCCAGAATTTCCAGCCCAGCCTCCACCCGATCTTGCTGCAGGACCTTGGCCAAATCGCACATCCTATCTGTGCTCCCATTTATAGTTCGTAACACGGCTGGGGTCCCCTCCGCAGCTCCCGCCCCCTGGCAGCTGTCCTCTTCACACATCTGTCCACTTTTGCTGCCTCCCTTCCCTCAAGTGGCCGGCCATGGGCCCTGGGGATTAACGCGCAGGCTCTGGTCACAGGAAGAGCTAGACTCAGATCCTGGTTCTAGTATTTAGCAGCCACGTGACCGCACACAAGTTACTTGAGCTCTTTGTGCCTCCATTTTTCCCCCCATCTGTTAAATGGCAACTGCCCTGGTACTTATCTGGATGACCATGGGGGGAGGCAGGCATGGGAGGAATTTGGTCCAGTGTCTGCGTGCAGCAAGTACTTGTTAAGTATAAAGTGTAAGGCCTCGTTCTTCTCCTCCTCTCTCACTCTTTTCTAGTTTTTGCTGGTCTCTCTTTTGTCTGAACTCCACGATCCACGTTATATAATTGAGCATCATCTTGCCCCCATCTTGTCTCCAACACAAGCCTCATCCCTCAAAGAATGGGGAGCTCCTGAAGGTAGAATCAGGGCTTTTCTCTCCGATGTCCCCCAGAGTACTCGGCACCAAGCTGGGCCCACACTGTGTTGTACGTCCTAGAAGAATATTGCTAATTCATTATTAAGAACATTAAATCTTGGGGGCGCCTGGGTGGCTCAGTCAGTTAAGCATCTGACTCCTGATTTCGGCTCGGGTCATGATCTCAGGATGGTGGGATCGAGCCCCACATTGGGCTCCATGCTCGTGCGGAATTTGCTTCTCCCTCTCCTTCTGCTCCTCCTCCCCCTACCTCTAAAATAAATAAATACAGGGCGCCTGGGTGGCTCAGTGCGTTAACGCCTCTGCCATCGGCTCAGGTCATGATCCCGGGGTCGTGGGATGGAGACCCACATCGGGCTCTCTGCTCAGCAGGGAGCCTGCTTCCCCCTCTCTTTATGCCTGCCTCTCTGCCTCCTTGTGATCTCTGTCAAATAAATAAATAAAATCTTAAAAAAATAAATTAAATAAATACAATCTTAAAAAATAAATAACATGAATTATTGGTCCGGGAAAACATCTGGGATGGTCTGTGACCATGACCACCACCTCCCATTTCTTCCTTACTCCTTTTATTAAAGTCTGAATTGCACGGTGGTGTGGGCCTTTGGAGAGGGGCAGATTGAGTTTTTGGTCCCGATTCTTCACTCCTCCCTGCATTCATACCCGTACCATGGGAAGAACATATTTCCATGCTCTGGCCAGGGGCAAGTGGGAGGAAGTGGCAGCATGCCAGACTGGAGCTCAGGCCTCAGAGGCCACATGTGTTTCTGCTGGTCATCTTGGGCGTCTAACATGGCCACAAGGAGGCACACCCTGACTAGTGTCCTGGTCTGAAGAGGGTAAAAGGCATGGGAAGCAAGGCACAGCCCGTGGCAGCTGACTCCCAGTTGACCCCGGGCCCGCAATGAGCAGGACTGCCTCCATCAAGCATGGTGTAGACCAGCTGAACCCCAGTAATCACAGACCCCCTAAGAATAAATGCTTACGGTCGCCACGGAAATTCTGTGGGTATTTGCTACCCAGCACGGTCTTAGCAAAAGCCGTTTAATACAGGAGTTGCTATATATGAAGAGTGAATGTGGGTGCTTTGTGGTCCAAAATTCTGTACTGTAACTAGTGCACCTGAACTACGTCTTCACCAGTGATATTGGTTCCTGAGCAGCCTAGCTTATCATTCCACCTGGTGACCAACCGCCCAACTCTGGGGCTGTCCGGGCCAGTCCAGGAAGAAGGGTGCTTTGGGCCTGAGCCTCATCTCAGGACAGAATCCAGAATGAGGCCAATGGCACCCGTATAGCAAATGGCCCACAAGAAAAATCACATCTTCACTTCAGGACTCCTTTGGAGGATTCTAACCTCTGCAGAGAGCTACGGTGTCGCTCGGAGAGACGGGCACCACCCGATACCCTGAGCCACTTGGCCAGAGGTGGACCGTGAACAGCAGAAGACGAAGACAGGGGAGCAGGGCCCCTGGTCACAATTCTGTGTCCTGTGATCCTGGGGCTCAGAAAGAGAGAACTGAGCAGCTCCCACTTCCTTGGCAGCCGCCCATGCAAAACTGACTCAAGGAATAGCAGAACGATGTTTTTAAAGTACAGAAAATCCAGAGAGGAAACCATGTGTGTCAAAACAATCAGGTGGCAAAACCCACGTCAGGGGATGAGTACAGCACCGGGTCCAGCAATTGTCCTTGTCCGCTCCACCCCATCCCTACGGACCTAATCCCTCCTCATTCTCCAGGTTTCAGCTTAGCTGTCACTTCCTCCAGGAAGCCTTCCCTGGCCCTCGAGGTGAGTTAGGTCCCCTGTCATACGCTCCCCCAGCACCCTGCCTGCCTTCTTTGCAGTATTCATTTCAATAGTAAGAATCTGTTTAAAGTCTTTCTCAAGAGCTTCCAGAACCTTCAGAGGGGTGAAAACATCAGCGTTCACTTATCACGTACCTGGGAGTCCTCACTGGTAAAGCAACAGGCCGACAGCCCCTGGCATCAGACCCGTTTCCTCCAATCTGACTCACTCAATTCGAGAAGGCTCCTCTTCGTTTTTCAAAGACCTGCCTCAGGCCCCAGTACTCAACAATGTGCCCGTTTTTTCCTTCTACTTTGTCTCCATCTTCTGATTTATATGGCTAACGATCTGAAAAGTAACACTTCAGTGCATGAGGGGTGCTATTTAAAGGATCCCAACCAGTTAAAGAGAATATCTCTGGTCAAAGGAATGTTTGTCCCTGACCGGTCGATTCTAGCTTAACCGAGCAACACCTCTGGTGGGGTATAAACCAGGCCCAACTGACTGGTGGCAGGTTACAATGGAGGTAGGCCAGGAAGAAAATTGTGATTGGCATTTAAATGTGTGAAAAAGCAGAGTCTGGGATGAGGAGGGTTGGGAGACACCAGGAAGACTCTGGGACCCAGCCAAATCCTCACGCAAAGTGAACCCTCTGTGGTCTACCCCTCCCCCCCGGCGACGAAGTGACCCACACCAGCGCCTTCTGAGGTTTCTAAGTCCACGCACACAGCGGCAGTGTTAAAACCCACGGGGTTCAGCGCAAAGAATCCCAGCTCTGAAGGTCCCAAGGTAGGGATCTGGTTTGGAAGCGACACAAGGGCCCTCGACTCAGTGACTGGGGCTCCGGTCTGCCCTCCTCGGTCTCCCAGCAGGAGAGAAGGGATCGGGGCCTTGAGTTCCAAGAGTTCAAAAATGACAAGGGGAAGGGAGAGGAGGACAGCAGTGTCATGGGAGGCTCGGAGCAGAGGAGGGAGGCACAGAGAGCCCCCCTGGGAGGAGGTCAGGCCCACAAGAGAAACCTAGCTCCTGGCATGTGAGGCATTCTGGAAGCCAAGGGTGCAGGGTACGCTGGTGAGGAAGTGCAGAGAGGATAGGATGGGGACCGCCACAGCAGCCCTGCCTCCCCCCGGCCACGTGTGCGTGGAAGGGACAGTGCTGCGCACCGCTTAGTGGAAACCTGGGAACAGAACTGCCCGACATAAGCAACAACAGTTGGCAGGGTTCTTTGGGGAAGGTACCCGAAGAAGAGGTGCCATGAACCGACCGCACTAGCCTCGGGAACAGCCTTGGTGCACTGGCTTAGCCACCATGCTTGTGTATAAATTGGGATCTCTTTGCCACACACCGAAGGGGGAAAAGTTCCCATCTTCAAATGTTAAGCTTAAAATAAGACACTACATGGGTGCCAGTGGATCTGTGAAATCTGCTGACTAAACTGGCACCAGCCTCTGGGAGAAAACCAGCTCGCTTCTCCTGAGCTCCAGAGAGTGAGCGGGGTGGGGGTGGGGGGACTCTCAGGCAAGGCGGGAACCACACGGGGTCGAGCCCGGGATGCTCACCTAGGCAGGAAGCGCGGATGTTGTTTCCAGAAGCATGTCGGCTGAGGCATCTGCCAGCCTTAACCACCCCTCCCCTTCACCACTCAGGGACCCAGCTCCTAGCACATTCGCCAGCACCCCATTTCTATTTTGGTAAGCACTTGAGTGGCTTCTGCGTGTATATGTTTCTTACGTACTCTGTCACACCAGGGGCTTCCCTAAGGTGTGGACTGGAACCTTCACTCCCCTTCAGACCAGGCATTTGCTGAGATGTTCGATGCTGCCAGGCACTGGTGGGGGGGACCTCAGGGGAGCTGAAGTGGCCAGTGGGAGCCGGGCTCTGGTAGAAGGGCTGGAACAGCCACAGTGCACCTTCATACAAGGCCAGGCGGTGGCCCAGGAAGGAAAGGGACCATGAGTTCTAGGATTGCTGATCTGCAATTGAAGGACCAAGACAGAAGGCTGTGGGTTCTCCTCATCCAATGACCCCTCTCAGGACCCGGCCTCTGGGCCAGCTATTCTGAATCCTGGGATATGAATATTTGGGACTAGGAAGTGGGGCTAGGTGAGCACTGTCATTTTTGGCTCTGGCAGCCACTGAGGCCAGCTGGGAGACGTCCCAGCTCATGTTGCCCATTCTCCTCCATCAAGTGTTCACACAGGGCCGGGGCACCCTGTTCTCATACCCTAAACATTCACTCACAGAAGGGATGTTTGCTCCGGGCTGGAAGCATCTGCTTCAGCAGTAAACCCCTGACGCACAAATGAGTGGACAGCACCCAAGTTCCCAGGATGCCTGCAAGGCTTTAGTAGAAATAACTGACTCGTCTTGGGTAGGAAAAAGAGAATAGAAAATGATGAGGTGCCATCAATCACACCTGGTGAGCCAGAGACAGTGCTGGTGTCCCTTGGGTTAGCTGTTTCATCCCAGTTAGTGACAGCCATTGATTGTATAAGCAAGGGTCCATTTGGCCTCTTATGGGGAAATGAGCCCCAAATTCAACTTCTCTGGTTTGGTAAAGAGATGATACTGCTAAGTGATGTATCTTTCTTTTTCAAGTGCTGACAGAATATTTATTAAAATTATTATGGCAGATTTTTTTGCCTACGTATCAACCATTCTTCCCCTTTTTCTTAGTAACGGAGTCCCTATAGTTGGGACTATACTTAGTATATATAGTGTAGTATATATATAGTTAGTATATATACAGTATAGTATAGTATATATATAGTTAGGATATATATATATAGTATAGTATAGTCCCTAGAATTGGGGGATTCTACATGAAAGGTAAACAGAACTTCTGTGTGAGACTTCGAAGAAGTCTCCTTAAAGGGAACTGACTCAGTTGGGAAGTACATCGTTTACTCCTCCCATCTTTCTCCTCCCTGTAATGTAGATGTGATGGCTGGAAGTCTGACAACCGTATTGGGTTATAAGGTGATTCTGATGACAGTGGCCAGCACTGAGAATGGTGCAGAAAAATGGAAGTCTGGGTTCCTGGTAGCATTATGTGGATCCGCCTGCCTCTAACCTTCTTTGATGTGAGAGAGTAATAAATTACTTTATTTAAGCCACTGTTATTTTAAACTTTTTAATATGCAGATGGTCCTAATCCCAGCAGGCCTAATCGTATAATATGTTACAAAGAAAACCATAATACAACTCAAATGGCAGAATTGTAAAGGTCATAACAAAATACAATAAAGTAGAAAACAATGAGAAAAGAATACATGTTAAAAAGGCCAATCACTTGTGATTTAAAAAGTGTTCTTCTGGGGGGTCTGGGTGGCTCCGTCAGTTAAGCATCTGACTCTTGATTTTGGCTCAGGTCATGACCTCAGAGTCATGAGATCAAGCCCTATGTCAGGCTCTGTGCTCAGCAGGGAGTCTGCTTGAGATTCCCCTCCCCCCTCTCTGCCCCCACCCACCACTCTCGCTCACTCTCTAAATAAATAAAATCTTTTTAAAAAGTAAAATAAAATGTGTTCTTCTGACTATCTAATTGATTAAAGATGATTCAAAACTTTAATTTCAAACTCATTTAGAATAAAAACACAGATCACCACCTATGACCACATATTAAATAAAGCCAGGTATTAGATACACTCAGAAGCAAATTCACAGCCCTAAGCACTTTTATTAGAAAGAAAGAATGAGAATAAATAAAGCATTCAAGGTAAAAAGTAAAAAATAACAACAAACCAAAACAACAACAACAAAAATCCCACAAACATACCAAAGAAAAGAGAAAAGGATATTATAACAACAAAAGCAGAAATGGATAAATTAGGAAATGGAAACAGAAGAACTGATAAATATACCCAAGAGCTGGTTCCGGGATGGGACTCTCACAAATCTGCTTATTCTAATAAAAGAGACGGAGGTGAAAAGGGGGACAGGACTCAAAACCAATCCAAGGAAAGGTCATTACATATCTTTTACAGATTTTCTTTATTTATTTTACTTAATTTTAAAAAGATTTCATTTATTTATTTATCAGAGAGAGAGAGTACAAGCAGGGCGAGCGGCAGGCAGAGGAAAGAAGCAGGCTCTCTGCTGCTCAAGGAGCCCAACGTGGGGATCCCAGGACGCTGGGATCATGACCTGAGCAAAAAGCAGATGATTACCCCCACTGAGCCACCCAGGCGTCCCTTATTTATTTATTTCAGAAAGAGAGAAAGCATGGAGATGGAGGGGGAGAGAGAGAATCCCAAGCAGATTCTGAGCTGAGCTTGGAGTCCAATGTGGGGCTCAATCTCGGGACCCTCAAATAATGACCTGAGCAGAAAATCAAGGGTCAGACGCTCAACTGACCGAGCCACCCAGTTGCCCCCTGGGACGATCATTATATTTAAAACCATCAACATTAGAACTTTCTACAGCAAAGACACCAAAGAGTGAGGAGGAAATAGTTGGGAGAAGAGATTTACAATGTGTATAATTCAAAGGATTATTATCCAAATACATAAAGAACTCCTACAAACCAATTAGGAACATACAACTAATGGAAGAATGGACAAAGGATGTGAACACGTAATTCACAGAAGAGGAAGTATAAATGATAAATAAATAGATGAAAAACAGCACAATCTTTTGGTATTCAGGGAAATAAAAATTAAAACCATAGTGAGATGCTACCTTTCTTCCATCAGGTTGGCATATAGAAAAGTCTAAAAATATGAATACCGACGTTACTAAGGGGTAGTGAAATAGAGCCTTCCCGAAAGATAATTGGGCAATAGCTATCAAAAATGTAGATGGCACAGCCATTTACACAGCAAATTCACTTTCTAGAATGGACCTCTGAGCAGTCTTCATACTTGTGCAAAAAGAAGTTTGCAAGGATTTTTTACAGCACTGTTATTTCTAATAGCAAATAATCAGAAACAACCAAAATCCATCACTAGGGAGAGACTACTACTCAGCAGGAAGAAACGAATGAATGAAGCAGATCTTTATGTAGACAAACTGCTAAGTGTAATAAGGTAATTCTAGATAAATAGGCATACTATTGTATTTTTAATGGAAAAAAAAACAAAACAAAATAGAATGTTTAAATGTATGCGGATGCCTAGAAAAAAGCCTTAAAGTTCACACCAAAGTTCTTTTTTTTTTTTAAAAGATTTTATTTATTTATTTGACAGAGAGAGAGATCACAAGTAGGCAGAGAGGCAGGCAGAGAGAGAGGAGGAAGCAGGCTCCCCGAGGAGCAGAGAGCCCGATGCCGGGCTCAATCCCAGGACCCTGAGATCATGACCTGAGCCGAAGGCAGCGGCTTAATCCACTGAGCCACCCAGGTGCCCCCAACCAAAGTTCTAACAGAGGTTAGTTTAGTTCTGGGAGCAGATTTGGGGTTGAGCTTGTCAGGGGAATTTCTACTTTTTTTTTTTTTTTTTTTTTTGTATTGTTTGAATTCTAGAGCCGAGAGAACATATTCATGTATTACTTGTATAACTTTTAAAATATTCTTTAAAAAAATCTTGGTGATATTTTTGAATTCTAAAGAACATATTCATGTATTACTTGTATAATTTTATAAAATATACAGAGAAGATTTTTTTAAATCCTGAGGATATTTCTGAACTCCAGAGATAAAGAGGAAAAATACCAAAGGATCCCAAGGGGAGTGGGGGAGGTTTACCTACAAAGGAAAAGAGAATCAGGCCAACTATTGTTCATGTATGAGAGAGAAAAAAAAGACATTTCCAGATATGCAAGAACTCAAAAAGTATATTGCCCACACACTCTGAATATTATTCAAAGAAGTGCTCCAGCCAAACATAGAATACACACACACACAGAGCCCAAATAATTGTGAAGTTTCATACAGGTGTTAATTAAGCAAGGATTCAAAAATCTGATGAAATTTCAAATTATTTCCAAAATCTTGGCAGGTGTGTATGGGTAAATGGTAGAGGGTTCAGTAAAACAGTATGTTAAAAGTCTCTTCCTGGGGCACCTGGGTGGCTCAGTCCTTTAAGCGTTCTCATGTGTTATGGGATTGCACCCCGAGATGCACTCTGCACCCAGAGGGAAGTCTGCTTGAGATTCTCTCCCTCTACGCCTCCCCCAACTCATGTGCACACACTCTCTCCTTCTCAAATAAGTAAACAAATCTTTTAGAAGTCTCTTCCTATGTGGGGAGGGTTGAGAAGGTCATATTTATTATTCAATTATTGATACTGATAGGGTAAATGTAATGGAACCAGTACGTAAAATATTACAGATCAATAGTAATTAGAGAAAAGTCAGATGTTTCCCCTTCCAAACCACTTAAGAAACTAAAGGACTGCTGAAAAGATCACTCCAGCACAAAATGGGAAAAGAAGTGAAAACGATAGCAAAGCTTAGTAAACCAACCAACAGAATACTCGAGGGCTGGGATAAGTGGTCACGATAACCAGGGGCAGAACAAATATGAATGTGTTCCATTTATTATTAAAATTAAAGACCAGGGATGCCTGGGTGGCTCAGTCATGAAGCATCTGCCTTCAGCTCAGCTCATGATCCCAGGGTCCTGGGATTGAGCCCCGCATCAGGCTCTCTGCTCAGTGGGAAGCCTGCTTCCCCCCTCCCACTCCCCCTGCTTGTGTTTCCTCTCTTGTTGTCTCTCTCTGTCAAATAAATACATAAAGTCTTTAAAAAAAAAATGAAAGACCATATTTCTCACACTAGGGCGAAGAAGTAAAATTCAGCTATAGTTTGTCAGAAGACATATAATACAAAACAACACAGAAATCAAACGTCACTCATATAAAGGTGTAGGCAATGATTTACAAGGCGAATAAACAAAACAGGAATAGAAACATTGATGTCAGACGAAGTAGAATTCAAGACAATATTCACTGAAACAGGGATCCTTGTGCATGCATGAGTGAGGCAGACTGAGAGATGCTAACATTCATCACCACGCAACACTATCACAACACCACGGACTACATTCCCTGCGCTGTGCCTTTCACTCCTAGGACTTACTCATTCAGTACCTGGAAGACTGTATCTCTCATTCCCCTTCACCCATTTTGCCCATTCCCCCACCCCCTTCCTCTGGCTAATAATCAGTTTGTTCTCTGTATTTATAGGTCTGCTTCTGCTGTTTGGTTATTCATTTGTTTTGGTTTTTTAGATTTCACAAATAAGTGAAATCATATGGTATTTGTCTTTCTCTGACTTACTTCACTTCGCATAATACTTTCTAAAGGTCCATTTATGTTGTCACAAATGCAAGATCTCATCCTTTTTATGGCTGGGTAATGTTCCATGGTTCCATGCGGAACACCGCATCTTCCTTACCCATTCATCTATGGATGGACACTTAAATTGCTTCCATATCTTGGCTATTATAACCATGCTGCAATAAACATAGGACTACATGTATCTTTTTGAATTAGTGTTTTCATTTTCTTTAGGTTAACAGAATTACTGGATTATACAGTACTTCTATTTTTAATTTTTTGAGGAACCTCCACACCGTTTTCTGCAATGGCTGTACCAGTCTACATTCCCACCAACAGTGCACGAGGGGTCCTCTTTCTCCACATCCTCGCCAACACTTGCTATTTCATCTTTTTGATTCTAGCTATTCTGACAGGTATGAGGTGATATCTCACTGTGGTTTGGATTTGCATTTCCCTAAGGATGAGTGATGTCGAGCATTCTTTCACGTGTCTGTTGGCCATCTGCATGTCTTCTTTAGAAAAATGTCTATTCAGGTCCTCTGGCCATGTTCTAATTGGATTATTTGGTTTCTGGTGTTGAGTCATGTAAGTGTTTTGTATATTTTGGATATTAATACCTTATCGGATGTATCATTTGCAAATATCTTCTCCCATTTGGTAGGCTGCCTTTTAGTTTTGTTGATTTCTTTTATTGTGCAGAAACTTTTTATTTTGATGTAGTCCCAATAGTTTATTTTTGCTTTTGTTTTGCTTGTCTCAGGAGACAAACCTTGAGAAATGTTGCTCCAATACATTATAGTTTTAAGTGCGATTGTAAATGGTTTTTTAAAAAAATATGTCATATTCTAAATGTTTTTTATAGGTTCATGGGCCTCCAACAATTTTTTATACTGTTCTAACATCCAGATATCTTTTAAAAATAGTAGATCTTTTTTTTTTTAAGATTTTATTTATTTATTTGACACAGAGAGAGAGAGGTCTCTCTCTGTCAAATAAAGAGAGAGAGACAGAGGCGGGGTGGGGGGGGGAAGCAGGCTCCCTCTCGAGCAGAAGGCCCGATGCAATGCGGGGCTCCATCTCAGGACCCTGGGATCATGACCTGAGCTGAAGGCAGAGGCTTAACCCACTGAGCCACCTAGGCACCCCTAAAAATAGTAGTTCTAATAGTTTGCCTATCCTCATGAATGATTTTGTTTCCTCCTTTCCTATCCTATTACTGCTTATTTATTTTTTCATATTAGTCTCCCAGGAAAATGTTGGAAATAGGTATTCTTACACTGTTCCAGACAAAGTTCCCTTCTGAATCTAATCCACTCTTTAAAAAAAAAAAAAAGTCATAAATGGAGCTATGTTTTATCTTATCAAATGATTTTTCTAAATCTACCAGGATTATCACATTTCTTCTTCCATTTCCATTAATGTGACGAACTATATCAATACATTCTCTAATATTACCATTCTTGGTAAAAATTACTTGGTGGTCGGGGCACCTGGGTGGCTCAGTGAATTAAGCCGCTGCCTTCCGCGCAGGTCAGGATCTCAGAGTCCTGGGATAGAGCCCCGCATCATCGGGCTCTCTGCTCAGCAGGGAGCCTGCTTCCCCCTCTCTCTCTGCCTGACTCTCTGCCTACTTGTGATCTCTCTGTCAAATAAATAAAATATTTAAAAAAAAAATTACTTGGTGGTGATGGGGCACCTGGGTGGCTCAGTGGGTCAAAAATTATTTGGTGATGAACATGGTTTTTTTTTTTTTTTAAAGATTTTATTTATTTATTTGACAGAGAGAGATCACAAATAGGCAGAGAGAGTGAGAGGGAAGCAGGCTCCCTGCTGAGCAGAGAGCCCGATGCGAGACTCGATCCCAGGACCCTGAGATCATGACCTGAGCCAAAGGCAGCAGCTTAAACCACTGAGCCACCCAGGCGCCTGGTGATGAACATGTTTTAATGCACTGTTGGATTCAACTTGTTATTTCACTTAGACTCCTAGATGCAATTTCATAAGTGATATTAGCCTATAATTTTTCTTTCTTCAATTTATTTCTTTGGTATTTGTCTCAAAGTGCCTCATAGATGAGTTGGGAGACATTTCCTCTTTTTCTTTCTTTCTTTTTTTTTTAATATTTTATTTCTTTATTTGAGAGAGAGAGAGAAACAGAGGGAACACAAGCAGGACAGAGGGAGAGGGAGAAGCAGGCTCCCCACCGAGCAGGGAGCCCATGCGGGGCTCTATCCCAGGAATCTGGGGTCATGACCTAAGCCGAAGGCAGCTTAACAACTGAGCCACCCAGGTGCCCCACATTTCCTCTTTTTTTTTTTTTTTTTTTAGATTTTATTTATTTATTTGACATAGCAAGACACAGGGAGAGAGAATGAACCCAAGAAGGGGAAGTGGGAGAGGGAGAAGCAGGCTTCCCGAGAGCAGGGAGCGCCATGCAGGAGATCCCAGGAGACTGGGATCATGACCTGAGCTGAAGGCAGACGCTTCACGAATGAGCCACCCAGGCACCCTGCATTTCCTCTTTTTAATTCTCTTTTTCCTAAAAGAAACAAAAATTGAGTTTGGCTATTCTTCCAAGAGTGGTCACCGGGAAGACCGTGGGCGTCTATTAGTGATGTTTTGTTTGTTTGTTCTTTGGTGCATATATTTTAAACAACTGATTTAATTTCTCTCTATTCATAGTCTATTAAAACTCGGTATTTCCTTTTGGCGATCTCTGGAAAGCTATACTTCCTCAGAAAGGTGTCCTGTTCTTACAGGTCTTCAAATTTATTACCCCAGATTGTTCAATGTGTCTGGTTTTAAACTCCTATTGTATCTATAGTTATTGTACTTTTTTATTCCTAATATGTTTATTTGCATCTTCTTTTTTCTTGCTCAGTGGTTCCAGAAATGTCTATTTAATTAGTCATTTCACAGAAGTTAGAAATTTACCCTCAAGATATATCTCTAACAGCATCAAAACAATATGCCCAGGATTACCCATTTTGGCATTCTTCATAATAGCAAAACAATGAAAATAGTCTCAACTTCCACATGCAAGAAATTAGCTGAATCAATTATGGTACTTGCACATAGTAGACTACCATATAGCTATTAAAAAAAAAAAAAGAATGAAGACCTCTATAAACTGATGGGTCATGATTTCCAGAATATGTCATTAACTGTGCACAGAGTATTGTAGAATGAGACCTTTTGTATAAGAAAAAAGGGGAAATATGTTTGCATCTGCTCATTTTTACAAAAAGAAATAAGGATAAAATTGTTTACCCATAGAGGATGGGTGGGGAGGAGATAAAAGGGATAAGGAGGGGAATGGAATTTGTATCATGCCTTTTTTATGTAGCTTTGACTTTTGAATGATGCTAATATTTTACAAGTTTCAAAATAAACAAATCGGGGCACCTGGGTGGCTCAGTTGGTTAAGTGACTGCCTTCGGCTCAGGTCATGATCCTGGAGTCCTGGGATCGATCCCCTCATCGGGCTCTCTGCTCAGACGGAAACCTGCTTCTCCCTCTGACCCTCCCCTTCTCGTGCCCTCTCTCTCTCTCATTCTCTCTCTCTCTCAAATAAATAAATGAAATCTTTAAAAAAAAATCAATAAGAAGGAGGAAGCAACTAAAACCAAACGCCAACAACAACAAATAAACCTAATTGTATATCAAACAAATAACAACCACACAGAAGAAACACACAATTCAAATAACTTTTGAACACAATTCTCTGTATACCCTCAGTAGGATATATTCTAAGAACGTCAAAGAAATCTCAAGTTAATACACTTAGCGGGGGTAGGGCTGATGTAGCAATTCTGAAATGCTTTCCTCTGTGTATAAGACTTGGTAAGTGAGTACATATATGGTCGTTGGACTCTCATTCAGGGCCAAGGGTCTGAAGTCGTATCTCCTGGCTCTGAATGCTAAGAAGAGGGCCTAGGAACAATGACTCTCCAGTAACCGTGAGCGTACCTCACATCCAGATCTTGGTGTCCAAACACCATTCTCCTCTGAACGGAACGAGAGCGCTTTGGAGAAACACACAATTCCAGGACTGGGGCTCAGCAAGTACAAGATGGGTCTGGAACACCCACACATCGTGCCAGGAAGTTTTGAAGTTCTCAGAGGATATGGAAGACATGTCATATGGACAGAGAAATCGCTCTAAAGGGTTCCTAATCGTCACATTTGGCACAATGTGTCTATCAACATGAATAATAACAGAAGTAAATTGTTACTGAATCACAAAAAAATTGCCCTGAACATACTGATCATTGTAAAAACATTAAAGGGGGAGGTAGAAGGGGGAAACTCTTATTCACAGGAGAGGGCCTGCCCATAAATATAGAAAGAACAATATCTATGAGATATATAGGAAATATTGCGACTAGGTGATGACTCTGTTTCCAGTCAGGTTTTCACTCATGGTTTTAGTATCTGCTGGTCATTCTTTTCTTTATTTCAACTTTAAGCTAATAGGAAGAAAGCAACGATTAACATTTGTGTACTCCTTTCTCTTGAAGTAAATGCCCAAAATCACAGTTGCTGGCTCACGCTGGATATTAGTGTAAGTTTCACTTCACAAGAGACCACACAACACTTCACACACACCCCCCATCCTGATCGCAGATCTAGGATTGAGAGCTACCTTCGGTGGTTCTCTAATCCTGTGGTATCATCAGGGAGAAATGAGGGGAAATGGCCTCTAAAAGACTTGTGCAATCACGTTCAAAGCCGCATGGCTTGTTGTGAACTCCAAACCGGAACCAGCCCCAGGGTTCACCCAAAGTCAAATGGATAAATCTCGATATAGTTGTTAACGACGGGGCTACGAAC
The DNA here is from genome assembly GCF_922984935.1 of Meles meles. Taxonomy (NCBI): domain Eukaryota; kingdom Metazoa; phylum Chordata; class Mammalia; order Carnivora; family Mustelidae; genus Meles; species Meles meles. The sequence continues at coordinate 51,265,461 of NC_060080.1, read as the reverse complement.
CCGTCAGCCTTGAGAAATGACTACGACATGCAACAATACGGATGAGTCTCACCATGTTGAGTGAAGAGAGCCAGACCCAGCCAGGGACATCCTGACGATTCCACTTACATAACGGTCAGTAACAGGCCGAACAGGACCACAGTGAGGGAAGTCAGAAAAGTGATTCCCTGGGTGACTGGGGGCTGTGGGAGAGGGTGCTGAGAGGCTGCTCATGCTCTAACCCTACCTCAGTGAGCCTTACTTGGATGTGTTTGCTTTGTGAAACCCTACCACGCTGTATATTAGTTTTGCTCTAATATATATATATGTATATATATATATATTTTAAACAGAACAAACCTAACCCTGATTCGAGAACTAAGCAAAAAGAATACTGACTCCTTTCTGAGTTCTTTTTAAAGTTTAGGTTTCAGAAGGCATGCTTATTTTCTGACTTCCTAAGTTTTTGGGAAAACTCGCCTGTGACCAGCATGTCCTGGTGACGATACTCGGGATGGGAGCCGGCAGGGAGAACGCACTTTGAGGCTCTGTGTTGGCTACACGTGGGCACACATGACTTTATGGAAAGAAACTGGACAATACGGATCAAGAGAATGAAAAAGACTTAAACGCCACTTTATCTGATAATTCCCCTCCAGGAATTTATCCTAAATCAACATCTCAAATATTTATGATGAATGCTGTAAAGTTATACATTAAAAAATGTTTTAGAGAAGAAAACCCTTTGCAGGTGATACTTACAATTGGCGTTCCAAAAGGAATGTAACCTGAAGGGGGGAGAGAAGAGGGTCAGGTCTTCTGGTCCCACCCGTCGCCATCCTACCACCACTCGACAGAGACACTGGAAGGGGCTTCTGGGTTTGCTCTGGTCAGTGGCCCTGATGAGGCTCTTCCAGCTTCCAGACTTTTTCCTGGCTCAGCCCTCCCCAGGATAGAGGGCTCCCTTGTGTCCCTCTGCCGCCCTCTCTCTGTCCCCCTTTAGCCAGACACTTCTCACTTCCCTCCAAAACTCAGGGGCCCATTGCCGAGGGCAGGCTGCCCATGGCTGGCGGGCCATCACGCTATATTCAGTGTTCCTCCCATGAGGTATGACATTCCCGGCCCACACCACTCCACACACTCCACAGCTTTCGAAGGCTCTGGAATGTTCTCCTTCTCTGACCTTGCCTTTCTAGCACACATCTTTACTTCCCCGGCATCATGACCAATTCTGGAAAGGGAACTCCCCACACACTAACCCTAACTCTAACCCCCTAACCCTAACCTAAACCCTCTACGTGCCAGAGGTCCTCTCTAACTTTCTTGTACCCTGGCCAGCAACCCTGAGGAGGGCAGGATAGAGCACCGTTTCCTCACTGCTCACTGCCCCCACACTGCGGGAGGCTCCCTCCACAGCCCCCACTCTGCTGTCACTGGGCAGCCTCATGTCCCTGACCTCTGACTTACACAGTCAGTCAGCTGGGGAGGGACCACATACGACCACCCTTATCTGAATCGTCTAAAGCAAGGGTCCGTGAGCTGTCACTCTCCTACCCACATTCCTCTGGAGACAGATCCAAGGTTTGATGGGAGAGTGACAAAAGAGAATCCAGGACCCAGGTGAGAGGCTGCTATGGCCACGTGCAGGGACTGGGCGCACCAACAGCCACAGCTATGAGGCGCTCGAGACTTTGGTGCCTGGGACCCCCCTCTCGGCCAAGCACAGAGACTCAGGGGGCACTCACTGCCTCAGTGGGCACAATGGTGTCACGTGCTTGTGTGTTCTGTCACCCACATGAGGTCAGGCTCCCTGGGGGTGGGGATCCTGACTGAGCCAGCTGAGAACAGCCCCCGAGGGAACAGTCCCCTTTCTCCAGTTCCCTGAGGACTTTCTGAGGCAGCAGCCAGCAGCCCTACTTGCAATCCTGCCAGAGTGCCCCGGTGCACTGAGAAATGTCCTCAGCACTCTGGTGTGACGCTGACCTCCGCTGTGTGACTCTGGACAAGGCCTGGAGCCTCTCGGAACTACAGGCAGGATGGACACGCTGGCCCCGGGCTCGGGGCGTGCAAGCGCTCTCTAGACTACGAAGCTGGGCATATAGAGCTCTCCCTCTTGTGACCCCAGGGCAGGGACTTCCTGGTGGCAGGGATCTTTGGCCCACTTCCCCACGCCACCACCTCCACCACCGGTCTCCACGGAACAGGATCCACCTCCTGTGTGTGGGCACTCGTGCCAATGCAGCATTGTGGAGTAGAGGGGAGCCTGGGGATTAAGCGCCTCTAAGGGAGCGTGGTTCGGAGGGAAAGAGCACGATGTGCACAGGGAAGGTTAGGGAGGAATGACTCACAGAAAGCAGGGCCTGCGCAACTCCGATTCCGGTGTCACCCCTGAGGCTGTCGCTAAGTAAGTAGTGTCTAACTGGGCTGGGGCACCCGATTCCCCCCATGGAGGCCTCCGCTCCACCCCCACTGCTCAGGCAGAAGAGGAAGACGGGCACATTTTTTTTTAAAGTCCTATAGGTGATTCTGAGGCCTGGCCAGAGGTCTGTAAAGTCGAGCCAAGGTGAACATGCAGGGGAAAATGTGGCTCAGCATGTCACAGGTTCCATCCCTCCATGGATTGTGGCCCCTGGGTGCTCCCAGAGCTGGGACCATGGTCAGCACCCGAGGCTGGGCAGAATCAGAAGGATCCCATGGGCTTACCTGACATTCTGAAGGGCATGAAGATCTTCTCATTGGTATCTGGGTGTAGAATAGCCTGGCAAGAGCAGGAAACAAGGCACAGGGTGACTGTGGGGAGGGGAGGGGAGCGGACAGGGGGACAAGAGAGGGAGGAAAGAGGGAAAGGAGAGCTCCCCAAGAAGGACTGGCCGGTCAGTCCTTTCCCACCATTCAAGGCAAGAGAAAACCAGAACATGGGCCCCCAACAGGACTTTTCCTGACACCCACTCAAAGCTGAATGCAGGGGAATGGGACTGTGTCCACCTGGCAGATCCTCCGTCCCCGGGGCCTGGTGTTCGGTAGGCACGTAAGGATTCTGTGGAAGGCCCCCACAGGGAAGGAGCTCAGGGGCCCAGGGAAAGGCAAGGGGCCTGAGTTCTGGCAGTCAGAAACTCAGGCCCCGGTTATGGGGGAAGGAGAAAGGGCAAGGCAGCTGGGCTGGCTCATGGGCATGACCGTGCATCCCCAGGGCAGAGCAGGCCAAGGGAAGGAAACAAATCCAAAACAGAGTTACCTGCTTGATTTTCTGTGCACTCCAGAGCTGCAAGGAAGGAGGGATGGGATTGGGGTGGGAGGCGGGGGGGAGAAGGAAAAGAAAATAAAGGACAAAAATTAAAAGCACATATCAATTGACAGTCTCATAAGCCACATTTTTTAACCAAGAGATCTAGCCCCAAAGGGTACAAGAGGCTCAGGCTGCCCGCACCCCCAAGCCTGGCAGCTTCCCTGGGGCTGTGGCATCGCACATCCCAGGACAGCAGAACCAGGGATCTCATGCAGACCACGCAAACCAAGGGTTTTCTCCTCTGGCTGTACTATAAAGCTACCTGAAAAATTCTTCCACCAATGTTCTAGTTGATTCTAAGGTACAGCCAGGTATGAAGCCCTGATTTGAATGAAGACACTCCCACTGTCTTCCAGAATCACTAGAAGCAGCATAGCATGGGTTCTTCTGGACGGACTGCTCAGATTCCTGGCTTTGCCCCTCCTTCCTCTGAGCCTCCATTTCCTCACCTGCAAAATGGGGATAATAGCGGTGCCTCCACCATCACGGAAGAGGTCTGGGAAAGGTGCCTGGAGCAGTGCTGGGCACAGAGTAGGTGCTTTATGGCTGCTGACCGCCGTGGGTATTATTATTCCCATTGTTGTGGTTCTTATAAGAAGGTTGCAAGAGGAAGAAAGTTGCTTTCAAACGAGCAGTGATGTTGTCTCTCCCGCATGGCGTAGGAGACAGGCTGGACCAACAGAGCCATTCCTGATTCCTTCAAATGATATCAATACTGAACCTCGCTGAGTCTAAGAGATCACTGATCCTAAGATGTACTGTCATGTGCCACTGAGAAGGAAAACTATAAACCATCCCAAGACCTCTATCCATTAAAAGACTCATCCATTTGAGAGACATTAAAATGTGGTAAGATGAACTGTTTAGAATCAAGAAAAACATAGTAAATAAAAATGTGCATGTGGGCAAAGCAAAGGCAGTGCATTTAAAAAAAATATGTTATTTATTTATTTGACAGAGATCACAAGTAGGCAGAAAGGCAGGCAGGGGTGGGGGGAAGCAGGCTCCCTGCTGAGCAGAGAGCCTGATGTGGGGCTCGATCCCAGGACCCTGGGATCATGACCTGAGCCAAAGGCAGAGGCTTTAACCCACTGAGCCACCCAGGTACCCCAAGGCAGTGCATTTTTAAAGGAGCAAGAAGGTATGAGGCGAGAGGGAAGAGGTGGCCAACAGTTGAGGTTGATTTTAACAACAGCACAGTTCAGTTACGCTTCAGTTACGTGGCAATGTCATCTGGAATATAAATTAAGCTGCAGAAGGCCGCTGGGTAGCAGAAACAGAAGCATAAGATTGAGAAGCTCACGTTTATGCGTCTTCCATCAGAGTCCCTCAACCCTTCATTCGCAGCCTAATTACCCTGACATGTTACAAACATATTTGATTTTTTACAATTCCAGATCAATGAAGATTAGAAGTGGTCGATTTAAAAAATTCTAAGTATGGAAAAAGGGGACGGAAGGGAGAAAAACCAAATGCAGAATCCTGTTGGCCAAAGACACAAAGTCAGAGCATAACAGCAAAGACGTAAAAGGAAGCGATAAAAGGCTGATCCCCTTTGCCCAGGAAGTGCCTTTACGCAGTGTATCTCCAACCCCAGCACCACCTTCGGTGCGACCCCAGGCCCTGTGCACAGACTCCTGACACCCCATATTTCCCACCTAGGATCCGAAGCTCCCATTTCTGGGTCTAGCTCCTTGGAGGCAGGGGATTGTCCTCCAAGGTTGTCCCCCCAGCATCTCCCACAGTGCTGAGCACACCGGAAATATAAAATTAAAATTTTATTTAAAAAAAAAGTAAGATCTCCTCATATAATTCTGAAAGAAAGAAAGAGAGAGGGGGGGAGGAAGGAGAAAAGAAGGGAGGGAAGGAGGGAGGGAGGGAGGACAGATAAGAGAGAGAAAGAGAGAAAGAAAAATTCCCCATGATTCTGAAGGAGGGAAAGAAGGAAGGGAAGAAGGAAGGAAGGAGGGAAGGGAGGGAGCGAGAGAAAGAGAAAAAGAGAAAGAAATAAAAATTCCCCATTATTCCAGGAACAGCCTGAGCGGCAAACATGGATCTAAGACATCAAAGAACAGTGTAAAGAACAGGTATTTAAATCAGCCAGGCCTGTGTTCAAATCACTTACTGGATATGTGGCACTGGGCCAATTACTTTGCCTGTGTGCCTCAGTCTCTCCATCCGTACAATGGAGGGGTGTAAGAGCAGGGCAGAACCACACTGGCTGCTCCCGTGCCGTGTGCATTTCCCTCTGGGCACAGGCGAAGCCTGCATCCCCAGCCTCCCTCACCGTCAGGAAGGCTCACATGAGGGGTGCCGGCGCGTGGACTGGGATAGAGGTGACATTGGCCAGCCTCCCGTGGAGGATCCAGTGGAGGCTGGCGGGGCAGCACAGCCATGAGGGGAAAGGAGCCCAGTGTCCGATCAGCACTGAAGGGGAGAAACAGACCTTAGTGTTTAAGTTCTTGAAATCTGGGGCTGTTGGTCACAGCGCCTGGCTCACCCTAACACCGAGATTTAGATGAGATGTGTGTATCTCGAATACTCAGGCTGCAGAACATGCTTCGTGAATGCCTCAAACAGAGAAGTCATTCAAATAAGCAATATATTTTTTAATGGACTTATTTTTCAAAGCAGTTTCATCTCTAGTGTCTTATTCCTACAACACGCCAGGGAGGTGGACAGATTATTTTCAGACAAGCCAACTCATCTGCAAGAGACTGAGTAACTCAGCAGGGTCCTAGGGGCTGGTGGCAGGATGGAGATGGGCCCTCTCAGGCCTCCTGGCCTCCAGGCTCACGTGCTCCCTACTCTCCAGGGGTCTCTGGGGCAGATCGATGTCTGATCAGGCCAGAGTGGCTGCCAGGTCTGAGGCACAAGAAGAGGAGGAGAGTTAACTGACATCCTCCTGGGGTCCCAAAACCTCCTCCTTGCAGCCAGGGGAAGGGGGGCTATTGTCCCTCGCCAGTCCCTGCTGCTCCCCTCCTGCCCAAGTTTGACTGAGCAGCACAGAGCTGGCAACCCATGGCCACGACCAAGCCCCTCAAGTTCAAGGACTGCCTCCTCCACCCCCAAGGCCAGAGGCCCACCCTGCAGTGACCCCCCCAACACCCACAAGCCCAGGGCAGACCGGTGCCACAGAGACAAGCGGTGACAAAGCCTCACACACTAATTCCATGCTTCTCCCTTTGGCTGAGCACCTTCCCTCCCGTTAATTATTCGATTGTCACACTTGGAAACTTGTTCTACAGGCCAGGTGAGGAAACCACAGCTCGGAGCCACCTCCAAGGGGTGGGACAGAGCCAGGACACCTCGTGACCTTAGACTCAGATTTATTCATCCTCGCTCATGCATTCACATTTATGCACAAGCGGGATGTGTCGGACCCCTCCTGAGGGCCTTGTATCTCCTGACTTATCGAATCTCCTCAACACCCCAGGAGGCGGGGAGGGGGGCTCGTCTATCCCTCACTTCACAGATACAGAAACGGAGGACCCAACAATGTACCTGACTTGCCCAAAATCCCAAGCAGCAGTGGGCTCAGAAGCCAAGCAGTCTGGTTCCTGAATCCCCAGTCTTGACCACCGCCTTCACCCGTCTCTAAATGTCAGCACACCGGTGCACACCGTCCCGCCCCCTTAGGCATCTCTATATTGCAGAGATATTTCCGTGACAGTGCGCGGGGAGCAGCCCTCTGCTTCCTAACAGAAACCTTGAATGAATGTACTGTAAACTGTATCCTACGAGTGGACTTTGAGCCTATTTTCCGCCTTTTTTTTCTTCTGAAAAAATATGCATAACTGCACATTTACCATTTTCATCATTTTTAAGCGTCAGTTCAGTGGCACTAACTTCTTGTACCGCCAGCCATCATTCACCTCCAGAACCTTTCCAGACCCCCCCACCCGAAACTTTGTACCCAGGAAGTCCTAACACCTTATTCCTCCCTCCCCCAGCTCCTGGCACCCACCTCCCCGCTCTCTGTCTCTGTGAATCTGACCGCTCCAGCTATTTCACGAAAGTGGAATCATACAGCATCTGTCCCTTTTGTGGCTGACCCATCTTTTACTTTTATGTGTCCCATCTTTTTATTTTTACTTGTGACCACGCTCCAGTGAAGTTCCTGGAACTTATCATTATCCTGGCATCAGCATGTAAAGGAAAAGGATAAATGGACACAGATATCCCTGGCAGGATACAGAAGAAATGGAAGGTCACTCTAGGGAGAGGAAGGGAGCCATCGGGGAAACTTGTCTTTTATCCTCTACTCGCTGTACAGCTTTAGAAGTCTATAGACTGTTCACATGTTCCCCATTCAAAATAACTGCTGGAAAATTAAGAGTCATCGCTAGAAAACTAGAAACGGGGCCTGCGACTTCTAAGCTCTTTATTCACCTCTATGGCACAGATTGTCAAGTGTCCAACAAAGTCTGTGTCTCCTCCTCCCAAAATAATAGAATGGTGGTGGGCAGTGGCCTCCCCTACAGTTAGGCTCAGCCACATGACTGAGGCCCCCAATGGCATCCGAGGACACGTGAGATGGGCCTCTCCCTGCCCAGCACCCGCCACCCCTGTAACCATGCTTTTTGTCCCCTTCCCATGAACCGGAGCAAGTACGTGGCCGCAGCCCAGGCTGGGCCACGCAGAGAAGACAGTCCAAGGAGATGAGGGAGAAACGGGATGGAAGTAGGCTGGGTCCCTGAGTGATCCTATGGAGCTGGGCCCTCTGCCCACCTGGAACCTGAATTGTTTGAAGGGAGAGGAAGAAACTTCTACCTCACTTGAGCTGGTACATTTTGAGATCTTTTCATGACAGCATTTAGTCTAACCCCAACTAAGGCTACCCCATTTGGGATTATAGGAAACCGCCTCCCAGGATTCTCAGGGAGGTCTTTCCAGAGACAGAAGGAGGAATGAAAGCTAACATAGCATTTGAGGCTCTTTTCCTGACATCGAGCAATGCTCCCACCTCAGGAGGCCAGTGAGATGGGACATCTTCATTTTAAACTAAAATTCCCAGTCATGACCTGATCTTGGCGGCAACAGTCCGAGTCATGGATTTGGGGTTTGGTTCAGCCACTAATGTGCACAGTTTCCTGTGCGAGCCACTGCACACCTTAGACTTAGATTTTTTTTTTTTTAAATTAAGCAGGCAGGAGAGAGGGCAGAAGGGCCCCTTCCTGTGTGACAAGGCCAGACCCAGTCTGTAGAGACAGCAGGACAAGGAACTTGGGTCTGATGCCTTGGGTCCAGGCTTTTCCCGGGGACCCAGTGGACCCATGAGTCGGATGCTGGAGGCGGGAATGGCAGCCGAACCACAAGCCGAGAGTTGGTTGCTAGCTTGACGTTTCACAAGCCAGGCCTGCACACAGGTTACAGGCCAAGGATCAGCCTGGGAGGTCAAGCATTTGATGGGAGCCCAAACAGGGGAACAGTCCAGCCACACTGAGAAGCTAGGACAGGGAGTCCTTCTCTCCAGCCTGGGAAACAACTGCACTTTAACTTGCAAATTCCTCCACATGGCCTATCTCCTCCAGGCTCAGCCCATGGCCCTCTGCACCTCTGGTGGAACGTAAAAATGCATGGCCCCAATCCTTTGGACCTTACTTGCTGCAGCAACAAACCGGTGTGGCCAGGAGACCTTGGATCTTGCTTGGTTTCTCAGCTTGGACAATGAGGACAGAGTGGGGGCAGGGGAAGCAGCCTGGGTGAGGGGTTGCTGGAACAATGCAGAAGTTGGCTGCTTTCAGAAGCAGCCAGTGTCTCAGCTGAGCTGCCCTCTGAAATCTATTCGAACCCTGAACCCCAGCACAGGGGTCAGGGGAGAGCCAGAGGGTAGGCCCCAAACATGCTGCAGAAGGAAAAACCCTGCCTCCTCAGGGCAGAGCAGGGCATACCCCCAGCGCCCAGACCCCAGATGGAGGAGAAACCGCCCCCAGTCTGGCTCACTCCCCTTCCCCTCTGCCTCCTTCCAAGCTGCTTCTCCAAACCTCTAAAGGCAGCAGAGACAGAGCCTATTTAAAACAACCTCCAGAAGGTAATTAAACAGAGCCTGAAGGGGATCCTTCTGTAAAGCAAAGGATGCCTCCCTAAAACAAACAAAAAAACTTCCTAATTTATCATTTGGGCCAATCCCATTACTCCTTATCATTAATTTTGTTGCTATGGTGACTCCCAGGTAATTCATACATATGCAAGTCTATGTGGAGTGAAGGTACCACCTCCCAATCCTACAGATTCCTGAAAGGAGAAAGAACATTTCCCCCTAGATCTGCAGCGGTCTCTTCTGTACACATGCAGCTTCTCTAAGAGGACAGACCTGGAGTCAAAGCCTGGTTTGAATTCTAGATCCCGCACTTGCTGGCCATGTGATCTGGGGCAATTCACTTAATCCTTTTGTACCTTCACTTCCTCATTGGTAATGTGGGGATAAGAATACTTACTTGCAATGTTCTTCTGAAGATTAAAGAAAATGCATTTATTCAACAGAAATATTTACTAAGCACCTATCATGTGCTGGGCTCTACTCTAGGCACTAAGAACACATCAACAGACAAAAAAAGACCAAATTGTATTAGAAGGGTGGGTGCTTCAGGAAACATGGGAAAGTGCATCAGGGCAAGGATAGAGGGCATGTGTGTGGTGGCAGGAGGGAGGAGGGTACAGCAGCAGGGAAGGTGGTCTGGGGAGTTTTCATTCAGGTAACACTGAAGGAAATACTTGAAGGAGAGAGTGAGTCATCCAGATATCTAGTGGGAGACTGTTCTGGCAGCCAGAACAGCCTGTGCAAAGGCCCTGAGGCAGAAGTGGGTATGCCCAGCATGTCTGAGGGATAGCAAAGAAGGCCAGTGTGACTGGCATGGACTGAATAAGAGAAGAGTGATAGGAGAGAAGATCACAGAGGGATGCGGGCTTTGCCGGCCCTTCTAAGGATTGTGGCTTTTACTTTGAGTCGAAAGCAGGAATGCTACGTAGTTTCTGGAGCAGTAGTTCTTACAGAAGGGTGATTTTGCACTCAGGGGACCCTTGGCGATGTGTGGTTGTCATGAGGTGGGAGGGGGTGGATCCTGGCATCTAGTTGATAAAAACCACGGCCACTGCTAACCATCCTACAACCAAGAATTTTCTGGCCCCAGATGCCACTAGCACCAAGGCTGAGAAATCCTAGAACCAAGAAGCAAATACAATAATGTATGTGTTCACAGATGACTCTGGGTACTTTACTGAAAAGGCACAGAGCGCCCCAGGTAGAACAGGGAGACCCCTCAGGAGGCCGCCGCAGTGCCCCAGCCCAGTGATGCAGCCACAGATGTTGCCACCCATGCAACACCCAACACGTCCTACAAATGCTTCAGCTACGACTGCTCCCTGGCCTGGCCTACGCTAATGCTAAGGGCCAGGCTGTGGCTAGCCCAGCAGAGTGGGCTTCTGAACGGGATCCCAGAGGCTGGGAGCAAGAGGTCAGGGTAAGGAAGGGGAGGTGTCAGCCAAGCCTTCCTTTCAGCCAGCTTCCCGCAAACCTGCTGACACCCAGAGAAGATTCGGGGTGCAAGTATTTTTGACTCCCTGGGATTTTCTCTGCTATTTTCAGCAGAGCCCAAATACAGCTGACCCCATTTCTGCTCTGCCGGAAGCAGAGACTTGCAGGATCTCTGACACCAGCTGGCCTTTCTCCTTGGCAGGTTGCTGGCAGAATCCTCCCTTCATGGGGCTCCTGGGGTGACCAACAGGTTACGCTGGGTGCAGAGCAGACACTTAATAAGGCAAGCCGGTCTCCGGCTCCTGGGGAATGTGGAACGATGGGCAAGAGCCGCACTCAGAAGTCTACAGGGGCTCCCAGAGACCTGCTCAGCTCACTCCTGCCCACTCCGTAGCTTCCAAGCTGGTTTCCCTAACGGCACTTACCCTCTCCCAACCACCTGGCCCTCAGAACAACATTACCCCAGGACGCATTCAGGCTACTCCCTTGCCCAAGAGCTTCCCGAAGCTTCTCCTTGCCCCACACAGCACATTGAGTCTCAACACTTTTGCAGTCTGTAACTTCCCAACTGCCTCTCCAGCTTCCTCTCTCTGGTCTCACCTTGCCTCCCTGCTCCTCTCCCTCCCCCGACCCCATCTCTCTCTCTGCTCCACTCCGCTTCTCCCTCTGGTCCCAGTCACTGCAGAGGGTCTCTGTCTACACTAGGCTACACCAACCACTTGTGTCCCCTCCCCAAGGCCTTCCTCACCCCTCTGCATTCTCCAGATTCCCTCCCTGCCGGACTCCTACCTGCCTCGGCATGAATGTCCCACGGCTTAGCCTCCAGCCCGGCCCCTCGCACCCACCTCTGTGTGGCCACCTCACCAGTTCTGGGAGCCGGCTGCAGGAGGGCAGCCATGGGCTGTGCTCATCTTCCCCCTCGGGCCCACCACCTGGAGCCCCTATTACATACAGGGTGCTAGGCAGGCGCCTGGGGCCCGCACTACTGTGTGTGAACTGCACGGATATAACTGGGCTCCAGACCTTCCAAATGCCAAGCTCGTCTGCCCCCCACGTTTGCACATACGGGGCCACTCTGCGGAGGAACCCTTCCCTTCCAAATCCACCTTCAAGTACCAGGTGAAAGATGGGCATTGGATCTACCTGGCTATGGGACCTAAGGTAAGAAAGGCAAGCTCCCGGAGACTCAGTGTTCTTGCCTGTAAAATGGGGTTAATACAGGCACCTACCAAAGAGGGTTCCTGTGAATATTAACTGAAATATGTGTGAAGTGCTCGTACTTGGTGCAATGCCTAGCACTTGGTCAGCACCAAGGGAGTGGCAGCTTGTCACCGTGAGGGAGTCTTTGACCTCTCACCCTGCCTACCTCCACGCCCACCAAACCATCGCAGCAACACCCCAGCATGGAAAGTGCCCGCAGCAGAGTCAACATCCAGAACTCCAGCTGCCAGAGAGTCCAGCTGCCCGGACTCTCATCTATGGTTTAGTTGGGCAGCTGATAGCTACAGTCTTTACTGGGGCTCCTAGCACATCCAATCTCTACTTGTCGAGCCCAAAGGGTAAAAATTATACCTATTTTTATTTTATCCTAAGGATGAATTTTTCACTGGTATAGCAAACTTTTAACACGTTAACAGTCTCTGGAGGAGATATCAGCCATCCACTCACGGAAGACCAAACAAAGGCCATCGGGTATGAACAGAGTAGCGATCCACTTATGGAGGCCCGCCTGTGAGATGGCCTAACCGGAGGCCGGGTTGGATAACAAACCAGTAGGCAGGTGACCCAGTGTGGCCTGTGACCTGGGGACAGGCCCACTGGCGCCGGGAGGCAGCCACAGGCTTCTGACCCACATGCCTGCAAAGGACTTCAGAGTGGCCACAGAGCCCAGGGCAGACGAGGCAGCTGTCCAGGCTGAGATCAAGAGCCACCCTGGGCCTGGATGTGACTCATGACCTGGGCCTGCCTGGACCAGGAACAGGGGACCGTCCTTAACTCCAGACTGCTGGGGCTTCCCCAAACCCTGGGCTTCCGTGTCGTCACCCAGCTACTCGGTTCCTCTCTGTGGAGGCCAGAGGGGGAGTGCGGCTTTGTAGAGGAGGCCCAGAGAGGGAAGACTTGTGACCCCTGAGTCCACAGAGTCTGATCCCTGGTGCTCTGGAGAATCAGGGGCACCAGCAAGGGGGGAGAGGGAGGATCTGATTAGTCAGGGGGCCGAGCAGCAGCTCACACCTAGAGCACTAGGCTACCCAGCCGCCAGATGGACACTGCAGGCCTTACCCACAGGAGCCAGAACTGGGAAGTACGACTAGTGCCAAGAACCCTGCTCCCCACCCCCACCTCCCCTCCTCCGGGCTCTCTGGAGGCACATGGGGGCTTTCAGGACAGAAAACAAAAGAGGCCCAGGAAACAGGACAGGCAACTTTAAGCTACTGAAGGCAGCAAAGATGAGAAACATGGCCTCATTCCCCAAACTCTGGAGGCTGGAGGGAGTCCCAAGAGGCCAACCTCAGCCAGAGGGAGCTTGGTGAGGAAGGGCCAGGGGGCTGAACTCACCCCGACAGGTCCAAGAGGAACTGCAGAGGTCTGAGCACTACTTCGGCCTAGAGAGGGGCACCTCAGGTCATGCCACCCAGGCTCCTCAGTGCCCACGCCACAGCCCACAGGGAAGCTGTGCTTAGGGATGATCTGGTCACGGCCTGTCCTTCCTAACGGCAGCACAGGTGCCTGAAGATAGACCCTGCCTAGCCAGCACTGCCCTGTCTCCCATCACTCCCCAGGGGCCTGCACAAGGACGTCAGGCCAAGGTGCTCCATCAGCTCACACCTCTGCCCTCCTTTCAAGTGGCCAGGCCTCAATCCGGCACATTCTCCTCAACCTCCCCTGGAAGGGCTTGCTGTCTCTGCTCGTGAGGTGTCTCCTCACCTGGACAGCTCCTACCCCAGCACTTCTCCTGGCCAGCCCCTTCTCATTCCTCAAGTCTCAGACAAGAATCTCCTTCAGAGATGCTTGTTTGGGCAGGTTACGCCTTCCTCTGCTCTCCCGCAGTATCATGGCTTTTCACAATCACTGCCTAGATTCTGGGGATCCATGAAGTGAGAACCTCATCGACTTTCTTCCTTGTTCCCTCCCCAGGCTCCAGCACCAAAACTGGCCTGCAGGTGCTCCATAAATACATAATGAATTGGGAAATATATAAATAAATACATAAATGAATTGGGTTGGGGAGAGCTGATGGCTAAGCCACCTACCCCAGAAACATCAAGCCAGGCACCGGTGTATGTTACGTTGGCAGCCCAGAGCCCCAGCATGGGCTTTGCACCTAAAGGTACTAGAAGGCAAGGGCAGTGCCACCTCATAGAGTTACCAAAAGAATGGAAGAGGAGACAACAGCAGAGGATGGACAGCAACATGTTTCTGGATGGAGAATCAGTAGAGTGTTAGTAACTGATCCAGTAGAGAGGAAGAAGCCATCCCCTAAACGCCCCCAGACTCCATCCTGAAGGAGCCAGTCCATTGGCCTCAAAACACCAGCAAAGCTCAGGACTTGGAGGGACCAGGCACCGTAGGAAAGAAGGGCTAATTGTAAGACTAAACACAGGGGATTGGTTAAAAGTCTGTCCTCAAAGCAATAGATCCCAAGGCCTTCACCATAGGTGAAGGTGACTCTTACCACCCTCACCTGTGTTCCCCAGAGACTAGAGGCTTATCAGCCTCCTGGAGAAACTGAACCCAAGCGATCCCAGACTTGGGAACACCAGCACAGTGGAGGACGGGAGTGAGATGCAAAGCAGGGAAATTACTGAAAGTCTGCAAAGCGAATATTGGGACTCCGGCCTCCCCCACTTCCTGGCTTCCGGAATGCAGAGAGATGAGATGGCTACTGTATTCACAAAACAGGAAAAGAATTCTATCAAGAAGAATTTTAAAAATAAACAATCTAAGAGCTCTTGGAAATTAAAAGTATACTAGCTGAAGTTAAAATTTCAACCAATATGTTGAAAACAAACTCAAGGAAATTTCCTGCAAAGCCACACAGAAGGACAAAGTGATAGAAGAGAAGCGAAAAAGATACCAGATAATTTAAGTGTCAATCTAAAATGTTGACTATTTGACTAATAGGAGTTCCAGAATAAGAAGAAATTATCAAAGAAAGTATAAGAAAATTTGCTAGAACTGAGAGTAGGAGTCTTCAGATTGAAAAGGGTCACCAGGAGCCCAAAATAGTGAATTTTAAAAGAGATGCCATTGTGGAACTTCAGAAATAAATTTAATAGAAAGCATACTAAACATTTCCAAAGAGGGAAAATGGGTTACTTGAAAAGAATCAGAAATGAAACGCATCAGGTTTCCAAAAGCTATTCTGACAGTGAGAAGACAATAGAGCAATGTCTTCAAAATTCTGAAAGAAAATATCTGTCAACCTGGAATTTTCTTCTCAGCCAAACTGTCAATTAAGACGGAGTGTAGAGGTGCCTGGGTAGCTCAGTCAGTTGAGGTCTGGTTCTTGATTTCTGGTCAAGTCATGGGATCAAGCCCTGCATTGGGCTCTGTGCTGGGCGTGGAACCTGCTTAAGATTCTCTCTCCCTCCCCGACTCTCTCTCTCTTTCTCTCAAAAAAAAAAAAAAAAGTCTGAGAGTAGAAATACAACTTTCAGGGCACCTGCGTGGCTCAGTGGGTTAAGCCTCTGCCTTCGGCTCAGGTCATGATCTGGGGGTCCGGGATGGAGCCCCACATCGGGCTCTCTGCTCAGTGGAGAGCCTGCTTCCCCCTCTCTCTGCCTGCTGCTCTGCCTACTTGTGATTTCTCTCTCTGTCAAATAAGTAAATAAAATCTTTAAAGAAAAAAAAAGAAAGAAATACAACTTTCAGACATAAAAGGGCTCACAATTTTTTTCCCATTTATTCTTTTTATAGGAAGCCACTAAAAGAGCTTTCCACCACCCATTTTCCACCAAAATGAAAGTGTGCACCAACAGAAAGCCCTGGAGCTGGAGGAGATGGACACCAGAAAGGAAAACTTCAGGGGGAGAATAGAACTGAAGGACAGGAGTCTTCAAATTGAAAGGAGGTACTAAAAATATCAAAAGGCTGCTAGAGGATATAGTAAGAGGTAGAGACAGTATAAAGAAAACCATGCCAATGTGAAAAACATAGGCAGTCATTCCCTCCAGGTAAAACATAAAGTTGAACAGAGAAAACAAAACAAAACAAAACAAAAAAAAGTAAATACTATTTATCATGGTAATAATGTGAATAGTGAATATCCATACACCCCCAAATCCATAATAACTATTTTAGGAGAGTGATGAGGATGAGGGAGAGACGTGCTTTTGTTTTTTTGTTGTTTTCTTTTGTTTCATTTAGATTTTACTTATTTATTTGACAGAGAGAGAGAGACACAGCGAGAGAGTGAAGAGAAGCAGGGGGAGTGGGAGAGGGAGAAGCAGGCTTCCCGCCAAGCAGGGAGACCGATGAGGGGCTCAATCCCGGGATGTTGGGATCATGAGCTGAGCCAAAGGTGGACACTTAACAACTGAGCCACCCAGGCACCCTGAGATATGTGTTTTTTAATGGGGGTAAATAACAAGATAGCTGAATCAAGGTGAATACAAAATGACTAATTGAAAAATAGGACATAGATAAACATATTAGTTTGACATAGATTTCTATCTGAAGAAATAACTAAAAGTATTTGTCTCTGGAGAAAAGGAATGGGAATTAAGGAAAGATGGGGGCAGCATACTATTTCTCCTTCAGGTATTTTAGTACTATTGGACTTTTTGAACTATGCATACATATTACTTTGGTTTTGGGTTTTGTTTTTTTTTAAGATTTTGTTTATTTATTTGAGAGACAGAGAACGGCAAGCAAGAGAGCACAAGCAAGGGGAGCATCAGAGGGAGAGGGAGAAGCAGGCTCCCGGTTGAACAGGAGCCAACTAGGTGCTCAATCCTAGGACAATGGGATCATGACCTGAGCCAAAGGCAGATGCTTAATCAACTGGGCCACCCAGGCACCACTGTGTACATATTACTTTAGGGAAAAAAAAGTCTGAAGTTAATTTTTTTTAAAAGATCTTGAAGTAAAGTTTACAAACAGAAAGAAAAACTTTGGCATATTAACCATCAGTCTCTATAATCACTGAAGAAGCCCTACAATGCATCCCTCTACCTTTCCTCCAAACTGAACACAACCAGTAACCGTTCACTTAGCTCTAGTTCAAGTTCCTACCTGATATACATTTTAAAAAAATGAATTTAGTGTTCTAGCCTAATCTCCACTATTCTCCCGTGTCTTTCCCATTCTCAACCTGAACTTTTGTGTAGTAGTATACTAGTAAATGTTTAAAAATCAGTTCTTTGGGGAAGAAAGTCCTGATTAGTAGCATTTGCCAATTTCCATAGTATAAATACTCACACAGCTGATTTCAAGCTACCACTGTGACATCACTAAATGTGGAACTGGGAAGAGATACACACTCAGCTCCAGGAAACTACTGCCTTTGGGCCTGTCTTGCCTTATCAGCCTCCATGCTTCCCACGAGACCCAGGGTATGGGAAAGACCTGAGTGTCTCCTCCAAAAAGCCAGAAATCTACATGGCTATGTAGTAGTAGTAGAAGTGGATAATGAAGGAAAGAGAGTGGTTCTGGCCGCAGGGAAGGGAATGTGACTTTGCGCCTTCCTTCTCCACTTCCAGCAGATCACCTGTTCATTGGTGACGCCCGGGCGCAGGGTCCCGTGTTTGTAGTCCTCCAGCAGCTGCACAGCCTCTCTGAGACGTCTCTGCAGGGGAAAGAAAACAGACATTGAGGTGCACAGATCCAAGGCTCTTACAACTCTTTCCCTTGCAAACAATAAAGAAGGATATAACTTAAGTGTCCTTCCATAAGAAAATGGCTAAATGACAGTGGTCTGATAATACTATGCAACATTATTGGGCAGTTTAAACAGTGAAGATCGGTATGTGATTCCATCTCTAACATATTTTTTTGAGCAAGAAAGTAAATTGCAGAGCCGTATGATGCCATTCATTATACCAAACAAACAAAGCCCACACACACATAGAAACAAATATTTTCTATGAGAATATTTATGTGTGCAAATGCATCAAAAAAGCTCTGGAAGGAGACCCACCAAATTAGTGACAGGAGTTACCCTAGGGTAGGAGGAAAGGATCCAGATTTGGCAAGGGGTATCAGGAGGAAAGTTAATCTTAATTGTAATACTGAAAGTTTTTTATAAAGATAACATACTTATGTAATACTCATACAATTTCTTTGCAATGTTTTAAAAACACTAGAAGAGATTTACATACTAAAGTGCATATGGGCTACAGTAACTGATGGAGAGAGAGAGGGAAAAAAAGAAGATAGAATTGTATCATCTGTAAAATGTTAAAAGCTAAAGAGACAGCAACAGTGATAGAAGGCAGCCTTTGTCCACCAAAATATTTGTATAAGAATATTCATAGCAGCACTATTCAGGGGCACCTGGGTGGCTTAGTCATTAAGCGTCTGCCTTCGGCTCAGGTCATGATCCCGTGATCATGGGATCCCATGATTCCAGGATCCAGGGTCCTGGAATCGAGTCCCACATCGGGCTCCCTGTTCTGCAGAGAACCTGCTTCTCTCCCTCTCCCTCTGCCGTTCCCCCTGCTTGTGCTCCCTCTCTCTCTGTCTCAAATAAATAAATAAAATCTTTAAAAAAAAAGAATATTCATAGCAGCACTATTCAAATAGTTCCAAAGTGCAAACAATCCAAAGGTCAGTACTAGACTAGATAGGTAAATTATAGTACATGTACACAATGAAATATTGTGCAACAATTTAAAAAGCAAACTACAAACACATGTTATAACATGGATGAATCTCACAGACATATTGTGGCAAAATGTATTTTCCAAAAAGGGACACTCTAATATCTGCCATGCCCTATTCTCTTCTAGAACCTTCCCATATCCCCCTCAAGAGGTAGAGTCCATGTGTCCATGTGTCCATGTGTCCTCCTGCTGATCCTGGGCAGGACTCATGACTGCCTCAACAAATAGGGTATGGCTGAAATGAGATTATGCGACATCTGAGGCTATGTCACAAAAATGCCTTGCATTTCCCCCTTGTTCTCTTGGGATGGTCGCTCTTTGGGAACTCAGCCATCATACTGTAAGAGAGCCTGAGCAGCATATGGAGAGACCCACCTGGATGGGAACCAAGGTGCTGCCCATGGCTACAGCCGAGCTATCAGCTGATAGTCCGAGCTATCAGCTGACCGTCTGTACCAACCTGCCTGCCATGCAAGGGAGCCATCTTGAAATGGACTTTCCGGCTCCCCATCAAACCGTCCTAATGGACCCCACATGGAAGAGTGATGAAATGTCCCCTCTGAGCCCTGCCCAAACTGAAGACTGTGAACAAAACAACTGAGTGGTGTTTTAAGCCACTACATTTTGGGGTGATCTGTTATATCGCAATGAAAGGCTGATATACTTAACGAAGTCAGATGCCAAAGAGTACGTATAAAGTTCAAGAACAGGCAAAGCTGATCTAACTAACCGTGTGGAGGTCATGATAGTGTTACTTTTGTGGGGGGTGGAAGGGGGAGGCAGGGCCCTGATTTGGAAAGGGCATAAGGGAACCCTTTGAGGTCATGGAAATGTTCGATGTCTTCATCTGAGTGGTGGTTACATGGGTATAAACATAAGTCAAAATGGAGTAAGCCATAAACTTGGGATTTGTGCATTTTACCATATGTATGCTCTACCTCAAAAAATTAACAAGAAACAGACAACAGCCATAGAAGGCAGCCTATGTCAAGGTTGGCTGAGGGATCCAGACATCAGGGTTGCCCAGTGTGGGCAAAGAAACCCAGTGAAGTTGCCCTGTTCCCCCTCTTTTTTTTTTTGTTCCCCCTTGGATAGAAGGACAAGGTCAGCTGAGGATGGAAATGCAGAGAGACCTCCGCAGAAGCCCCGGGGTCTGAAGGCAGGATGCTGCCCCAGGAAGGACCCATCCTTGTTGGATGTTGCCCTACCTACATGGGGCAGGTAGGGTGTTTGCTGAGACATCCGACAGGGCAGTCCCATAGGACAGGAAAGGAAGAGCCACCTGCTATAATGGAACGGACAGACTGACTGCTGCCCAGATGCGCCAGCCAGACCACCTGACCCATCAGGCCTGCCTGAGAAGCATCTGAGACCAACACGGTCTAATCCAGGACATCAGGGAAACTTCTTGATTAGGAGGAGCCTGACTGGGTGGGGTTGGGGCAGGGGGATGTACTGCCTTTCCCTCTCAAAAGTATGCATATCAATTCCAAAATTCCGGAGTCTCTTCCCAGAATCTGTTTCCAACATGGAGATGGCTTGGTGGGATTTTTTTGGCAGGGGTGTGGAGTCCCGGGAGGGCCAATTAACCCATGCTATTTAGAGAGAATGTCAGAAAACAATAGAGAAGCACAAAAGATCATTTTAAATCCCTCATCAATACACCGCTGAGATAACCACCGCAGAAATGAGAATGGTTGAAAAAGAGTGAGGGGGATTTTTCTTCTGGATTTAATGCGTTTGTTTTTTAACAACATGGGATCATGTTGATGGTTTTACCTTGCTTCAGGTCACAGGACTACAACGTGAGAAGTTTAGTCTTCCTACCCAGAGTTTAGTCAGACCCTTGATGTGTGCACCCCACTCCGGCCGCCCCCCTCCCCCTGCCCCAGAAAGCCCTGTAGTGATGCGGCAAGCTCCCCACCCCAAGCCTGCTTCCTCCCACACTGCGGCCTCTGCCACGGGACAATGACTGCTCTACTTTCCAGCGCTGAATGGTGAATGGCCCCGTGTTCTCATTATTTTCCCACTCCAGGGATTCTCCCGAGTTCCTATAACAACCTGGCCAGGCTCCATTTCATTTGACACAGTCATCAAAGGGAGGCCTCCTGCCACAGGAATAAGTTCCAGAGAGCCCCAATCTTGGCATGAGTTGAGGGAGAACTAAATCCAAAGTTCCTGAAGAACAAGTCTGGGAAATTAGGACTGGAGGAAGCTAGAACATGCCTTTCTCTTGCCTGGGCCTTACTAAGCCTCAGCCAGGCCCCTCTGTTAGAGGCTGAGGGGCTGGGGCTCTAGGCCACTCTGTGGGACAGCCAAACCCCAGGACACTTGCTTTAAGAGGTCCCTGAGGCCTGACTCTTCTGGGGGCTGGGGGGCCCTTCACTACAGAGAATGGGGTTATTACCAGGGAGTCCTGAGGGATGGGAGGAGGGTCTCCCTGCTTTAAACCCTCCCCCACTCCCTACATTGTGAGGCTTGACAGAGGAGCCCTGGGCACTTAAGAGGTGGGGATAGCTGGAGGTCCCTGGTGGGTGAACTTTGCAGGAAGTCTTTCCAACCAGAAACAAACAGGCAGCCAGGCCCTGGATGCAAAGGCAGCAAGGAGCGGATGAAAGACTGCAGGCCCTTCTCTAGAGCCATGGGCCAGGGGGAGGGACGGCCCTGGTTGCTTCCCAGACTCCCTCATTGGCTTGCCTGCCTCTAGCTCACCTGCCAGAAAGCGTCACCTTGAGGTTATCTCCTGTATTTTATTGGGGCATGGTTTCCAGAAGCTTCTTCTGGAAACGCTGGCACCTGGGAGGTCTGCTCCAGGGCAGAGAATTCGAAGAGAGAAGGAACCTGGCCTCGAGGGTCCTGCCCCAAGCCTTGAGGGGCAGAAGAAGGAAGTAAAGGGGCAGGCATGGAGTGTTAGAGTGGTGGCCAGAGAGGGCAAGAGATCGTGCCTGACATAACAGGGACAGTGGGACCCAGGAAGGAAAGGACACAGAAAGGAAAGCTGGGAAAAGAGTCAGCAAAAAGTCCCTCAATGGTGACGCTTGTTTGACCATCCCAGAATTACAAGAGACCATTCCGTATTCACAAAGGTTGTGGATAAGAACACCCCTTTGCATGTATCTATCATAGAACCATCTAGGCTACCCCCTTGCTGAAATCACTGGGGCCAGAAAAGGAAGGGCATTTCCATGCCCAGGGTCACAGGGTAGGTGGGAGGCAACTTAGAAATCCCCTCCATCCCAGTTCTGGGCCATTTCCACAAAACATCAGCATGGAAGACCGTCCAGTCCTCATAAGAGTAACTGAAAGGGTTGTCGCCCAACGATTTCAAAGCAATGCCTACATCCCCCAAAGCTGAGGCCTATGGGGGCAGGGCACATCAGGTAAGAAAAGGAAGGGTCTTCTTTACTCTCATTCAAAGCCAGGCCTGATCTGACACAGAAAATGGAGCATTCAAACTTTAGGCAAAGTGGGGAATTTGGGAGTCCCCAGAGCTTGCAGAACTTAAAAAGAGAGAGAGAGAGAAAGAAAAGCAGCATCAGGGGTGGGGAGAATGAATTGGCAATGGAGGGTGAGTGAGAGAACAAAGCAGGGATGGCTGATGGGAGGCAGGGGGAGAGGAGGGCAGCAGCTTAGGTCACTTCAGGCCTCGATTGATTAGTATCTGATTGTTCTCACCTGCGTCAGTCTTGCACCTGCCCAAGGCAGGGCCGTGCACTCTCACCTTGCCAGCAATGACTGCTTGAGCTATTTTTATTGTGCTCCCAAGTGCTGGGACTTGGGGCTGGAAGATAATGATTTAAATGCAGACAGACAAGGCCCTTCTCTTGTCTTCCCTCAGTCTTCTGAAGCCCCCTTCTTATTCCCTCTTTGCAGTCCTGGGACCCCCAGGATTAAATGTCTATGCTGAGATTGGTCCTTGGGTCCCCGAAGCCCCAGGCCACTGGAGGCCCCAAGAGAAGAGGAAACCAGGGATACATGGGGAGAGGCTCTGTCTTCCCTATGAAACTTCTGGTCGCCTTCAGGGGGCCCATGCGAGGCAGATAGAATTCTGGCAGCATGACAGGAGACCCAACTCTTTAGAAAATAAATCTGTCCAGCTAGCCCAAGAACTTTAGAAACAATCAGCCCTCCAGCCTGGATAGCCTACTCTTGAGAATTTATTCTAGAAAATAAATGTAGCAGAAGTGAAAAATGATAGGTCCAACACTATTTCTTGGAAAAGCCAAGCTAGGGAACCACCCATGGGTTAGATCTAAGCATTGAACAGGGATGGTTATTTAGACTTTAAAACTTGATTTTTAGAAAGTATAAAGGGGGCCCATGGGTGGCACAGTCAGTTAAGCATCCAACTCTTGGTTTTGGCTCAGGTCATGATCTCAAGGTCCTGGGATACAGCTCCACACCGGGCTCCCCGCTCACAGGGAGTCTGCTTAGGGACTCTCCCTCTGTCCCTCCCACTCATGCTCTCTCTCTGTAAAATAAATAAATAAATCTAAAAAACAAAAAAGAATACATTAAAATAAATTAAAAATTATAAAGACTTGGAAATGATTGAAAAAAGCAAATAAGTGTTCAGTGTAATAGTATGCCAAAAATGCATGCAGATAGGCAAGAACTTGAAGTGTGTAAAGGTATTGACATTTGAGTATTTTTTATTAAAAATTCCATGAAAGATTTTAAAATTAGAATATCAGGTGCTATCTAGAAGGTATTCAAATGGACCTCCTCAAAGGGATTAAGAGTACACTTACCATGATGAGCACTGAATAATGTATAGCATTGTTGAATCGCTATATTGTATACTGACTATATTGAAATTTTTTGAAAGTGTAGAGAAACATTGTAATTAAAAAAGTATTTAGTTGAGTGGCACCTGGATGTCCAGTTGCTTAAGCATCTGACTCTTGATCTCAGCTCAGGTCTTGATCTCAGGGTCATGAGTTCAAGCCCCATGTTGAGCTCCATGCCCAGCATGGAGCCTACTTAAAAAAAAAATTCAATGAAAAATTAAAGGACAAAAATAAATACAATCTCATCACTCACTACTACTGAGACTATACACTGATATAATCTTGATACAGGTTGATATAATCTATAGGGCAATTTGGCATTATATATCAAATGTCTTAAAATGTCTTTCATTCAGAAATTCCACTTCTAGGAATTTATCCAAAGAAAATAAAGAGAAATATGGGGAGATTTATGTCCATGGATATTTACTGCAGTACTATTTATAACAGCAAAAGACATAAACCACCCAAGTGGGTCACAATAGAGAAAATTATTAAGTACATTATAGAATAATCATATGATGGATTACTATGTAGTTATTAAATATATTTTGAAATAACATTTAATAACGAAGAAAAATGCTCATGATATGCTACATGGAAAAAAGCGTATATATCATGTATACATATATGTTATGTAAATGTAAACATATATATCATGATTCTCTCTGTATATATCCTACATAAGGAGATACAGATATATATAGATATATCTATATATAGATATATACATACATACACACATACACATCTTATATAAATCATCCCAATTTTGTACATATGCATACACCAAAAGGTCGATGGTGACTATTTCTGGCAGGTGGGATTATGGGTTATTTTTATTTCCTTCTTCAGGCTTTCATTTATTCCAGTATTTAGGGATTACTACCAGAATCGTATCACATCAGAAGGCACACAATGTCAGTTTTTTCATGGCTAGTGAGGCTGTTTGGCCACCTGGTTAAAGTGGGGTCCTGCAAGCTCTTCACTATAAAGGTAAATTTTCCCCTTTGCTAACTAATCTTCAGGGTGAAACTTACTTGAGAGCATACGCGTATCCCTATCCCATTGCCCTACAACTCCTTACTCTGTGCAGGCATCCACTAACGGTCCTGGCCAGAGGCAGTTAGTTCACTGAGGGTTACACAAGGCCAATTTCTTCTACATTTATCAGCTGACATTCTTCAGTGAAGGTGAGCTTCCCTCTCCCATACCAGTACTAGTATTACTATGGATTCATGGATTTCTCCTCCTCCTTCCTGTTACTCTTACTATTGACGCGCAGATGTATTAGTATTACTATTATGATTATTTAGTGTGTCATAACCATTGCTTGTATTCTCCTTAAGGTTCAGACTCTCCCAAGTGTGGCTGCTGGGTTTCCCTTCAAGCTGGCTGCTATGTCTCCATCACTCTTTGAGCTCCCTCCTACTTTCTGTAGCTGCTCTCCTTGTCCCAGAGGTGGATCTGGCTACCTCTCCAAGAAGTTCCAGTTTCTTTTAGTAGGTTGTGGCATTTAGAAATCAAGATCTGAGAGCTAAGTGTGTTCACTGTCACCAGAGGTCATTGCTTCCTGGCCCTTTCAATGAAGAGAGTCAGGAAACCAGGAAATATAAATACCAGTGTGTATCTGTGTGTGTGTGTGTGTATGTGTGTGTGTGTGTGTGTGAGAGAGAGAGTCATGAGTTCATATCCATACCCCTGATTCAGTAAAACATCACATAGTTCTTTGTCCTTTCCCCTACTCCAGATCTGTAGCCCCCTACCTCCACGGTGAGAAACCTGGTTCCCAACATTAATATAATTACTTAGCTATTCTATCCTGTAATATAACCCAGACAGTTTCCGATTATGACACCAATACTCCTATGGAGTCTATGTTATTAACACCAATATTTCAGTCAGTTTTCTCTGCCCTTCAGGATGATATAATCTGTCAACCATTCATTCCCTTAAATAATTATGAATTCAGAATAGCAAATTCCTTTCATCTTCAGTCCATAATTAAAAGTAACTTCAATGTCAGCTGGTACACCTTTGCCCTCAGAGATCTAGATCGAATTCCATGACATGGGTGCAAAGTCAACGCTGGGCTTCTGCCAACTCCTGGTGGTTTGCTTCCTCGGGTCTGAGCCTGCACATACCGCACCCCGACAGGAGACTCACAGCCCCTCAAGATCTGCCCCTCAAAGAGTCTACTCTTGCAGAGATTTCAAGAACCAGGCAGACTTTATTGGCAACTTCCCAGGAATGATGGCAGAGGGAGCAACAGTACAACATGTCAACTTTCACAACTCAGTAGGCATGACCAGTCTCAAGATAGCCCCAGCCACTGGCCTCTCAGCTCATCCCAGATGCTTGCTCTCCTTCCCACTGTTTCCCCTTTTCCTTCTCTCCCCTCTTGGCAGGATCAGAAAAGCACCATTCTTCCCCTCTGTCAAGCAGACCAACTTTCTCCCCTGAAGCCTTGCTCAAGACGTCCTTATGACAAAGACAGCCTTCTTCCTGAGAGAAATTACAGTGAATGAAATTGCCTCCGCCTCATTACACATGAGGGTTGGAATCTTTTTAAAGCTTGGTCAGTTATAAATGACAAACAAATTGCTGCAAAATTCTCTCAAGATAAGCCTATCCATTGACTCAGCGAATGCCTCTCAGAACCAGGTCACCAGATGGCTCAAGCTGCCCAGGATCTTTCTACCTCAAGAACTACCAGCTTCCAGAACCACCT